>NW_017278534.1:1951234-2108995 GCF_001594065.2 Cyphomyrmex costatus | reverse complement strand
TTCGAACCGAAATTATCAAGCTAAACTTTGAGTCGAAATCAAATCGAACTTTGATCAAATTTTACGAGCGTCCATACGTGATTTTAATTATTTTATATAATTAAATATATACACGCATATACAATGGACAAGAATACATTAAAAATAGCTTTTGCAGCGTATTTATTTAAATTATGCTATAAAATAGACAAGACGAAAGAGACGTTGGTGGCAAACTTTGATTTTCCAAACGGAGAGAACAGAGTTTATTCAAAGACATAAAATTTCAAGAAAATAGTGGGCATTTCAAAAACTTTATACAAATGCCAACAACGCTCGTGAAATTTGGTTAAAGCTCGATTTGATTTCGAGTCAAAGTTCAACTCGAGGCTCGAGGCTCGGTTCGTGTTTTGGCTCGATAATCTGGACGCAGCTTTATAGAAATAATTATTTTAATATAACATTTCACACAATATATACCAGTATAATAATTTATTTTATTATACATTTATTTAATTATACATTTATGGAAAATGTATATATAAATTAATTTTTTCTTTTAGTATACAAAATATTTGTAAATATAAATCCACTAATTTGTTTTTTTCGATTACTTCAATAATTTCCAACGTTTCCACCATGGTGGAAGTATAATATACTTATATACTTATATTATACTTCCACCATGGTTTCCACGCCGTACCGTCGTCATAGTTACGTAATATAGATATGTATAACATGTTGATTTGAGCTAAAGAGATTTGTCGATTATACTTGTTAAATCTACTAACTACACATCAACATAGATAGTAATCCTATCAATTTTTCTTCAAGAACTTAATTATTTGAGAGATACATTTTTTGAGAGAGTAATGATGTGCTGACATGTAATGATAAGAATGCACGTCTTTTTGGCAATTAAAAAAAGTGTCTTTTGTATTTTTAATATGTTAACTTAGTTAAGTGATAGAAATGGCTGAAGGAAAGGAGACAGGTGGAACTTCGGACAAGATACATGCAATAGAAGGATATAAGGACTATTCGTCACCGAGAACATTAAAAACGTTGCAATTTCCAGAGAAGCAGCAATTAATACAAGAGTCTTCGTGGACGAAAACTGTTCCATACAAACATTGGCATAGTTATGTGAAACCTACCGACAGTATAGGTAGTATCTTTACACCTGGTGTGCATACATATCGAACCAGAACTTTAATTAGACGCAGTGTCAAGCCTGTACGATGGCATCCTTTCGGTACCGACGGTATGCTCGTGAGTCCGCCTCGCATTTTCATCGAACGATACAACGAAGAAGTTAAACGAAGAGCCGCAGTCACGGCCGAGAAGAAACGTGACACTTTGCCAGAAAATATAGTTAGTCTGAGGGATCTAATAGATAACACGTGGTTGCAGAAGAAAAATCAGAAGGCGAAAATCTTAAAGGAAAAAGAGTTATCTATACGTAGGAAAAAGATAGCAAAGCGAAGGTTGGATCGAAAGGTAATAAAAGACGTTTGCGTAAACCGTACAAATACTTTGAATTAAAAAATTAAAATTTTTTAATTTTATAATTCAAATAACAAATTTATATGCTAAAAATAACATACATATTATAGATAGTACATTATATTGAGGCAGAAATTCCGAAATCTGTAGAAGAACAATTAGCCGAGCTAATGGCAATAGTTGATGAAGAACAGAAGATAAAACCTGAGGATGTTGCTAAAGTAGTTTATCTGAGAGATCATTGCATAAGCGACCATCACCTGCAGCCATATGATTATATTAATATTGATGCAGCAAAGAAGCGTATCATTGGTAAATTGCAAGAACGTGAAGAGTAAGTACATGTTATCGTATTTACTTATTTATTTTTCTATGCTATTTTATCTCGAAAATAGTTCCTAAACTCAAATTGTTAAAACATCACTCATTGCAATATACTAGTTAATATTGTTTTATTTATTATAGTTTCCTGATATTTGTCCACATAAATATATTTACAACGATCTCATATTTTACCAGAAAATAAACAATAAAAAAATTAAGAATTATAAGATTTAAAAAATAAAAATTTTATATATAAACTAAATAATAAATATATACAAGTACATTAGTATAATTTGTTAATTAAAATACAAAGTATAATTTTACAGATCATGCTGAATTTTGAAAATATTTTTATGTGATTCTTACAGCTTTGACGCTGTAACGAAAAGTTTGGAACCGGAAATATTTGATGACTATAAACGAAGTCTTCGTAGCGCGATAGTGGATTATATCCTGATGGATTCTGATGAACGAAAACGTTTATCTATCGAAACAGTTCCTTTGGAATTCCCTGTTTTATGCGTTCGCGCGCCTATGCCCTGGCATCAATCTAAAGTCATGGCAAGTCATTCCATGCAACATAATCTTTTTATAGGCAATGAAATATTAAGAGACATCCGAGATCTATGGTTTACAAAGTAAGATTATATGAGAGGCTAGCCAAAAGATCCAAAAAAGTAACTTGTAACTGTAACTTCGTTACAAGTAACGAGTTACTTCCATTCCCTGAGAAATGTACATTATATCCTGAGGTTCCTGAGTAGTAGTGACGGCCATGTTGGAATTGTGACATTATGGCGAGAAATGCACATTCATTTTTGCGTGCCATTTGTAAATAAAGACAACTTGGATTAATGACGAGATCGCTTAAAAACACTTTGTAAAAATAAGCGGAAACTGTTCTTTCCTCCTTTGATAGTCAGTAAATGGTCGTAAAGAACACAAAGTGAGCCTATACTGGGGCAGAAACATAGTTTAACAGCTAATGAAACAAGTGATATATGCTTTTACGTATAAAATTTCAAGATAACTGTAGTTTCTGCCCATTTTTAGGACTTTCACGAGTACGAGGCTAGTCACATTTTAACAAATAAGCAAATATTAACGAAATGGCACGCAATATAAATTTTGTCGTCAAAACTTTTCCACGCCTATTAGTTTAGCCTTTTACCATAGCGAGGCACTACATACACACACACACGCACAAACATGAGCCCATATCTATGTGCTCGCCTTCGACCGAAAATGAGCACACGGACATGAGCTCGTACTTGTATGTGTAACTACCAGTTTTATCAGGCCGCCGACTAATTCGGTGTCGCTATCATCAGCACGCGGGGTTCTTGGCTGAGTACTCAGGAACCTTAACTCATGTTTAAATAATTTAAAATACAGATATATTGCTTTTATTGTCAAAAACAATTTTCTCCGTTTTAGATACCGTCAAGTAAGAATAATTCACATGCAAGATTTTGGCGTGCTTCCCGTTTTGGCTGCAGAAATTGAACCGAGACTCGATGCCTTGTGTGTTGCCGCCACTGATGTTCTCATTAAAGAATGGTTGGCCGATGTAGCAGAAATTTTTCTTGAAAAGAAATACTACTGGTCGCAGTATTTTGAAACGCAGTCCAATGCGTCCACTGCGATGATCGAGAAATATTTTCGCAGCGTCAATTCTTTATTGTCAAAGCAATTGCGGATTATGATAATAAAGACATTAGAAGATGTGAAAGACTTCTTCATGCAGTACGAAGCTGGCAATGCTTTCGAAGGAGATTATAAGGATCTCATGTTTCTCAAGTAAGACTCAATTCCTCCTTAATACTTACATACAGAGTGTAATCGAAATTGCTATCTTTTAGATATTATTTATGATGGATTTAAGAATACAATAGAAATTACATTGTAGAACTCCTTTTATAACAGTAAAAGTGGAACCAGAACTCGGTACGACGAAATTACACTGCAAACCGAGTATTATAAAATTGCACACCATAATCTCGCTATGTTTTGACAAGATCATTAATGTAGGCACTATGATACCCAAAGTTGAGACCATTTTGTTTCCGGAATTGAAAGATGCAGGTCACTTATTTCCTATTTCGCGATTCGAAGATATGGTAATTTTATGTACTATATGTATATTCTTAAAATATTCTGAAAAAATGTTAAATATTTGCGTTAAATATATAAATTCATTGCACAATCCTTCCATTACATTATTATAGGTATTGAAAATCATCAACGATGTTTTAAACGTAATCACTAAGCATATAACTGGTCCTAATAATTATCTTCAGTGCTACCAGAATTTACTGTATATTACAAGCGGGATAGCCGAGAAAAAATTAGACCATTTCTTCAAACTCGAGCCAGTACCATTGTTGCGAGAATTTGAACAACAAATAAAAGCGTATGATGCTCTGCGAAAAGAGATTTCTATGTTTCGATGTAAAGTAAGTATATATTATAATTAAGTCACAATTAATAGAAAAACTTTCAAATAATTTTTTACATTACATTCACGCACAAAAAAATTATTAAGTACAGAAAAATTATTAACCATTTAAAAATGTTTTTCAATCTTTTTATTTAAAAATATAAATTTTTTTATTTAACATAATATTTATTAATTCCCAAGAAAAATTATAGCTCTATGCCATATTTTCCTATATAATTACGTTTTAAAAATTAATAATAATTTAGATAATTTAACTGTTTTTTAGATCCCGTTGAATATGATCGAGATCGATTGCAATATTGTGAACGATACAATGAAAGAAATTCTACATGCTCTTCGAAGTAGAATATGCGACTTCTTTGCGGATGAGTTACGAGCCAACAATCGTGAATTATGCTCGATCTTTGACGAGATAGCGGAGAATATCTCGAAGATGCCAGAAACAACACAGCAGGTTGTCGAGTTGTACAACTACCTATGTGAGAGCCGCGACACAACAATGTTCAATTTGAGAAGACGATTAGCTCGCTCGGTTGAGTTGACATTATTTCTATTCGATCATCAACCGCTCTCAGACGACGACATTCATTTAAATTCACGCACCATTACCTGGCCAAAGGAAATGGAAGTTGTGATGGAATTGGCAAGCAACAGATTGAACATGAGAAAGGATTTCCTAGAAACAGTGCTTCGTACGAGACGAGATACCTTCGAAAAGAAAATAGTTACGATACAATTAGCGATCGACCAATTTAAGCGAAAGGATCCACCAGTTCTTACGATGGAGGAAATGGAACAAGCTGTAGAAGAAATTGAGCACATTTCCACAACTATGACGGAAATCCGTAAAGAAGCCGAAGAAATTAACGAGGAGGAGGGACTGTTGGACATGGAGTTGAGTCCATATATGGAGCTGCCGACTATGTTCAGCACAGTAGAAACCTTTGATAAACTCTGGCATACTGTTTTAGAATTTCATCAGAATTACGACAAATGGTTTTATGGTCCATTTGTGGGTCTAGACGCCGAACAAGTACGCGACGATACCGAAAGTACATGGCGAACTCTCTACAAATTATCACGCATGCTGACAGAAGTACCAGGCGCGAGACGTGTCGCCGAGATGGTACGAGGCAAAGTGGAAAAGTTCCGGCAATTCATTCCAGTATTACAGATCATCTGTACTCCAGGTCTACAAGCCCGACATTGGGAAGCAATTAGCAAGATTGTCGATATACCGATAGTACTAACAGACATTAGTAATTTATCGGAAATGATCGAATACGGTTTATCCGCTTTCATCGCCAAACTGGAAGATATAGCTTCAGCGGCCACAAAAGAGTACACTTTACAGCGGAATCTGCAAAAAATGAAGGAAGAATGGCAGGAGGTATACTTTGAACTTACCCCTTATCGAGAGACTGGAGTGTTTATATTATCGGCCGTGGATGATATACAGATGTTATTGGATGATCACATTCTCAAAGCGCAGACTATGCGCGGTTCACCCTTCGTGAAGGCATTTGAAGAAGAGATGCAACAATGGGAAGAGAAATTGATATCGATGCAAGACATCATCGATCAATGGTTACTCTGTCAGTCTACTTGGATGTATCTGGAGCCTATATTCAGCAGCGAGGACATCATGCGTCAGATGCCAACCGAATCAAGAAACTTTCGTAGAATGGACAAGATTTGGCGCAATATTATGTTATATGTCTTTGATAACAGGCGGGTGACCGACGCTACTATGATGCCGAACATGCTGCAGGAATTTAAGCTCTGTAATTCACTCCTTGAAGAGATACAAAAGGGTCTAAATGACTATCTAGAGAAAAAGCGTCTATTCTTCCCGCGTTTCTTCTTCTTATCGAACGATGAACTACTGGAGATTCTATCCGAGACCAAGGATCCACAGCGAGTGCAGCCGCATTTGCGGAAGTGCTTCGAAGGTATTAGTAAACTCCGTTTCACCAAGGACGAAGAGATCATTGGCATGTTGTCAGCCGAGGAGGAACATGTACCTCTGAGCGGCAAGATTTATCCAGCCGATGCGAAGGGTATGGTTGAGAAATGGTTATGCCAAGTGGAAGAACTTATGGTGGTATCGTTGCGCGATGTTGCCGAGCAGAGTATACTGGCGTATTTCGATGCCATACGTGAGGAGTGGGTACTTTCATGGCCAGGTCAGATTGTTATTTGCGCCAGCCAAATACATTGGACCAGCGACGTATACGAATCCTTTGAGGAACGTTCTACGGCGATCTATCTACGCAAATGCACTGATCAAATAGAGGATATAGTAGAACTTGTTCGTGGCAAACTAGAACCCGGTGCTAGGATAACACTGAATGCCTTGATAGTGATAGACGTGCACGCCCGAGATGTGGTAAAATTGCTAGTCGACAAGCAAGTGGACAACCCTTCGGACTTCAATTGGATAGCGCAACTTCGTTACTACTGGTTGGACGATTGCATCACCGTCTCTATGGTTACAACGAATATCATGTATGCCTTCGAGTATCTCGGCAACACGTCAAGACTGGTAATAACGCCATTGACAGATCGATGTTATAGGACTTTAATGGGCGCGTTAAAGTTGAACTTAGGCGGTTCGCCGGAGGGACCGGCGGGCACTGGTAAAACGGAAACTGCCAAGGATCTTGCAAAGGCTGTGGCTAAACAGTGCGTAGTGTTCAACTGTTCCGAAGGACTTGATTACAGAGCGATGGGCAAATTCTTCAAGGGTATTGCACAATCAGGAGCCTGGGCGTGCTTCGACGAGTTCAACAGAATCGAATTGGAGGTACTATCTGTGATCGCACAACAAATACTGTCGATACAGATGGCTATAAGCATGAAGCTTGACAAGTTTATCTTTGAAGGCACCGAGATAAAGTTGAATCCCACCTGCAACGTCATCATAACTATGAACCCGGGTTATGCTGGACGACAAGAATTACCGGATAATTTGAAAGTGCTATTTCGAACAGTAGCAATGATGGTACCAGACTACGCCATGATTGGTGAGATCACCTTGTACTCGTACGGCTTTACGGATGCCAAGATTCTCGCAGATAAAATAGTTCACACTTATAAATTATGCTCCGAACAATTGAGTTCTCAAAACCATTATGATTATGGAATGCGAGCGGTCAAAACTGTTCTGATAGCGGCCGGTAATTTGAAGCTTAAGTATCCGAAGCGCAACGAGCACATACTGGTTCTTCGCGCTATTGTAGATGTTAATTTACCAAAGTTCTTGTCCGAGGATGTTTCTCTTTTCAACGGCATCTATACGGATCTCTTCCCGGATGTGGCACTGCCTCAACCGGAACGTGACGAACTGGTGACTCTGCTGAAGACGAATCTAGGGAAGCGAAACCTTCAGGCTACCGACTGGTACGTGGAGAAGATTGTGCAAATTTACGAGATGTTACTCGTACGACATGGTCTGATGATTGTTGGCACCGCCCTGGGTGGGAAGACGCAGGCCTATCAGGTGTTGGCCGAGTCTCTGGGCAATTTATCAGGTATACGGAAAGCCACGATGCGAGAATACCGTACAGTCTACCGAGTAATCAATCCTAAAGCCATTCCGTTGAGTCAACTGTACGGTAGCTTTGATCCGGTGTCACACGAATGGAGCGACGGCGTGTTGGCAAACACGTTTCGCGAATATGCACAGTCTATCGCACTCGAACGCAAATGGATCGTGTTTGACGGCCCGGTGGATGCAATCTGGATCGAAAGCATGAATACTGTGCTGGATGATAACAAGAAACTTTGTCTGATGTCCGGTGAGATCATACAAATGTCCGGGAAGATGAATATGTTCTTTGAACCAGCCGACCTCGACCATGCCTCGCCCGCCACTGTCAGCAGATGCGGCATGATTTATATGGAGCCTTCTCAGTTAGGCTGGCAACCAATCTTTGAATCTTATAAAAAACATCTTAAAGAGAAATTGTTATTTGAACAATACGAGCTCATTGTTGAATTGATCGAGTGGTTGACCGAACCAATATTGCGTTTTATTCGATATAATTGTAAAACTTTTATAGACACATCGGAGATACATATGTTCTTGGTAAGTACATTGGAAAAGTCTGTATTTTACTAGACACATACTCGATTTAATAAGATTTTATTTAAAGTAGAATTTTATGGAAAAAGATAAACTTTTAAGCTTAAAAAATTATAATATTTTTTTGATATATGTAATTTTTCGTGTATTTTTTAATGTAACATTTTAATCTAATTAAAACTGTAGGTCCTATATGCTTGTGGTAATTGAATAACCAGCGCGCGCATCACAAGCATATGAAAGAAGTGCAACACAGATCAGAGGCTTAACGTAAGAAGAAAATTTTAATCTAATGTTTCTTTTTGTGTATTAGTCCTTTACAAGAGTATTCAGCATGATGTTGGCAGAAGAGACGCAAGTGAGCACAGTGTGGCTTCAATGCGTATTACTGTTTAGCATAGTTTGGGGCATTTGTCCAACATTAACGAGTGACAGCAGAAAAACTTTCGACGTGTATCTGCGAAAACTATTACTCGGTACTATCGAAGAGTATCCTAAGCCGAAGATATTTAAATTGACAAAGCAACAAATTTTTCCTGATAAAGGTACCGTATACGATTGGATTTACGATAAAAGGAACAACGGATGTTGGATATCTTGGATGGATATTATGCACCAGGTATTAAGGAAAACAATCACGTGAGCAATTGAAGAAATAAAATTTTAAAAAATTATATATTTATATTCCTATGTTTATACTGCCCTATTTATATATACTTTTGAAACTTACTTAACCCATAGATTTAATGAATTTTAAATAACATTAAAAAATTAATAAAAATTAGAAAATAAATAATAAAAAATCGAATCTTTTAGAAATCTAAAATTCTATAATTCGTGAATACACAAAATAGGCAAATAATAGACATTTAGAATATATGCATTTCAGGCACCTTTACCAGCAACAGCAAAAGTCAGCGAGTTGATCATTCAGACAACGGAGACGTCAATTCAACTTTTCTTTATCAAGCAATTTATGCATCGATCGATACCACTTTTGTTCGTGGGTCCGACGGGCACCGGCAAATCTGCAATCGTGCTAAACTATCTTGTATCGTTGCCACGGGAAAAATTCTTGGAGAATGTTATAAACTTCAGTGCACGTACAAGCGCACCACAAACGCAAGAGATAGTTATGTCAAAGTTGGACAGAAGGAGAAAAGGGGTTTACGGTCCTGCTATGGGAAAAAAGTGTGTGCTATTCGTGGATGACCTTAGTATGCCGCAGGTGGAGATCTACGGCGCTCAACCTCCGATAGAATTACTTCGACAATGGATAGATCATGGTTACTGGTTCGATCCGAAAGATACCTCAATGTTGCATTTGGTGGATATTTTGTTGATCACGGCTATGGTACCTCCGGGAGGCGGTTCTAATGTCGTAACATCGCGATTCACTCGTCACATGCACGTGATTGGCATCGATTCTTTCGAAGAAACCACTATGACAAAGATCTTCTCGTCGATTCTCGATTGGCACTTCGCCAAGGGTTTTGTTCCGGAGATTTCAAGACTAAGCAAAATGGTAGTGAGTGCTACTATGAATGTGTTTCTTGAGGCCATCAAAAATTTTCTGCCAACGCCATCGAGAAGCCATTACAAGTTTAATTTGCGTGACTTCAGCCGAGTCATCGGCGGCGTACTTTTGATTCCGGCTGCTAGAATGAAGGATCCCTTCAAACTTATCAGATTGTGGATTCACGAAGTATACCGAGTTTTCCATGATAGATTGATAGACGACACCGATCGCGAGACACTGTTCAAGATGGTACGATACACATGCTATGATCAGCTGCGTCAACCATTGGATAAGGTGCTCGCCAATTTGCTCAAGCCGGGTGAAAAAATGATAAAAAGTTCTCACATTCGCGACCTTTTTTTTGGAAATTACATTGAGCCCGATGCCGATCCAAAGGTGTACGATGAAGTAACAAATCTGGAGGATCTTCAAGAGAAAATGGATTACTATTTGGCTGAGTACAACGCGGTTTCGCAAACGCCGATGAATCTGGTGTTGTTTCGTTACGCCATCGAGCATGTCTCTCGCGTTTCTCGAATATTGTTACAAGATAATGGTCACGCTCTACTCGTAGGGGTGGGCGGTTCTGGTCGTAACTCTTGTGCCAAATTGGCGACCAGCATGTGCGAATACCAGATACATCAGATCGAGATTACCAGAACCTATGAATTGGCTGAATGGCGAGAGGATCTGAAACAGTTACTACTGCGCGTCGGTTGTGACGGCAAACCTACTGCTTTTATCTTCGGTGATCATCAGATTAAGGATGAGTCCTTTATCGAGGACATCAACATGATTTTGAATACTGCGGATGTACCAAACTTATATGCAGTGGACGAAAAGGCGGAGATATTGGAGAAGATGATGTCTATCGCACGAGATGTAAGCGGTGGTAAGAAAGTAGAAATGACGCCGATGGTGCTCTACAATCTTTTTATCGAAAGGATTAAAAAGAATCTTCACATAGTCTTGACGATGTCGCCAATAGGCGACACTTTCCGCAACCGTCTTAGGATGTTTCCATCGCTTATCAATTGTTGCACTATAGATTGGTACACGATCTGGCCCGAAGATGCTCTCGAGAAAGTAGCCAGAATGTCGTTGAGAGATCTTGACATCGGTTCAGAACTGCGAGAGAAATGTGTGCAGATGTGCAAACAGTTCCACACAAGTGTCTCCATGACGAGTGAAGATTATTACTTGACTTATGGTAGAAGATATTACGTCACACCCACAAGTTTTCTACAATTAATCAAATCATTATATAGATTGCATGGACAGAAAATTGAGCAGATCACCGTACAACAAAATCGCTACGAAACCGGTTTAGAGAAGCTAGATTTCGCCGCCGGTCAAGTAACGATCATGCAGAATGAATTGCATCAATTACAACCGAAGTTATTAGCGCAGTCGCAATTGAGTGACAAGTTAATGATCCGAATTGAACAAGATACTGTCAACGTGGAGGCGAAGAAAGAAATTGTAGCGGCTGATGAGGCCTTAGCGAACGAAGCAGCTGCAGCAGCTCAAGCAATTAAGGATGACTGTGAGAGTGATTTGGCAGAGGCTACCCCAGCGTTGGAAGCTGCTCTAGCAGCATTGGACACTCTGAAACCAGCAGATATCACGATCGTAAAGGCAATGAAGAGTCCACCAGCCGGTGTTAGATTAGTGATGGAAGCAGTCTGCGTGTTGAAAGGTATAAAACCAGATCGAGTTCAAGATCCGACCACCGGTCAGGTGGTAGACGATTATTGGCCCGCATCCATTAAGCTGTTGGGCGATATGAAGTTTCTGGAGAACTTAAAAAATTTTGACAAGGATAATATACCACCAGCTTACATGAAGCGTATTCGCGAAAAGTTTATAAATGACCGAAGCTTCCAACCAGATGCAATCAAGAAAGTATCAACCGCGTGCGAGGGTCTCTGTAAATGGGTGCGTGCCATGGAGGTATATGATCGCGTAATCAAGGTCGTGGCACCGAAGAAGGCTATGCTAGCAGAAGCGGAAGCTGCGTTAGCTGCGCAAATGGAAATGCTCAACGAGAAGAGAACTCTGCTGCAGGAAGTAACACAGAAACTACAGTCCCTTAATGATGAATTCGCTGAATGTATGCGCGAGAAGAAGAAGTTGGAGGACCAGATTGACTATTGTAGGCAGAAGTTGGAAAGGGCCGAAAAACTACTGGGTGGTCTGAGTGGTGAGAAGAGTAGATGGAGCGAAACCGCCGGTAAACTGGGTGCCAGTCTGGGGAATGTAATTGGAGACGTTTTACTATCATCCGGAATAGTAGCTTATCTGGGAGCATTCACAGTAGAATATAGAAATAAGTTAATCAATCAGTGGCACGCTTCTTGCATGCAAGCGGCTATACCATGTAGCACAAAGTTTAATTTAATTGATATATTGGGTGAAGCAGTAGAAATCAGGGGTTGGACTATCCAAGGGTTACCAGCCGACAATTTTTCGGTGGAAAACGGTGTAATCGTAAAGCACGCTGATCGTTGGCCTCTCATGATCGATCCACAGAATCAGGCGAATAAATGGGTAAAAAATATGGAGAAGCCAAATAAGCTAGCGATTATTAAACTCACAGATCCCAATTACTCGAGAGTGATGGAGACGAGCATTCAACTAGGATCGCCAGTGCTGTTAGAGAATATTCTAGAGGAGATTGATGCGATTTTGGAGCCTATATTGCTGAAAAACGTGTACAAGCAGCGCGGGGTACTATACATGAAGTTTGGCGAAACTGTGCTAGAATATAATCCAAACTTTCGATTCTACATTACCACACGTCTGCGAAATCCACATTATCTGCCCGAGATCGCGGTAAAGGTAACTCTACTAAACTTCATGATCACACTGCAGGGTTTGCAGGATCAGCTATTAGGCATAGTTGTGGCTAAAGAACTACCGACTCTGGAGGAAAAGAAGAATCAGCTGATAGTGGAAGGTGCGAACAACAGGAGAATCTTGAAAGAGATCGAGGATAAAATTTTGGAAGTTCTCACAACATCTGAAGGCAACATACTCGAGGATGAGACCGCTATCAGAATACTCTCGACCTCGAAGATGTTGTCAGAAGACATTGAGGCGAAACAGGAGATTGCAGTAAAGACTTCAGCAGAGATAGACAGAGCTCGTAATGGTTACAAACCCGTCTCGAAGCACGGTGCGGTTCTTTTCTTCTGTATCTCAGAGTTGACCAACATTGATCCTATGTACCAATACTCACTACCATGGTTTCTGCATCTCTACATCATGGCAATAACCAACAGCGAGCAGTCGACAGACTTGGATTTGCGAATGAAGAGTCTCAATTCATACTTTACGGCAAGTATCTATAAAAATGTATGTCGTTCTTTGTTTGAGAAGGACAAACTGATATTCTCTCTGGTCCTCTGCGTCGGTCTGTTACGCGCCGCTCGTAAACTAGAAGAAGAGCTCTGGGTGTTTTTATTGACGGGTGGAGTAGCTTTCGACAATCCTTATCCCAATCCTGGTCCCTCATGGCTATCCGATAAATCCTGGTCCGAAATCGTAAGAGCTAGTCTCCTGCCAGGTCTTGAAAAATTGAGAGAGTCCTTCCAGTCTAACGTGTCGCAATGGCAAGCATATTACGATCTATCGAACCCGCAGGAACATTCTTTCCCACCACCGTTTGAATACGAGGATAAGAATTTGAGGAAGCTCGTAATCCTGAGATGCGTGAGGATCGATAAGCTGGTCGCTGCCGTTCAGGCATTCATTATCCACCATATGGGCGCATTTTTCGTAGAACCACCACCATTTGATCTCCGGAGTTCATACGACGACTCGAGCAATGTTACACCTCTCATCTTTGTGCTCTCGCCTGGATCGGATCCAATGGCTGGGCTGATTAAGTTTGCCGAAGATAGTGGAATCTCGAAGAAGAATCTCATGACAATATCGCTGGGTCAGGGCCAAGGTCCAATTGCAACTGGCATGATTGAGCGTGGAATCAAGAGCGGCGAGTGGATCATCTTGCAGAACTGCCATCTCGCCATATCGTGGATGAAGGAACTCGACCGAATATGCGACGAGATTATTGTGCCCGAGAATACTCATCGCGACTTCCGTTTATGGCTAACCAGCTATCCATCCAAAGGATTTCCGGTGTCCATACTGCAAAACGGTGTCAAAATGACGAACGAACCGCCGAAGGGACTGAAGAACAATTTATTACGAAGTTACCTGAACGATCCTATATCTGATTATAAGTTTTTCCGTAAATGTAATAAAGTAGTAGAATGGAGAAGATTGTTGTTCTCTCTATGCTTCTTTCATGCGGTAGTGCAGGAAAGACGAAATTTTGGTCCACTCGGCTGGAATATACCTTACGAGTTCAACGAATCCGATTTACGTATCTGTATTCTGCAATTACAGGTATGGCAGTAGCTTTCTTTTATTACTTTAATAAGTATTATGGAATTATATTATAACTGTGCTATTTTGTTAATCTAGCTATTTTTAAATGATTACGATGAAGTACCATTCGACGCGCTTATTTATCTGACAGGGGAATGCAATTATGGCGGCAGAGTGACTGATGATAAGGACAGAAGGCTGCTGAACTCGTTGCTGAAGAATTTTTACAATCTTGAAGTTATTATAAATATAGAGTAATATCACCCGTTTTTAAGGCCATGTAAAATTAAAAAATCTGAAAACTATTAAATACTCTCTTTGATCATCTATCAATTTTTCTACAAGGAAAGAAAATTCTAAAGAGTTTAAGCTTAAACAAAAATATATAAGAAAATTATTCCTTAAATTTCTAAAATAAAAATTATAATTCCAATAATATTGTAATTTAATTTTGTATAAAGAAAAGAAATGAAACAAAATATTAAAAATGGAGAAATTGATAAAATTATAAAAAGGATGATTGTTAGAGATAAACAAACTTTTAAGACTTCAAGTTTGTCAGAGAAAATGTTATAAATTTTTTAAGTTTTTTTTCTTTATTAATCTATGCAATTCATATCTTTCCAGATATTCATTTTCTCCGAGCGGAATTTATCGCATGCCGGAGGACCCGGATTATGAAGGATGTCTGAAGTACATTCGCAGCTTACCAATTAATCAAATGCCGGAAGTTTTTGGTTTGCATGAGAACGCAGACATAGCGAAGGACAATCGAGAAGCGATGCAACTGTTAGCTGGTGCGCTTTTAACCCAGCCACAGATCAGCGGAATAGGCGAGTAATATATATATATATATATTTCTTTATTTTCAATTTTAAATCAATTTTTAATCCATTGAGATATATTTATATTCTTTACTTTTTATAATTGAAATATTATTGCTAAACTTGTATTAATATGTAAAAGTTTTTATGTGTGTGGTTCAATGCACTTAGCATAGACTTAATATACATTATTGAAAATATTATAAAACTGTTGTAGAAATTATTTATTGTACAAAATCACAATATTATAAAAATATTACACATCTTGCTATTGTTACACTATATACCGTAAAAAAATAGCAATAAAAATAGTGGCGTGGAATCTGCGGTAATACAACATTATTGTTTCTGCATATTATAACACAACTTGTGTAAAATTTTTATTAATTTTTATCAGGTGTCGAGAAAGACACAGATGAAGTAGTTTTTACTCTGGCCGGTGAGATTCTATCAAAGATGCGGCCACCGTTCGATATTGAATATGTATCGAGGAAGTATCCGGTACTTTATATGAATAGCATGAACACGGTGTTGCGTCAAGAACTCGTTAAATTCAACGAGCTCATCGAAGTCATCAAGGAAACATTGACCGATGTGCGGAAAGCCATTAGAGGACTGGTATTAATGTCACCGGAATTGGAGGACGTTTATTTAAACATAAGCATCGGCAAAGTGCCACTCGCTTGGGACAGAAAATCGTATCCCTCGCTGAAACCGCTCGGCAGCTATGTGAATGATCTGTTGACGAGATTGCAGTTTCTGCAAGAGTGGATCGACCACGATGCACCGAATGTGTTTTGGATATCCGGTTTCTTCTTCACACAGTCATTTTTGACGGCGGTACTACAGAATTACGCTCGCAAGCACAAGATACCGATCGACCAGTTAGACTTTGAATTCGATATCACGCGGTTTGAATCGAGAGTTAATGTTGCGCCTTCCTATGGAGTTTATATAAGTGTACGCAAAAATTTTTGTTAATATACAATCTTAAATAATAGTTTTAAAAAATTAAAATTCGAATTTGTATATAAAACTTTTCTTGCCGATGACATATTTTATTATTTACATTTTTTTTATTGATCTTTATTCGCAATGTTCTTTTTAGGGTCTCTTTTTGGAGGGAGCTCGATGGAACAGAGATACGAGATTGCTGGATGAATCTAAGCCTAAGATAATGTTCGATGTGCTGCCAATTATATGGTTAAAACCTGGCGAAAAAGCTAAATTTGACATAAAAGACGTTTATTATTGTCCAGTGTACAAAACGAGTGCTAGACGTGGTGTATTAGCTACTACTGGACATTCTTCCAATTTTATATTGTATATCCTGATCCCGACGGATCTGGACGAATCGCATTGGATTATTCGTAGTGTAGCTGCCCTTTGTCAACTTGATGATTAATAAATGCAACATGAATCATCAGAGTGATTTAAACAAAAATTTATTGAACAAATGTATCTCAAAAAACTGATGAAAAATATATTTAATGGAATTAATTACGTAGAAATATTTTGGTTATTAAGGAATTTTATGACAGATTTTACGATCTTCCGACATATTAAATGGAAGTCGTATATTTTTTCTAAGCTATTATGTGATATATTCGAGACTAAATTAGGAAGAAATAAAGAAAAAATTCGCAGAATCGGGAAATCAAAAAGCACAAATATTTTATATATTATAAATATATTTACTAACAGCAGTCACACATTGTCGTCATTTATAACATTGTTTATCTTATATATACATTATATTGCTTATTATAATAATATTATATAAACATCATAAAATTTTATTTATAGATTATTCGATTAAAAACATGATCATTCTCACTTGATTATACATGATCGGGATTGTACATGCTTTAAAAATAGACAGTGATCTTTCTCTATCAGGTACATATCCAAGGAGCAATTCTTATGTGCAGAATAAATATTCTGTAATGTACAAACACATACATGTGTATTATGGAATGTAATATGCATAAGAGAGACTACACGCAAAATTCCCTTTCTCTTTGCGAAAATTATGGAGGCAGGAATGCCTTCTCTAAAAGTATCACGATGTCTCGTATACATATTCATTAGTACAATGTCTTTAATAGAATTTCGATTGTCAAGAGAATAGTTCATCATTATTTACTACATTTCTACTCGCTTTTTATGCATTATCAAAACATATATTCAACACGTCTATGACTAAATAAAATACGAAGAATAAAATGCGTGGATATTACAATGTATAGATGTCTCACACAAAAGTCATTAGATTTTGACGAAAGAATTTCTTAAATTATTTTATCAATTATTTTAAAATGTTATTTTAAAACTCTCTTAACAGCAAATTGTGTCATTTTATGATTTCAATTTGATGTGATTTTGAATTTCACAAGATTTAATTTTTTATCTCCTATTAATTTTTTTGTATTTTACATCTTTGATTCTTGTTATTTAGAAATCGCGAGGAAAGTGTCCAACTTTTAATGCATCTTGTATGCATATCGCAGTTAATCTACCTATTCGCCGCGACACTTGAGGTAAGCGTCGATCAACGAAGGAACAAGATTCTTAAGTCTGATCTCGAACAATTCAATCGAGTTTCGAGCTGTAAATGTCACGTACTGTTGTGCGCCCACATACATGCATACATATATGTACATAAAACACACACATCATGCATACATACATACAATCATATACACACGCATATACATATGGTCAGACGTAAAGTCGATATACTGCGTTACGGACTAGTTAAACGCGAGTCTTTTTGTAGCGGACTCATGTTACAGACTAGTTAGTCACAAAATCCCAGTGCATTGCAAAACTGGTACGAGAATCATCTAAAACAAACTTGAACTCATAATCAAACATGCATAATTAAAACTTTTCAAAAGAAACTTGCAATGAATGCCATGCAGAGCACGCTTACACAGCTTCCGAGTAGATGAAAAAAGAGAAAATTATATCGATTATATCCCTCGTTAAGATGAAAATCTTATATTATGATATAACAATATCGGGTAGCTGATTAGATCAATGTCTTTAAGGCAGCGTTCTTTCAACTGTGAATGACGCAACAATTGAGCGTAATGAGAACATTGACGCCGATAAATACATATTTGGCATACTTATTGTATATATAAAGATACCGTTTTAAGGGAGAGAATATCTAAAACACAGTTATTCCGAAATAGATTGAGAAATATACAATATATAGAAACTGGAAGACTATGATAACATTCGACGGAAAATATATTTCTTGATATCCTCCTTTACGAAAGTGTTTCAATATACTGAATATTTAATCAGTTTATTAAACACTTTCCTGAGGGGACTCTATCTAATCGTTCGTACAATATTGTTGAGCCCCTGAACATATATAGTGACTTCTTACAATAGCATTTTCAAAAATAGAAATCATAAAAATACACAATACGCAATTAACATTTTCAACTGCTCCTTGTTTAAGATAGACTATTGTAAGGAGTCTTTAATTATAGAAGGATTCATACATCATCTAATACTTATATTTGCAAGAATATCTTATCAATCTTATCATTAACATACTAAAATAGTATACGTTAATGCTCGTTTGAACTACCGTGAATTTCTTTACTTTCAACGCAGTTTCCACGATGTTATCTCTCGAGAGCTTTCACGCATTTCATTTGCACTCGAACTCGCTATGTATCTTTGCAACCTAAATAATTTGCATTTAACTACCATTATCAATCTTCACCGCTTGTGGCGTCGACCAATGCTGGATCAATTTCCTGTGGGGATTCGTTCCTTGATTTTTTTACTTTGTATTCGACATAGCAGAAGGCCCCCGTACCGATGAATATAGTCACGAAAAGCACCGCGAGTTGTACATGCAATCCCACCTCAGTGCTGTACGAGAAACTAATGGCCGCTGCGACAGATTGGCAGAATTTAAAAAGAGCGAAGGCTGACGCGCTCTCTTTGGCGAATAGGACGCCCAGCAACGAGTAGACCTGCGTGTTGTAACAGGCGTCGCCGAAACCCAGAGCAAGACTGCCTGCTAATGCGAGAATCTTTGACGTTTCAATGTAGCCCATGTTGTCTGTGTCCTTGAACGACGCATCGTTTGGTAGATTCAAGAAGATGCTGATGAAGGCGAATAGATGTACGGTCAGACCAGTGAGTACCACCGGCCAGCCACCGCATTTACCAGATATCTTGGACGCTAGAATGCCGAAGACCGCGCCGCCCACGACCTCGCCAACACCAATGAAGATACCGGATAGTCCCACCAATTTCTTGCGATCCTCACCTAATGCCTTCACGAAGCCAATACTGCTAGAATATACACCGGAATAGAAGGTAAGCTCGAGACCTGTATAGATGAACGTCAATGATAATAACAGCATATTCAATGTGAAGAAGAGCCTAATTGCATCCAAAAAGGCGTTCCATGCGGCCAGTAGCGGTTTCTCACGCCTTGGTTCCGGCAGACGCAGTTCTTTGTCAGCGTTAGACACCCCCTCGGCCTCACCCAATAACGACTTCTGTGGCGATCTTCTCAGTACGAGCAGCACCCCAGTGCCGATTACCGCGAGACCAGTTAGCACGCTGAATACGATTGTGCGTTGCTCCTTGTCAATTTCGGACTTCGTGAAGATGAAGAAGACGAACAGATTGCCGACGAACTGCGATGTTTGGAAAATCGCCCAAAATATACCAGCATTTCGTGACATGGTCTCGTTATCGCTGTTTTCTGTTAGATATTGTCCATGACCAGTCCACATCAGAGCGGCGCCGATCCCGACAATAGCGGACATGCTGTACAACAGAGCATCGTGCGGCCAGAAGAACGAGGCGATAAACAGGACATAACAACAGGCACCTGTAATTATCGCCACACGTGGCCCTGTCACGGAAATATAGGACGGTGCCAACCAGTTGCAGGTCGCAAACATGGCATAGATTATGGCCAGGCTGACATAAGCATTACCATGGAAGTCTTCAAATTCGTCCGAGATGCTGTTTAAGACAGTTTTCTGTAAACAAAAGAGATCGAAGCAAGAAGATCAGTTTACTTCTAATATGCTATTTTTCGCAATGTTGTAACAATGTCATAAACTTTTAACAATATTTCATCAAGTTCCTATTTATATATACATTTTGTATTTTACATGTTTTACATACAACACAATAGACAAATACATATAATGTATTTGTCTATTGTGTTGTATGCATACAGGTTGGTTGGACAACTTATCCATGATAACTGACTTGGAAATGTCAATTGGTAATAGTTGCGCTACATGTCAGACAGTTTTTCTTCATGTGAAACTCTGTTTTATATAGAATTTTTATTTTTAAGCAATATTTCCTAATTAATTTAAGAGAGAGAAAGATAATTGAGTTTTTCCTTTAGGAATGTTTATCATTTATACAAAATATTAGATTTTATTTTAAAATAAAGCTGATACACACAATATATTTTATTTTAGCATTAAACAATGGCATGAAAAATATTTCGAACGATAGTATTTGTAGCAGAGAAATGGAAATTAAGTAACCAAACGAGAAACAGATAAGAACTTGAAGAATGTTAATAAAAGACGAAGCTTCAGAATATGCATTGTATCGCCAGTATCCTCTTTTAGGATTCAAACTGGTTATTCTGTATTTATAGAAACTTATGTATAAAAACTGGAGTATATTTACACCTCAGTCAAGGATAACCACAAAATATCAATGTTGTATAGAGAAACGAACATTGCTTTATGTTCTCTTGATAGACCGTTGTAAGAATTAGAAATGTCTGGAATTAATGAGCAAGAATTTCATATTAATTACCAATATAAAAGGAAACCGTTCTCTTAATTTGCAATTTTATCTTTCAAAAAGGATAAGAATGTATAAAATGTTCTAGACAGAATTTATCAGATGGGAGATATCACTTGTGCGATTTTTAAAATAAAACAAGCTTCACACACAGAAATATTAGTATAGATTTCAGTATATAAGAAAATAATATAAGTTTCAATAAGAAAACTGCAGATGTGTATAACAAATTGATTGAAGCAAATGGGGATCATTAATGTGCGTTATAATTAATCTAATCAGTTGGGCAATGTTCAAAAGATTCGTAATGTAATACGTTCATGTTATTCACGATTTCACCTATCACTGCTATCGTATTAGGAGCGAATCGGTCAAACATCAAACGCAATATGTTGTCACAGTTTCAACTACACTTTCACATATAGGAAAGTATAATCTTATTTTACATCGTATTTCTGATCTGCCGCAAACTATTTTACGTCTCGTTCTTGAAAATTGTCAATAATCAACAATCATATCGCTATAACATTTAACATTTTATTTGCTGTTTTTTTGTGCATATTATGTCGTCGTAATATTAACGTCATTGTAAAATTTGTAAACCGTAAGTTCAAATAAATTCTGGTGACGTAAAAAGAAACATACCAATCGTTATATATTTCTCTAAAATGCAGTGGAATAATATATATATATATATATTTGCTTAGATAAATTAAATAGATTCATTAAATATTTGTAATGTTCGATAAACATATAGAAGTGTTATAGTTTAGCTATGTTTGTCGTACTTGCGTAAATACAGTATTCTATGTCAAGATAGCGGTTGTCAATACGCGATAATAACAAACAAGCGAGCCTTTCGGTATTCTGTAAGAAAACAATTTCTCTGACAAATATCTTTGTAGCCTCATTTAAAACGGCTTTTTTTAAATCTGATGCCAAGTATTCACAGTTGATAACTGCGTTCGATAAGATCTATGATGGTATTGCAAGATTATATAGATGTTTACATAACGTTTACATTATTATTTCCGATCTCATACAGAAAGTAATCTATAAAAGATAAAGAAATTGTTGCAAATCTGGAACACGTCGTATTTAATAATTTTATTTACACGTTAATAAAATAATTTTGTCCTAATAAAAATAAATTCAATTTATATGTCATTAAAAATGTAACAATGATCGTAAATTGCAATTTTATTTATTAAGTCTGCAAAAATACATATTACAAATCCTTGATGAGTAAACTGTCTATTATCTATATTTTTCAAAGAACGTTTTTTGGTAAATAAACATGTTTTTGTTATCTAGATAAATGTTTTAAATATAAAAGAGTACATTATCTGCAAGAGCATCCTTATCTCTTTCGCGATAATTATCATATATTTTAATAGAATATTATAATGAATATATTGTAATTTCGCAATATATTCATTACAATAATCTATTAATAACTTGTCTTAGTCATTATGATGTAAATTGCAATAATTTGCGCACACAAAACATTTCAGTTAATTACATGCATATTTATCAGCAGCGTCCATTTGCGAGTTTAAGTCTATTTTCTTAAACTACTGAACGTGCCATCGCAGATAACTGACGTTATTTAACGATGTCTCCTCCTCCTGTCTCTTACATTCATGTACCTAAAAGTGAAAGGAGACTGCGTTGTACGGCTGTATCAACTGACAAGACATTTCTGTTTTAGATATTTCTCTGAGCGCGCTATCGGAGATCGAGAATTTTTTGGAAGTAATAAATTATCTCGACAACATCTCATCCAATGAGGAAATTTCTTCGAAAATTCAAAGTCATTATGATTCTCTCTCGGTGAATTGCGATACAGCGAAGGGCGCATGAAGCGTAAAGTGAATTTGGTGGGAACCGGTTGCGTCGGTTTCTGACAGGTTTCGGTGGATGCATTTATCGAGCACGTCTAGGATGAATTTCGTTTTGTGTTGGTAAACTTTCTCTTTCGCCACTTCAGCGAGGTCGGCAGTTCGTTTCCAGAACTTCGATATAATAGATATCCTGCATTCTCATCGTTTTGTGGTCTTTAAGCCATAATTAACATACAGAAAAATGTAAGACAATAACGTAAGCAATAGCAAATCTAAAATGTTTATTTGCTTACTGGTTTTTTAATATTCTAGTTTTAAAACGTTTTGAAATAATTTAGGCGATTAAATGTATAAAAAAGAAATTTTGTTTATAAAAATAGAACTTCGTTTCATTCTGAATACTTTACATAATTTAATCAGTTACGAATAGACTACAATGACGATGTGTCGACGTCATAGATTAACGGGCAATCTCCATTTTATGATAATGACTCGATTGCAATCTCATAGGGTGCAATATCGCTAGAAATTGACATTGAATTAGCTCGAAGAAATGTTATTTTCACGAGGTCCGAGATAACAAAGCAAAAGACGATTGCGTTAATAATTAAAAAATTTGAATGCGATTTAATTATATTATATACAAAGATAGTGAATTGCATCTTCTAGTATGTACGTTGCAAAAAGCGATATCAATAATAATTGTGAAATTTCAATCGAGGATTAATATCTTCAAGATCTTTAAAAGAAGAAATTAATATCTCAGTTCTTGAAAGAGAGAGAGAGAGAGTCTGACGTATCAAATGGATGAATTTTTTCCAATTAAACGAGCAAAATAAGGCTATCAATGCGATAATAAAATTTTCGCGTATAAAGAAAAATCCGATAAGTCGGATAGGATTATTCAATACACACAACACACAGAGGCATTTAATTTTAAATTCTCGAGTTATACTTTATTTGGTAAGAAAACTTATCAAGACAAGTATATTTTAAAAGGTCAGCTTGATTAAAAAATATTATCATTCCGAAGTCACTTCGAAATCTTCACTCTTTTGTTGCGTAAATATTGATAGATTATCGAATGTATCTAAATTTTTCTTTTCACGGTGTGATTTCATAATTTTTTCTTTCGTTTTCTCTCAAAATATTTATAAAACTTTAAGAGAAGAATATTATTGTAGAACTTTGAAAACACGAGTATTCTAAGCTATGCCACTATATGAAATATCGGACTAATCTGCGATTTTTGTAAGCTAATCGGATGTGATATTGTTAGTGACCGGTGAATTCGCGAGCAAACAAAGACAGCTGTACCGTGTTGCAGCGATCAATTATTCCGCTGCGCGTTTGTTAAAAATTTCGCAGATACCACGTATCCAAAGATACTTCTGAATTACGGAGATAATGGCAGAAATGACTGAGAGACGTTACCAGTAGCTTGCCAGAACACAATTTTCCCGCACTCTCAAGATTACACTTACGATATCACGCGCGGAATACCTATATATATTACGTAAAGTTTCTTTCAGATAGTGATACAAAATTTAGAAAACATTCGTAACAAATGTTATGCAAGATTAATGAATGAAGGCAAAAATATGTCATTAGATCCTGAAATGATATCTTCAGGAACAATCTCAAATTGCGCAAACAAGATAATGCAGGAGAGAATAATGAAGTATTAAAAAAGTATAAAGAAATGAGATCCGACAAAATTATAGAGACAATACAAATAAATTTATTCATTAAATATAAAAGAAAAAGATAAAAAAAGAGAAAGAGAGGTATTCCTACCTACGGTAAGAGCCAACAATCCAAAATTATTTTCAAATTTATAACCATATATATACATATATATATTGTAGATATTTCAAAGTTATTCTTTCGGTAGCAACAGAACTTTAGGAAGACAATGATGTTTCTCTCTACCGTTAAAATATCATAAAAGAATAGTTTTCAGTCGTCTGAATCTTTTTCGGTTTCAGCAAGACATGGTTTGACCCTTGGGGAAAAGCTGTATAACATGTAATGAGTATTTCACTGATCGTCGGTTTCGCAATGCCGAAAGTAGTCGATAATGATACTATATAATTTAGAGGCGTTCCAGTATCGCGATACGGCGATCGTGACCAGTTAACTTTTCTTGCCTTTTGTTTCTACTTTCTAAACTGCGACTAATCACACGATGTCCTGATCCGTGCACTTTCTAGGACTTTAGAGACTAATACGAACATTTTATTTGCTTCATAACAACCAAACATAAAGTTGACATCAAATGTTCATCGAAATATTCAGAAACTTCATTCTTTCTGTCTCTCTTTTTCTAATATTCATTCCCCCATCCTATGAATATAAATTAACTTTAATTCTGTTAATCTATTCAGGTTTATTTGACTCAAAATGTAATTTATTGCGTCTTATTAATATTTTATTTAAACATTTTTCTGATATTTAATGACTTCGGTTAATGTAAAATTCTTTTTGTATAAAAAATTTAATTTTTTATTTTTTTAGAGTTTTTTAATCAAATCATATTGATCTAAATATATAATTGTATACATAATAAATCTGAACAAACTATAGAGATTAATCCTGACTCAACGTACTCTTTAGCTTTAAAGTAAATTAAATCGAGATCAAAGTTAATATGTATTAGTAGAATGGGCATAAATTAAATTATGTCTGCTCTTATTTCGAACGTTTTCGTTCTCAGATTAATATGGGCACGTGCGGAAAAGCGAAAGCAATTCAAACAAATCGCTCGTGTTTGAACGTTTAAATGCTATGGAGTCCTTCACTTTGAATTAGCTACCATAAAAAAGGGATCTCGACGCTGATCGCCTAGTATTATCCAATCATACTATTAATCCAACTCTGCCAGCGTCAGACTGAATGAAAGATCATGTAAATATACTCTGTTCTTCCATGTTCAAACATTGTAAAAAAATGCATTGTTCAAAATCAGAAAAGTTCTTATTACGATTTACTATTTATTAAAAGCAAATTTCTTTACGAATTTGATTACTTATGTTACGTAATATTTTTCAAATTAATGAATTGCTTTCAAAGTGATATATTTTCTAAGAAAATTAATATGTGATAAGTATATGTATGCATTTAATCACACAACTCTTACCACAGATAAAGCTATAATTACATGTATATTTCGTTGCATAACGAGAATTCTAATCTTACACACAAATGTACAATACATTTAACTTTTCTTATGTATAATATAATTAATTTCTTTCGTTAGCGATGCTTTATTTAAGGAACATTTTCAGGACTATTTTAAGGACCATTTTTTCTAGAAATAGTCAAAGTCTTTCGAATCGCATAATGTTTATTTCATTTGCATGAAATAGAAGATACGATTTTATAATTTTTACTATAAATTGACGGACCGTAAAAATTCACAAGTAGCCGCAAATTGCGCATCATCGCGTCTTACTGTATTAAAATTTAATGATAAATTTATATCAAAGCGGACACGCCGAACGCATGACTGACGAACGACAAACTTTTGGACTTGCATGAGCATAATCTTGCAACAAATTTGGTTACTAATTACACTAAATTAGTGCATTTCTAATTCTTTGAAAAAGATAAACAATAACAAACTTGGAAAGAAAAGGGCACTCTAGGAGTCAAACGCAGATAACTTTACGCAAACGCCGAAACATGTAAGCACAATTGTTACAATAAATAAGTTTTGCTTGATATACATATCGGCGTTTGCGTAAAGTTATCTGCGCTTCACTCCTAGTGCCCTTTTCTTTCCGAGTTTGTTTTTGAATTGTACAGGAGTTTTTGTTATCTAAGAATTATTATATGTGATAAACAATAAGTTAAATTAAAAGATAAATTCTTAGAATTAGAAAAAGTTAAAGAGTATAAATTAAATCGAGATTATAAAGTTGATCCTATATTTGGTGAAACCAGGCTTAAAATATTTATGTTTTTACATTTAGCTTTGGTTAAATATATACAATAAAGATATTTTTATGTTATATCGACTTATTATTAGTCGAATATAATTAATCGAAATGGACACTATATAAAATATAAATAATTATTTCAATGACAAAGTTGATTATATTATGCTGCTGCATTTAGATGCTTTATATAAAGCAACCTTAATGTGCACTGATCTAGCGTAATGCAAGTGACCGAATTCACTAATAGATTATTCACTGATCTGACGCAGTCGCTGATATGACGCGCATTCCGTTACTTTTGTTGTAAAAGGCTAGAAAGGTCTCTACTTGATGTAATTATCGCCACTTGGTTTCTGAAACGAATCCATTGAGAATGTTGAAGAATTCGACGAGAAGGAAAAACGGTGCAATCTTCACGCGGTCCATCTCCGTTCAAAAACGTCAAATTTCAATATACTCTTTTTTACTCTGAAGGATTTACTCGCAGTCCTCTTCGAATTTCTCAACCTTCAAATACCGCGGCCTAGGCAAAGGAAAATGCGGAAGTGTGCGCCGACGCAAGCGATAATGATAATATGAATAATAATAACAACAATCACGCGCGCGTTGTGTCGCTCACCTCTACATTGCCCATCGTTTGAAATGCGGTGAAGACCAGCATAAATCCCCAGCTGAGGATCATCACGTTTAAAAAGGCTCGATCCATGATTACAGTCGCGGGACAATCTTTTCGGTATGTATACCTGTCGCGTGTACGGCACCAGAGTGATTCGCGTTTCGCGCGCGGTCTCGAAGCAGACTACTCGTCGACGACTCCGATACTGTTGACTGCTGTTGACAGATCGCCACATGGGTAAAGGGGAAACCGCGCGACTGTGAACGACACATCATACAGTTACCTGCGCAGCCGCCTGCGCAAGTACGCGTTGCTAAAGAAAAAAAAAAAACATCTGACATCGTGAAGTTGGCGGCGAGTTGTACGAGATCTATCGATCATCGATAGATCGCTCTCAATTCTTGACCGATGATCGAGTCCCGTTCGATATGAAGTCGTAATCACGCTAGCGATTGCACGATTGTGATTTGCGCGATTGAAAAAAAAGTAATTGCCAATCACTAATCGGAAAACGGAATCGTACAATTACTAGGGTGATAATGGTTTTATATATCCAGTTCCATCAATGTAACGTATATAGATTAACTTTAATCTCAGTTTAATTTACTCTTAATCTTTTTCTAATTTTTATAGGATTAGAAAAAGATAAACAGCAAGCTAAACTATGATTAAAAGTGATTTACATTGGTAGAAATGGGCATTAAAGAGAAAATAAATTTATCTATCGATCGATCGATCGATCGATCTTTTTGGGCGAGTCTCAGGGGCGAGATTGGAGACGAGCGACTTTTGCGCGGGTTTGACGGATCATCAATCGTATCGTCTGGCTCTATTGCAGAAGGAATTCGACAAAAGAGACTGAAAGAAGAAAGGGAGGGAGCGAACCAAAAAGGACAGTAAGTCACAGGGAGGCGGTCGCCTGATGCAGCGAGCTTCGGGCTGATCGATTGCGTTGAGCGGGTTTAAGTAAACCGCGATTCCCCGTGTTTCCTGACGAAGAGGACGCTTAAAACGCTCGACTGACGTGACGTAAGAGCGCCACGGTTCCACCGATACTTTATACCTTGACCAACCCCGATTTATACGGCGTTGCCGGGCATCAGGACGTTCTCTGACGTGAATGAACGTTTATTCCCTCATTTACTTATAATTTAGGGAAAGAGAGGGTGCGCGGAGAGTGGAGTGAGGAAGAGAACGAGAGAGACGGCAAAGTTGGATTCACCTAACCCATCGTTGTGACCGGGTGCGAGAAAACGCTACCTTGGACTTTTATCGGCGGATCTTATCGATGGTGTGCGAAAACCGATCGACCGCGAGCGCGTCGATCCTCATCACCGGCCGTGAGATCATCATGCAAACATTATGACGGACGTCCGCCCTTGTCGTGACACGAAGAATCCTCCCAACCGCCCGCCCCGCGCTCTTCCACTGGTACCGCGCGAACACGGCGAGGGAGTTGCGGAGGATGCACGAGCGTGAGCGTGAATTGCAAGGTGTCGGTGTGTGAAAAGCCTGCGGGATCCAGACGATAGGTCGCCTGAGGTCGCCGTGATTTTGCTCGAGTGTCAAGTCCGCCCAGCCAACCATGAAGAAGCAGTTTTTCCGGGTGAAGCAGCTCGCCGATCAGACCTTCTCCAGGTACCTGAGTCAGTTGGAATCATCACTTTGCATTACCGTTTTCTGTGTTTCTTCTAATTTTACCTATTTATTTACTTTATAGCTAGAGACACATGATTCTTTCCCAGCAATAGACATAGTGTAACACAGTGATTATTTCTTTGTTTGATGTTCGCAAACAACGAGGATGTAATGATTCACTGTGTTACACTGTATCATCTGTATCTCTTGCTGGGAAGCACCTATAGATACCACAGTGAATCATTATATTTTTTGGTTTAACAGTAACAAACAAGAGTGTAATGAGTCACATAGGTGTTTTTATTTGGTGATACAAGTTGATATGAGTATTGTTTTGTGTCTTTATTTATGGAGTGCCAAGAAACATAGAACGATGTTTCTATGTTGAATTGTATATCATACTCGTTTCTACCAATGTTTAATTTTAATCTTAGTTCAATTAATTTTTTATCTTTTTCTAGTCCTAAGAATTAGAAAAAGATGAAAAATAAGTAGAAGATTAAAATTAACCTACATTGATAAAAATAGATACAAGGATGTTTTTCAGTAAGAGATACAGATGACACAGTGTAACATAAATTCTTATATCCTTGTTGTTTGCCATCATTAAACAAAGATTAAATAATTTATTACGTTATACTGTGTGTCATCTGTGTCTTTTTCTGAAAGATACCTAATAAGTACTGGAAAGTATATATTACATTTCCTGCATTTAATTTGGCTGTTCACGAACTAAACTTTATTCTTCCTTCATGTAATAAATTAAAATACACTGAAATGTTATTGCTACGAAAAGAAATTGTACTTTGATTAAGTAGACATATCTTTTTCTTGTTGGATATAATATCGACAGATATATATGTATATCATGTTCTATTCTAGTAAAGAACATTCAGATACTCTTGTAAACAAAAGATATTCTATTGTAAAATAGATTTTGGAATTATTTACATGGATATTAGGTAGATTAGGAGTGATAAAAGAAACTTTAAATAAGATAAAAGATAAGACTTTGTATTATCAAATATACAATATCTCATTGAAAATTTATTTTTCATTCAAACAGAGCTGGTAAAACAGAGGTGCTAACGGATGATCTAGTGGCTGCTGACAAACATGTTGAACAGATTAGAGCAGCTCTCACCTGTCTCAACAAAAGACTCGGAAATCCACCGAATCAAACAATCACGCAAGATCCAGCTCTTAAGGAGAAACGCTTGGTAAATATAAGAATCATATTTAAGAATTCAGATCATTAAATATAAAATTTGGAGTATATTTAACAAACTAACAAGCGTGTATTTTATATATAAACAAAAGTTTACATCGTAATAAGTTCAGTAATTTTTGAGAAATCATGTCAATCGACTTGAAAAATATGGTTTTGAGAGAAAAACTTATGGACAAAATAATATGTTTAAAATTTTAAATACAATTATAGTACAAAAAATAAAAGTTTATCTCTAATCAACAATACCAGGACCACACAACAAATTCTCTTCTAACTGAAATGTTTATTTTTTAATTTTATTTAAATCTGTATTTGAACAGCCACTTTTGAGTACATTAAAAAAGCGCATTAAATGATCTGTGCGCTACAACTTAAAAATACATACATATTTATTATTTCATGAATATCGATAAAAGCTTTTAGGAACTTATTTTTGAGATTCTAAATATTAAAAGAACGTAAAAAATGGAATTTTGTCGAAGTCTAGATTAAAATACTTCATTAAATGATTGCTGACATGCTAAACTTTTGTCTTAGAAAAAATGCCCCGAGTATGTACTCGGGCAAACTATGTTGGAGAATGCCGGCGAAGACGGCCTCATGAGTTTTGCGCTGGTAGAATGTGGACGAGTGCAGATGTCACTGGCTAACGAAGCCATGGAACATGAGGCTAAAGTCGAACAATATGTGGCTGCTCCGCTGCAACATATTTTAGAGACTGACGTACCAAATATATTGAAGCATAAGAGAAATCTGCATCGTCTTACTATGGATATGGACAGTGCCAGAACGAGATACTTTCAAGCAATTAAACATAGTACTGGTAATGATTGTTACATTTTAAATCATGACTAAGACATTCTCGAGTTTTTTGCCTTTTTTTTTGTTTTGTTTGATATATTGTATTATGAAATTTTTTTATTTATTTTACATATACAAAGCGGTTTATAAAGATTTTGAAATGTATTATACTAGATTTGAAAAATTGTTATTGAAAATAGCTAAGGTTTATATTACACTTTATATAGGTACAGGTGCAACAAAGATCGAAAACTTGAGGGAAGACTTAGAAGATGCCGAATCGAAAGTTGAACAATGCCGAGATCAGTTAGCAGCAGAGATGTTTCAGCTTATGTCACGTGAGACTGAACTAGCTCAGACGATTATTCAATATGTAAAACTTCAACGAGCATATCATGAAAGTGCATTGCATTGTCTTGAAGATCTTATACCTGGATTAGAATGCTATATTAGTAAGTTTCAAATTTAATTTTATAAAAATGCTTTTATATTTACATTAGAATTACAGCAAATTGGTTTTATATATAAAATCATAGTAAATTAATACAACACGTGTGTGTGTGTGTGAATAAAAGCGTAAGATATTTATGCTATAATCACAATTACAGATGACAATGAAATGAAACCTGTTTATGGATATCCTCTTGAAGAACATCTTAGAGTAACAAACAGAAAAATCGCACTACCCATACAATTGTGTGTATCCGCGTTGCTGCGACTGGGTATAGAGGAAGAAGGTCTTTTCAGAATAGCTGGCGCTGCCTCGAAATCACGACGAATCAAGTTAAGTCTCGATGCCTGCTGTCTCACTTTAACGACAGCCCTTGAATACAAAGACCCGCATGTTATTGCCGGCGCGTTAAAATCATATTTACGGGAATTACCGGAGCCTTTATTGACGTACAAGTAAGTATTACACTCAATCAAGATATTAATAATTATCACTGTGCACAATATAACGTCTATACATCATGGTTATGCAGATTGTATCCCGAATGGATGGCTGCTGCAAAAATCTCGCACAGCGACATGAGATTACGAGCTCTTTGGGAAGTATTACATAAGTTACCACCGGCGAACCTGGAAAATTTGCGATTTTTAATTAAGTTTCTAGCTGTGCTTACGAAGAATCAAGATGTAAATAAAATGACGCCACAGAACATCGCTATCGTCATCGCACCAAATCTAATTTGGAGTCCGCAAGAGGACACAAATACAATAGTGTAAGCAATTCTTTCTTTGTTGTGTGTGTGTGTGCTTGCGTGCGTGCGTGCGTGCGTGTGTGCGTGTGTGCATTCGTATTAGAACGTTTTAATGAATGATTAACACGGTGCTGTTAGGAAAACTACTCATGCTTCTGTTATATTTGCAGGATGAACATGAGTACAGCAAACAACTCTAGTCTTATAGTAGACCAATTAGTTACATATGCAGATTGGTTCTTCCCCGGCGAAGTGGATTTTGATCGTGATCTAGAAATCGGCATCATAAATGATACAGAACATCAGACTGCCGGTATGCGCCGCTGTGTGTCTAACAGTAGTCTTAGTGATCACGGCGAAAGTCCAACGCAAGGCAGCCCGAAGCCAGCAGCACGTCGAAAGAATAAATTAGCACCAACACCACCGAGCGGCAATACTCCAGATCGGCACGACAAACCGCCACCGACACCAGACAAACCACCGAGAGCCTTGACGTCCACTCTGAATCGAGCAACGTATAAAAGTCAAAAACACGAAGTGAATATCGAATTGATAAGACATGAAAGCAACGTAGAAAAACGAGATATACACGAGAAGCATTCAGAGATGGAGCCGAAATCACAGTCAGTTTCAGAGTTGATTTCGATGAATGTTCATTCTGCCGATAATCCCGAACGTTTGCAGGAAATTGTCGTTCACCAAAGTGAAATCCTTAATGAAACAGATAAAAGTGTCCAAGAACAGCAGAAATACGATGCAAAAATAAATGTACCGAGTGCAAAGGAGAAATCAAATGGAAACTCATCCGATAGTACAAGTGTTGCTAAAATAATTAGCAACATTAACCATCCAGAAATGGAGTATAATGAAACTATAGTGCAGAGACCAAAACCAGTGCCTACAGAGAAGCCAACCACGTTAGAAAGGAAAAGACCAGTCGCAGCACCGAGAAGTATAACGAATATTGTGCATAACACAACAGGTAAAATATTTCTTAAAATATTATTTTGATGCGTTGATTTTTTCATTTGATTATGATAATATATGTGTTTAATTGTAGCAGAAGAAGAAGTTGAATTACGTAAAAAGTCGGAGAATAATACAAACGTAACACCGAATGAAAGAATAAGCAGTAAACCGGCGATACCTGAGCGACCGCCCGGTTTAATTCGTCCATCGAGTCTCATAAGGCAACAACCACGTTCCACTAACGATAATCTAGAAACTGATCCAGGGGTGAGTAGTAATTTAGCGCAGCTAAAGTTTTATCTATACAGATATATGATAATTATTTATAAATGTAGTTACTACGGGTGGACAACAAATAACACTGCCTGGATATTACATTTTGAGATAACGTAAGCTACATGTGAAATAAAAGCTGCACCGCAATTGATCTGAAGCTTTCTCACGCGTGCATATATGCTTTCTAATGGCATTCTTTATTATGTATATCATTATATAATAATCTACGAAACTCTTAAGTCTTCTTTTCTCTTAAATCGTCTACAGCCTTTAACGCTGGAACGGGCTCATATGTATTCCGTGGAAAAACAGCAGGTCAGTATAATACAAGTGCGTGGGGGGAACAACGTCATCCCGGGCGAGAGCACTGGCAACACGGCAACTTCGAACTTGCAGAGAAGTCCAAGCGTGGGTAGCAGACCGTCATCAATGTCGTTATACGGCGCTGAACGTCCAGAGAAGCCCGAGAGACCAGACGCACCGCGTGAACAGCAGGCAAAGGCGCACGCACGTACCAGATCGGAAGGTAATATTATAGATGTCCAAACGCAGACCAATACGGTGGTGACGGTTCTCAAGTCGCCGCAACAGAAGCCAGCCTCACCGAGGATTCACCAGCGACCGCCGAGGCCGCAACCGCCGCCTCCGCCGCCGCCTACCGCTCGGCCTAAATCGGATCAGGAAAGCACCAATCTTTAGCGGAGCACGATACGAAACAAGAGACAATTGCGATCTTGAGTTTGAGACTCTCGAGAATTCATCCATTTATTACGGATAAAAAAGTTCTGCACATGACAATATGTCACTGACAAAGTTTATTAAGTGAATAAGAATTGTAAAAAGTTAATGGAAATCTTCGATCGAATGGAAACACATCGTGATCGTATTTATGTAAAGAAATAATGTTCATTCGTCGGTGATTGAAAATGAGGCGACTATTTTGTAGGTTTGATATAAGATTCGGACAGAGTTACTCTATTTTTTTCCGTGATCTCCGTATTTGTACGATTTCTTATTATATCCGGTACAATTCGCAAGATAATTCTTAGAAGAGCATTCTGACAATTGCCATTGTATGAAAACGAGAGGAAGACCAGAGTACGTATTTTAAAGGCGTTTTGTATTCGGCAGCTATTAATATGCCGCGTGTATATGTCGTTTCCAAACTGTTTTAGAAACATCTAATTTCGTAATCGATTATAATATTTTGCAGCCTACTACTATCGACTTTTATACTTATTGCGAATAAGGAAAAACGAATTTAAGAGTAAGAACACTTCGCATTTCCACTATAAGCATTCAACAAGCGCACAAAGCTCAGTGCGTGTAATATACGTGAAAATATAATTACAGGAGTGAAACTTCAACTCGCAAAACGTTAAATGACAACATTTTCACTTACAGTACGAATTTGCAATCGATACGTCCATTGATAGAAAAACGAATTAAGGTATGAAATGACCAACATGATCAATATGTTGGAAATGAATCAACGGGTGATATTTATTAGTGAAGATTGTTTGTTAATCGTTACAAAACGCCGAAATGAACGTATCTTACTTTATATTTGACAACTTGATATTCGACTCTGAATTATTGTTAATATACCCAACATTCGACTTTTAATATAATTAAACATTAATTTTTACATGTTTAAATCACGGTATATTTCCAATGCAATGAACTCGTGATCCTGAGTTATCAGAATAAGAAAGATTGTGTATGCATATACATATGTCACACACACGCACGCACAAGAGATTTGTCAATCATTCTCATATAATTATATTAATATAATTATGTCCTCATATAATGTTAATAGGATCAAATTTTTATTTGATGTTTTTTAAAAATTGTATACGTAATGTTTTTATTCTCAGCTAGCATTTTAATTGAGCAGCGTTACTCCATTTTTGAAGGTTTGTGCTGAGTATTTAAAATTTACTTTGTAACATGTGAGAAAGATCTCGAGTTTGTTGTATTTTGTTTCATTGAGAATGCTAGATTTGTCAAATTTAAGAAATTAGCATATGATTAACAATCATTACTTATACATACATATATATAGATTAATATATATTGTCATATTACAAAATGAATTAAGATTAAAAATTCGAGAATAATTCGGAGTATGTATGTTTGTTAAAAGTTTTTGTTTAAAATTTCGTGCAATGAATCAATGAAATTTTTGTTTTATGATTGAAATGAACACGATGAAATATATATAGTTATTCGTTAAAAAAAGAACACAGTATTATTGATTAAAAGATAGATATAATACGTTAACAATGATTAAATTTTATGGAAACGTAAGAAATAGAGTTTATCAGATTAAGCCATATTGACGAAATGGATTTCTAAATTATATAATTATTATAAGAACTGACATCGTTTTTTGTCATTTTTTAGATTTCTGTTTTTATTGTTGCTATCGATGATAACAAACCTTGCATTCTCTACAAATTTTTTGTGTGCTTATTTTGTATCGCTCGTAATATTAATTAGGCAGTGAGCAAATTATAAAAAATCTAGCTAATGACAAATCACGCATTTACCTAAGGTGTGCTTAGGCTGTGAATGTAATGGACTATTAGACGAGTTTATTTGTACATAAATAAAGATTTACTCTATTAGAATGGAGTGGATTAATGTAATATAAGATAACACACTTCATGATTTCTATGTGAAATTATCAGTATACTGGATTTATTAATATATGCAAACAGAATTAACAATTGTAAACGTAATGTGCTTGTGTATACAGCATAGTGTTAGTATTAAAAAAGAGCTGCGATCTGCTCGTTCGCAATTTCTTTGGGTGTCATACCATCGTTATCCGTTATATTTGACTGAGCTCCGATTGAAAGCAAGTACTTCACCGCATCTACGTGATCGCAACTTACCACGTAGTGAAGAGCCGTTTGTCCGTACTGATCCCGTGAGTTTACATTCGCGCCACTTTTAATTAAGTAATCCAAGATTCCGAGATAGCCGCGATCTGCAGCCCAGTGTATGGGATGCATGCCCTCCTCGTCCGGCTTGTTAACAAGCGCGGGTTCGCTACTTAAAAATTCTCGCACCTTTGTCTCATTGCCTTCTTTGATCCAGTCTAAGAATGTCTTGTCTTCGTCATTCAATTCCGCGCTTCCATATGATAACTTACTAAAAACGATCCATTTTTGAGATCCGGCTTTTGCTTCCTCCTCGTCCCATGACGGATTTATTTTCTCGATTCCGTGGATATAATTTGTCATCGCGATCTCGCGGCTCATATCCCCAAGATTCTTCCATGCTTCCCACTTGTGCTTGGCTTGAATCTGATACCAATTGGGCTTCGGGATGTCGCATGGGCCCACAGTAGCTTGTTTATACAAACCGTAAAATCCAAGCAACTGACCTGAATCTAATTCCGACACCAATGTTTGCAGATATTTGCTAGCTCTGTCAAATGTCTCCTCTAGATCAGTCAAGGGTTCGCTTTCTAAATCGCTCTCGGCCATCGTTATCGAACTCGCGTGATATATCTTTAATTAAGTATTACTCTTATCAATTTTACCTTATTTCTTGTATACTTGTAAACCTTTCCCTTCTAAAGAATGCTTACGTTCAAGTACAGCATTCATGTGCTTCCTTTTCAAGAACGTTACGTCTCCATAACCCTCGTGGAGACCTGTTAGCTTATTGAATGCTACATAAACATTTGTCACGCAACCGAACTGAGAGAAATACAGCCAAAGCTCGTGTCGACCCACTGTCCAAGGAATATTGGTGATATTAATCATGTATTTCCCGACAATCATGATAAGAGAAAGAGATTGATTTGTTTATACCGTTCGTTGTATATCTAATAAATGTATCGTATGATCTTGCATCAATTCATGCAAGTTAATATCAGAATTTGTACCAAGATTGTCCAACGCTATATGCATACACGTCAGTCCCCACTTGTTTAGCAGATGCTCTATAGACCAATCGGCACTGCGCTCCTGATAAGTACAGAGAAATCTCGCGCAGGGATTTTTCTCCAGTAAAAATGCCACAATAACCACTATGTCCTCGAACACAGTAGGCTCGTAGAAACAGTCTGAACCAATGATCAGGTCCAAATGTCCAAGCGAGAATAAATTGGATAAGAATAAACCCCAGGTGATGCCAACGATTTGGACTTGATCTGCGATCCCGTTCAACTCGCAACACCTCTTGATATGCTGCAGAGTTCTTGGTTGACTTGCAGAGTCGCTCAAGGTCACAATCGCGCCGCACTTGCTAGCGAGAATACCAGGGAGTGAAGTTCCGGCTCCAATTTCTAGAACCCGCTTGCCAACCAAGTTTTCTCTGTGTTCCCAGAGATACCAGGCAAGCACAGGTGCACAGGGCCAAGTATTAAAACTGTAATTAGCCTGCAGCAACTGAAATCATCAAAATTTTATTATGAAGAATGCAAAGAAAGTATTTTAAGAATTTTTGTATGATATACATAGAAAAGACTAAGCCATGGTTCTATAAAAATTAATATAGAATGGTACTTTGTTCATTTTTCATTAATAGAATTAGAATGGATCATTTTAATTTTATATGTCACCTGTGAGAAATAATTATGTCAAGCGTTGTGACTGCAGATATAAAATCTTGAACATGTTATTTGGTAGTGTAGGAAATATAATGATAAAAAAATAATGTTAAATCAGAAATTGAGAGGTATCTTAAATTCATGTATGAGTTTATTAAGGCTAGAATTGTTACGAAAAAATTATTTTTAATTTTATCAAAAAGATTAGAAGGATTATTCGATAGTTTAGGGATCAATGTATAGCTACTTTATTTAAACAAAGTAGGACAGAAGCATTTGCAAAGGACACTCAAAAAAATAGTAATTACTAGTATTGTTATTCAGTTGATATCTGAAATATTGATATCTAGAATATTCAATGAAAATATCTGAAGACATTCTAGAGATTGTAACTGCTGAAATCTATTTGCTACCTACAGGCCCAAGTTATGTAACAGTCATTTTGAAAAACTTTGATCTTATAACAGCATAAAAATAATAATCTCTGAGGAAATACAAAATTATAAACAATTAAATTACAAATAAATTATACCCTTACATATTAATAGTTTAATAATCGCCAATGTGCTGGAACAGTAATCTTGATGCTTATTACAGATTCATGAAAAGTTTACGAAAAGATCTACGGAGTGACAATTTAAAAAAAAAAAAAAATGAATTGAACGAGACAAAAATGTAAATAAAAAGGAAATTTCGCGAAAATTCTCGACAATGGCCAACAAAATAATTTTTCACGGAGCAATCTAACCAAAAAACCGTAACACCGGTAGCTCGCGCGTGCCGGAAATACTGCGGGCATGCGGGGAAACTCGCGCGCGAAGTTGTCCTCTCACCTCAGGTATAAGGATCTCCAAGCTCTCCTCGTGCTCGTTGTCTTGCGCGCAGCCCTGCGCCTTTCGTGATCTGAATACGAACCTTTTCACTTGCTCGGGCACCGTATGATCCCCATCGGACATTAGGGCGCGCGTAGGAGGTGAACTCGTGTCGTGTGAAATACTTCCTTCTAGACCGGGCATCACTGACGCGCCTCTCGACACGCACTAATCATCTTTCATCGTGCCCGCGGTAATTTACGCGCCGTCCGAATTACCGGTATCCAGCGCGTTGCCGAGCACGACGCATCAAAGGACGGTGATATCGATGGATATGGAGTATATGGACGTAGTTTTGTCGAGAGTAGTCGATGACGGAATCAGACTTGCCGCTCGATATGGCGGCATTTCCGTCCTTTCCATTCTCTCTCTTTCTCCCCCTCCCCTCCCTCTCTTTCTACCAGATATATAAATATGAAACCGGAATTTACCAATGTCCAATTTACCACTGTCAATGTAGTTGCCGTCAGACCGCGTCATTGATATTGACGCTATTTCCTTGTTCTGACATCTGACAAAGTGATTTTCAACTCACAACAATACAAGTTTCATACAACAGTATAGTTTGTAATAGCGTTGAACATGTCGAATTTTGTGCCTGGAAACTACGATTTGCGGACAGCATTGCTTTTCTGTTATCATTTGAAGAAAACTGCTGCAGAATCGCATCGAATGCTTGTCGAAGCTTACGGTGAGCATGCTCTTGGTAAATCACAGTGCTTTGAGTGGTTTAAAAAATTCAAAAGTGGCAATTTTGACGTGAGAAACGAAGAACGTGGAAAACCACCGAAAAAGTTTGAAGACAGCGAATTACAAGGATTGTTGGATGAGGATGACACTCAAACTCAACAACAACTCGCGGATCAATTAAATGTGACACGAGAAGCTGTCTCCATACGTTTGAAATCCATAGGAAAGATCCAGAAGATGGGAAAATGGGTCCCACATGAACTGAATGAAAGACAGAAGGAAAATCGAAAAACCACTTGCGAAATGCTGCTCGCCAGGTACAAAAGAAAATCATTTCTCCATCGAATTGTGACTGGCGATGAAAAGTGGATATATTTTCAGAATCCTAAGCGTAAAAGGGAAACTCCAGACGAACCATCGACATCGACTGGAAGGCCAAATCGCTATGGACGGAAGACAATGCTCTGTGTTTGGTGGGATCAGAAAGGTGTGATCTATTATGAGCTGCTAAAACCTGGCGAAACCATTAATACTAAACGCTACCGACAACAAATGATCAATTTGAATCAAGCTTTGCGTGAAAAACGACCTGAATATCAAAAAAGGCAACACAAAGTAATTTTGCTTCATGATAATGCAAAACTGGTCAAGGAAACGATTGAGGCATTTGGTTGGGAAATACTTTCGCATGCGGCTTACTCACCAGACTTGGCTCCGTCCGATTACTACTTATTTGCATCGATGGAACACGCACTTGCTCAGCAGCGCTTCACTTCTTACAAAGGTGTACGAAAATGGCTAGATGACTGGTTTGACTCAAAAGAGCAACAATTTTTTTGGCATGGCATCTACAAATTGTCAGACAGATGGGAAAGATGTATAGCTAGCGATGGGCAATACTTCGAATAAAATATTTTTTATCATTTTCATGCAATAAACGTGTATTTTCTATTAAAAAATTCCGGTTTCATATTTACATACCTGGTATAACACATGCAAATAAAATATTTATAAAATATTTCTATATGATTTGAAATATTTTAGAAACTTTTAAGAGTTTTATTTTTCGTAAAATATAATTATGTCTAAAAAATCAAAACTTTTAAAATTTTTTTTCTCATAGTATTTGTACAATGGTTCTAAAATATTTTATTGCAATATGTTTAAGTGTTTCATAAATGCTCGCAAAATATTTTTTAAATGTTTCAAAAAATAATTTACATGAACATTTCATACACTATATGGTTCCCACATATATTATTAAAGAATTATAAATGTCAAATTGAAGAAAAAAACACAACTTTTTTTATTATCTCTTATATATTACTTCTCCATTAAAACGCATCTGAATATTTTTTAATTATAGTTAAAACAGTTCTTGCTGTTTTGCTTTAGTACATATACATTATAATTTTTTTTCCAATTTTCAATATATAATTTTAGAAATAATAAACATAATTTTAGTTTTCACATTTTGATATACATATGGACTTCAATTCCATGCATTTCTATATATATTACTCATTATAATTTCTTGTTAAAATCTAATAACCATATTTTTGTATGTGCGCGTTTAGAGCATATAAATTTTTCTGCACTCCAGCTATGAATACAGACGACACATGTACGATTACATACTTATCAATTATGATACAAACAATAAGTCGACATAAATGTACACAATTAAAATACTGTGTCCAATTGTGTCCTTTTATATCATTTCACAAACAAATTTTTACATTTTGTTACTATTTATTTTTCTATAATGAATACTTCAATAAAAGATTTTAAGATTATATTTGGATATGTACGAGATCCTTTTTTTTCTTTATTTCACTCTAGTAGTAAATAAAAAAACTAAGCAACGTTTCAATTAATACCGTGTTGCACAGTATATGACTGTACACAGTGCGTTTCATTAGTGGAAAGCATCCAAACTTATATACCAAGAACTTTATAGTCATAACTACAAAGTGATATTTGAAGAAATTTACACAGCGCTTATACAGCTTTCGTATTTATATAGTAACTTATTCGCGACATCTGTGGCTTCTTTAAGATTTATTAATGTTTCAACGATAGTTAGGCCGAAATCAAAAGCCGTTCCCGGTCCTCGGCTAGTTATGAGATTGCCTGTGAAATTATTGAAAACACAATATCAATACTAATAAAATACAGAAATCAAGTTTTTAGAGATTAATAATAAATTGAAAATTATATTAATATTAATAAATACATGATAAATCAATTATTACCATCAATCACTACATTCTTATTGTCCTGGTAGTCATAGTAGTCACACAAATCCTTTTTCATACTTGGATAAGAGGTGATTTGTTTTCCTTTGCCGATATTATGCACTTTTAAAGCTGTGGGAGCTGCACAGATGGCCGCTATTAATTTGTTCTCTTTGTCCTGTTTTTGTAACAACCTCCCAACCTCCTCTGACTATAACAAAACAAGTTTTCTAAGCTATTCTAACGTCATAATAAAGTAGACATTGTCAAATAAACTTACAGATGTAAACGTCTTAGCTCCACCGAGACCGCCAGGCAAAACAACAACGTCATAACTCTTTTCTTGAACATTACTAAACAGAACATCTGCGCAGATTTTGACGTCGCGGCTGCATTTCACGCAATTGCTATCCTGTACACTAGCTGCAGTAACTGCAATCTATCCAATCATATTTCAATATAATTATTCAAATATGTTAATTCATTTAATTAGCAAATAGTATCTTTTGTTTTTTAGCAATAATTGTACATTGATACAATTTTTAGTAATGATTTAGAATCAGAAGCTCTTGTCACTAGCAACATTTAAAAATATTCAAAGATAATCGTCAAACAAAATGTACAAATTTTTATTTAAATAAATTAAAAATTACACAAAAACAAATACATATATAATATAAATTATTTTCTAGAATAATAACATTACTCAAAATAAAAAGAAAAAAACGAAAATAAATCAAAATTGTGATTTAACATTTCTGAAATATTAAAAATATATATAATATTTTATTATAAAAATATTTTTAAAAAAAGTCCTAACTGGGACCATGGCCACCATGCCCCCCTCCTTGAATTCGCCAAAAACATCATTCAAAACAAAAAGATCCCAACAATCGTTAGACGTAAAAATATAACGTGGAATTCAGTGCAATAAAAAAAAACAAGAAAAATAATCACGTATATATGTTGTTCATTTCCTGCCAAGTGAATAATTATTAATTGCTGTAGACTTAGATAATTAACGTACCCCAGCGCGTCGTAAGACGTCGATAGTTATCACAGCCTCCATTTCCTCCGTTCCATCAGCAAGCAACACCAATGCGGTTTTTGTCATTATGTACTTACGTGCGTACTCTAATAACGTCAAATCTCTACTTTATTCGGTGGGGTAAGGTGTAAGGATGAGGGTGGAGTTTGGTAGATTCGAGAAAGAGAAGTCGAGAAAACTCGTATTCAAGAAAGTCTGTTCCGTCAATCAATCAATAATTACACCAGGCACCACCGTACATACGTATTTGACTCAGGTCCAAGTCCAACTAGTGATAACAGTGATCATTCAATTTTAACTTTTAACTTTTTGACCTTTTGTCGTTAAAATGATAGGTTCGAGCATTGTGAAAATGTACCTTTATATAAACGCATTCTCTCTAAACTTAATTTATTTTTACAATCTAAATGAAATTATTGTGATTGGTCGATCCCCATATTATATTATTTTTCCAAGATTCTATATTCGGTTTGGATAAAATTAATCCAGATCTACAATAGAATTTTAAACCTTACCCCGAATCTACAATACGTGTTTTAAGCCCCAAGCTGTGAGAAATTAACCAATTAACAGTCGAATTCGAGGAGAATAATCTACTATGATTCGTCCATTCGTTATGGCTTAAAGGTGCCTTTTCACGAGCTGCTGAAACTGGCCGTTCCAGCGACAAAAAAGGTCACGTGATAAAAATTGACGAATAGCAAGCGTCATATTCGTTTGCTATTCGTCAATTCAGCAGCTCGTGAAAAGGTATCTTAAGGCTTAAAACTATTGTAGATCCGCTTATGCTAGGCTGCGTTCGAAAACATCACCCGAGTGCCCCAGTGTATCGTCTTATCCTCGTTTAACATGGGTGAACAACAAGGATAAGACGATGCACGGGGGTACTCGGGTGATGTTTCCGAACGCAGCCCTGGATTCACACTGCATCCGATTTTCGTCGTACGACGAATCTGCAACCAATCAGGGCCGGGATTCTCTAAGGGCCTCTTTCACCAACGTCGATTAACTTAATCGACGATTAGTCCATTGAAATTGACGAATCGCGTCTGTCGTCAAAACTAAATGATAAATGCGATTGGTCAATTCCAATGGACTAATCGTCGATTAAGTTAATCGGCGTTGGTGAAAGAGGCCCTAAACGTTTTATCGATGATTGTCGCTATCGTTAACTAGCGACAGCCAATGAGAGCCGCGCTTTCTTTTAGGATTGTCCTGCCATTGGCTGTCGCTAGTTAACGATAGCGACAATCATCGACAAAACGTTTAGAGAATCCCGGCCCAGAAAACAGGATTTTGCTTCGCATTGATGATACGATTTTTCTGATTGGTTGCAGAGTCGTCGTACGACGAAAATCGGATGCAATGTGAATCCAGCACTACATGTTAGCCAACACAGCAATTATATATATAATTTCGATAAAATTCATCTGTAAAAACTGATATGAAATCTTAAATAAAGATCAAAGGTATCTAAATGAGCTTTGTAAACGATCGAACGCTTGCAAAGTAAGATAATAATTATACGTAGAGAAGTATAACGCGCTTTCCAAAGTTGGAGTGAAAATTTGAACTTTCAAGTCGCGGGCAGAATGGGGCAGAATCAGCGCTGCTTCACGAATACGGCCGATCGCGTCGCTACCGTGCGGCGTGCACTGCATTATGGCCGTCGTGTTCGGGTGTTGTGGATACTGAACTTGGGCAGGAAGTACCTGAGGAATCTCGCGGCAGCCGTTGCCGTCGTCATCGTCGTCCTCGCTGCCTCCGTCAAGTGGGGCCTTTTCTCGTGTGGAGTCGCATTAGCCCTCCGTATTCGTGAACCGCGCTCGCGCGCGCGTGGGCGAGCCTGCAATCGCACGAAGCTGACGGAGCGCGTGAGGTGCGAGGCGCGATCGTCCTCGGGGGAACGATGACGCGTGCACATCGCTGAGGGAGGCTGCCGCCGGAGCGCGGAGACGACAGCACGGGTGAGTTTGCAGAAGTCAATCAGAGGATCCCCCGCGAAGCACGCAGGGCCACCGTGCCGTGTGTGGGGACGCGACGCGACAATCGCGTCGAGTCGATCCGATCTCGATCGCGCGTGACGATATTCGCGAGCGTGCGCGCGCGCGCACACGCGCGTTTCCTCGTCTACGCGACGCATTCGCGAGGAATTTTTACACCTCCGTCGCCAGAAATTCGAAATTCACGATCGAGAATCACGACTTTGACCGTCGCGATCGTCCTCTTCGTCGAAGGCATTCGAGCTTGCGCGCTTGTTAATTAGCCTGTTTGCCGCTTTCACCGTGACTCAAGACCACTAAGGAGAGAGAAAGAAAGAGCATGTGTGTGCGTGTGTCAGTGTGTGAGAAAGAAAGAGAGCGAGAGAGAGAGAGAGAGAGAGAGAGAGAGAGAGAAACACAATGTGAGACGTGTAGGCATTAAAATACTCTTTGAATTATATATTATATAATTCAATATGTATAAAATAATCTAATATAATATATAATTGAATTATATATTATATAACATATCACACAGACTGATCTCCTATTTTTGTAAATTACTTTATATAATAGTGATCTATAGAAATATCGCGCGATTTATTTCTTGTTGTTTATTTCAGTTTGTAGAGCTTAAGAGGAATTGGTTGGGGTAGATATCTTGCATTTGTGCTTTGCATCAGGAAATTTTTTATTTGATTTGGAGCATATATCTGTAACTATAAATTAACATTTGTAACTTGTACTGGAATTTTTTATTGAAATCCGACTGGAGGATACTCATCGATACGTGCAAGAGATTCTAGATACAAGCGTGACAGTTTTTGAACAACAATGCTTTTGTATGTTTTCATTTGATACCAGCAAATCAGTAGTATGCAAATACGCTAGGTTTACACTAAGGCTGTAAAAAATTATCAGAGTTCCATTACATTATCTCTGTAAATAGGCGCCAATGCATACATGTAGTTTTCTTATCTTTTACAAAGATACCGAGGCGAGCATGTTAGCAGTATATGTTTTTGCCATATCGTCTTTCAATCATATTGATGGCATAACTATACGGTTCAGGGGGTGGATGATAGGAATTTACTGAAAATCCAAGATCAAAGCCATTCAAAACGCTGGAGAAAGACGGAGGAGCTTCGGAGGAGGGGGAGATGTCTGCTGGCACCCAGGGCGAGATTCGGGTTGGCCCTTCTCATCAGGTTTGCCATATATATCTTGAAAAACTTTCTTGCTAATTAACTGTTTTGCACAATGTGCCTATCTCGAGGCTTGCTATTAGTATAAACATTTGTTACAAGGTAAAGGGCGTGTTTGGATACAATCTCGAATTATTATTCTCCTCACATTAATCGATCATTGTTATATAATTACTTTATATGTGTAATTATTACAATTTTACGAGTGCTTCCTATTTCAAGTCGACATAAACATTATTCTATCTTTTTTGGCATTCCAGTGAGTAACAAAAATAGAGCGACACTTATGTTGATTTGTATCACCAAATGGAAAGCTATAGTTATATATAAACCCATACTATATATATATACACACTTCATGTTTTGAATTGATTAAAATTCTTTTAAGTATTATTCTAAATAAAGACGGGAGCACAAAGTCTTGCATAACGCATGATGCATGAGAAAATAAACCATTTATGCCCATTTTTATCAATGTAAATTAACTTTAACCTTAGATTGACTTATTCTTTATCTTTTTATAATCTCTAGAATTAGAAAAAGACGAAGAGTAATTTGCACCGAGATTAAAAATAAGGTCTGTTTTTTCCAAAGAATTCTGAACTAGTGTAATAAGTTAGAGTAAAGCAAGCTATGCCTGTCTCATTCTATCTTATTGCACCAGTGTACACGAGTTCAAAACTTGTGGTGGAAAAAAACAGCTTTGATCGATATTGGTGAAAATGGATATTATTATGAGACATTATGTATGGGATAATATTTCCTTCTTTTGAAATAAAAGATTGATCGGTTAATCTTCTTATGTTTCATATTATCTATAAATCTATACTTCTGCCTTAATGTCGAATTTTTGATAATGAATCTTGTTACAGAAAACATTTGTAATATTTGTCGAAAAGAACACATGCTAATTCATGTTAGATTAAGTGATTTTGGAATCAAAAACTGGTTGTCCTGGAAATAATATACAATTATAACATACAATTACAAGAAAAGCTATGTGTGCACTTACATTAGAAGGATAATTGCTTTTCTCATTGCATTAAGCAAAATGTAATTCTCCAGTTTTAAAGTGATATATATTGTTTCTTGAATAAAGAAAATGAATGATTACGAGGATCTTCACACGCTCTTTGCATCAATGAATCAGATAAATGTAAACAAATGTAAAAAGAACTGTATGTTCTCGCGTGTACGTGGCATACATGTGCACGTACGTGCGTGCACATGTTTAAGCAAATACGCACGCGCGTACGGATAGTTCGAAGTAAAGAAAAAAATAGTACTCTGCGGAGGAACATTACGTAAATATATATACATACGTGTGTAATCTAATCTGAAAAGTATGAAGTACGTGGATCAATCTTAAAGTTTCTCAACAATAAGACCGATAAGGTACCCGGGATCGGCATATACTCCATGCAGAAATTTCCATTTCTTTTGCATTGCACGCTAACTCCGAATATTTTCTGCGACAGTAAATGTCACGTGTTTAATGAATAGAATAGAATTTTATTCTCTTCAGTATACAAAAATAGCCAAGAAGGGAATTTGGTTTACAATATTTCTTACCATATACGCATCCGTCCATACCTTTCCTATTGACATACGTAATTATGACACGCTCCTCCTAAACCTCTTTGTATTATTCCGTTGTTGTCTATTATTATTATTATCATCATCATCATCATCATCATCATCATCATCATCATTAAATCTCTATCCCTATTCCTAATCACAACCGATTAAAATTTTACAAACCTAATCACAGCCGCTTTTTTCATACTATCTAACTATCTTAAAACTAGTGTCACGTGTTTAATGTAAATCCGAGGATATTCTCGTGAGGGGACACTTTATGTAATCGGAGAACATTTAAACTACGAGAGACATATCGACACGTTTAAGTGGCAGTTTTATGTAAAACTTTTAAAAATTATTGTCAAGATAAGATCGGACTCTCACGCATTTCGGTTCCCATTCGATGGTTCAACTAACGCATCACGCATTAAAGAGCTTCGAATGTTTCAGGTGTAGACCTCGTCTCGTCTGCAATACATGAAATGTATTCGTTAAGCTCTTCTGCAATACTTGTTGTATCACACAAACAATCGCTGTATTCGGCGAATAAGCCGGTGGAACTTTCTTTGCAAGCTGTAACACGTGCGTGAAATACATTTGGGAGCCGATGCATAAAAGTGGTTTAATTGCAGTTTATTTAGCATGAGATGACACTTTCTTAATTTGGAGTGGTTTTCAGTCACGGTGAAATCATTAATTGCTACGGCTGATAAGCGGATCAATTCGCGCCTTCGCACTATTTATATACCCATTGGCATACAACAATTATTCGCGATTGCTTACTTGAACCATCTGTGAGCACGAGCGTTTGTACGGACTGTCCCGAGACCCAGCGAAGTCACCTTTCACTTCCAATGTTTCTTAACGTGCAGGATATCCCAGATATATGAGGTATATATATTTGAAGCGATATTAAATTAAAAGTATCGTCAACCGTGCGAAGATGCGAAGCTTTGTTTTCATTCGTTACTTGATGTTTTGCTTCTGTAATTAATCGGTAGCTTGTACATTTATCTTTTTCTTCCTCTTTTTGCGTACGTTTTGCAAATTTATCATCATACATGCCGCGAATCATGACTTCGTAAAACGATAAATACATTACGCAATTTATACACTTGCAGATATATAACTTCTATTTTTAATGCGTAATCATCAAAGTTTGGCCAATTATCGCGTTAATGAAGTGCGAGCGTTTGCTTGTGAATGTCTGTCTCGCGTGCATCTTTAGAAACAAAAAGGGGGGAGGATTATAAATTAAGACATAGTTTTTCTTATTCGCGTATAAGATACTGAAAGAGGAAGTCGACTAATAAAAAATATATAGCTTCATTATCGGTGCTTTATTATGTAAAGAATAAAAAAAAAAGAAAGGATTGGGATGTAGAGAGTGATTAGTTAACCTGTGTTGAAAAGACAAGCCGATATGTGACACTTAACTAACTCGCTTTGGCATCATTGGTGCTAACCGCGCGCAATCCCGAATTTTGGGATTTACAGGAGTTGGTTTCTTGTCAGGCCCGTTTGCCTGAGTATCGGCCGGGTATACCCCCCGGAGAGCTGCCACCCGATCCAGAATTCTCCAAGGAGCGCGAGGAGCTAAAATGGGTACCAGCCATGGCGTTGGATGGGGATCTGCTCATGTACTTGAGGGCGGCCCGTTCAATGGCCGCATTTGCCGGTATGTGTGACGGCGGTTCTCCAGATGATGGTTGCGTGGCTGCCTCTCGAGACGACACTACCATCAACGCATTGGACACTCTTCACAGTTCTGGTTATGATCCCGGTAGGGCGCTCCAAGCACTCGTCAAATGTCCTATACCGAAAAGCGTCGACAAGAAGTGGTCCGAGGACGAAACTGTACGTGACCACTTCGTTCTTTTATTGTCAACATTATGTATAATATTTACTGACCACAAGAGAAAGTTTTCTAACGTATAGATTTTCTTTCTTTTCATTGCCCATAGAAGCGATTCGTCAAGGGTTTGCGGCAGTTTGGAAAGAATTTTGCGCGCATTAGGAAGGATCTTTTGCCTCACAAAGATACGGTAACGATTTCATTCTTTATAGTCAGTTTGCTTTTCTTACCTATCGGTTAAAGTTACTGTAAGTTTGATCTTTTCTGTTATATTCTTTTTTTCTTTTGCATTTAAATTAATGCAATTAAATGTTTAAGATTTAATAAATTGGTAACTATCGAAAATATATGATTACACTTAAAAAATTTTAGTAAAAGTAAAAAGTAATACAATAACTCATTATACAATACATAATTTTGAAATAATTTATTTTTTAAATATTTGTCTTTGTAATTTATACTTTTACATTCGGTAGAACCAACTGTTGGTATTCATCTACTGTTCTAAAGATACCTAAGGCTATATTTCAATATACATTGCCAGTCAATCTATCGTTGACGTATATTTTTTAGTACTGGCAGTGTATCTCGGAACTGAGACATTATTTGTTTATTATGTTCAAATCGCCTGTTCGGCTGTTTTGAAAGTCAATCCACACATTTTATCTTTAATTATAAACAGAAAGATGTCGGGATTGTAGGGCGAATGACTCATTATTCTTACGTTTGAGTTAATTACAAATGGATAGTAGTTTAAGCTGCAGAGTGAAAGAGGATAATCGTTATTGAAGATAATCCGGTTACGTGATTTCATCGAATATAAAAGTACAAAACAGTATTAAATACTAAAGGGAAAAAAAATAAAGTGGAAATCTTTTTATGAATCATTTCTCTTTTTTATTACTTTTACAAAAACTTTCAGTATAATCTACGTATAATTGAATATACTATACAAGTTAAAAATATTTATAAAAATCTTTGATCTAAAAGTTTACAATTCCTACTTAAAATAAAATTAATAAAATTCAGATACGTTTGAAGACTAACGATTGTTTGGCGCACAAGTTAGGGGAGGGGGGAATTCATATATCTATTACTTTGGATAAATATTGCGAAGAATATCACTACGTCGACCCGCCATCAGAGGTCTATCGATATTCGCAAATTCTCGCAAGTGCTTTGATACGCGTATATCTCTTCATATAGAATCTCGATTGAATAACTCTTGCAGGCGTATGGTAGGCTTCCATTACAATGCCTTACTGATGAGTCCAGTAGTGGAAGCTGGGACGAAACGCCATAATTACATGATATTCTTTGCAATATATTAAATTAATTTAAAAAGATTTTTAACTTAAAATTTATTAGCTCATTGCCCTGTTTCTCTATATTAGTTGTTAAAAACATATTGAGCCTTATTACAAACATTTTAATAAAATTTGTTTATATTAAAATTTTTAACACTGAAAAGCAATACGACTGTTCTAATTAATAAATATTACTTTATATGAGCAATTTTTGTTTTTTAAATTTAATTAACAAATTAGAAAAAAGTTTTGAATTTCATAGATTTGTCATGTTGAGAGAAAGTTTTACGATTTACGACGTAAAGAAGTATTCACTATTGTACCATGTGTCACTAATTTGTTTTTGTGCAGCCGGAGCTCGTCGAATTCTATTACTTATGGAAGAAAACACCGGGCGCAAATAACAATCGGCCACATCGGAGGCGTAGGCAAAGCTCTTTGCGGCGAATCCGTAATACACGCAACTCACGCGCTGGTACGCCTAAAGAGGAGGTACCTACGCCAACCAAGGACACACAGCCAACGGCCAACATTAGTGCGAAGGAAGCCGTCTCTGAGGCTGAGACTGTGCCGGTCGGCACTCCAGCCAGTCACAATCCCGGTGGTGAGATCAGTTCTGTGACCGAGGACGATAATTCGGAGGAAGACAGTGACTCGCGTGATACCAATACAAACGGCACGGCACATTCGTGTCAGCACTGCTTCTCCACCAACTCGAAGGACTATCAGGTAGCCGGCAAGGATCGATTGTTACTCTGTGCAGAATGTCGGTCACATCTAAAGAAAACCGGAGAGTTGCCACCCGCGCCACCTTATCTGTTCCGCCCGGTGCCCGCGGAATCGCCTGAGAGTCCTGGTAGAATGCGCACGCGGAATAAAGCAAAGGAGACACCGAGACCAGCGAGACCGCGACGAACTGGTGGCACTGACACGCCCGATCAGGAAAAGCAGCAACAGCAGCAGCAACAACAGACACCTGATAAGAGTAAAAAGAAATCGTCTGGAAAAACGGATACACCCAAGAAGGGTCAGAAACGTTCAGGTCAGGTAGACGACACCTGCAACGACGAGGACAAAGACGCACAGAAGCGAAAGCGGGGCGGCGGCGAACGGCCCGACAGTCCGTCCGAATCTCTCACTACCGACAGCAACTCCCTGATGGATGAGCCGGAGAGGGAAACGGAGGGCGACGCAAACGAGAATCAACCGACGCCGCCAACAGTCGCCGGTGTAGCAGGTGCGGAAGAGCCCGTTAGTAGTCCGGCTGTCACGACACCCGAGGAACCATCCGAGCCGACGCCGGCGTCAACCCCGGTACCGGCCGTGATACAGAGTCTACCAATATCGGTACCAGTGATACACAGTTTGGAGAAAAAGCCATCTGGCTTGCTGGATCAAGAACCAATAGATCAAAGCAAGATGATGGATCAAGCGGAAGACGTACCGTTAGCCATGAATCAACCGTTGAAGTTGGAACCGATGACGATCGAGTCGACAATGTCGCCAACGATGTCCAACGAAGAAATAGGTAAAGAACCCGAACCGACGCAACTGAATTTGAGCACGTCTGCGCAAGTCGGAGCAGGATCCAGCGATGCGAGTTCGGTGGCTACGGCTCGTAATTTGTCACAAACTATACCTGGTATTATAACGAGTGTAGGCTCACAGGCAACTATGCCAAACTCACAAATTCCAGTGATATCGCCCAGTCAACAACAGAGTGGTACTGGCGTTGGTGTGTTGCCGACAAGTCTAAGTATGCAATACGTACAACCACCGCCGCCGTTACCAGTGCAGAACGTGCCACAGAACCTATCACAGAACATACCACCGCAAATAGCACCAAATAGCGTTCCACCCAGCGCGCAGAATATGGGACCAACGAATCTTCGTAGTCACGTGACTGAGAGTTTGCAAAGTTCCGCGCAAACATTGTCGCAGAACATGACGGGACCACCGCCGTTGAATCTCAACATTTCGCAGAGTGTATCGGCCGGTATCGGTGGCCCAATCGGCCAAATGCCGTCAATGCCGAGTCCGCCGTCGCAACCGCTTGGCTTGACGGTGATGTCGTCCGATAGTAGAAACGCCGAAAGGATGGCAGATGATAGACTATCGGTAAGCGAACGGTCTCGAGACAGCAGAGTTCCCGACTCTCGCATGATGTCAGAACGCATTCCGGAACGAACGAGCGAGAATAACGAACCGGAACGACCGGAGCCAAGTAGTTTGTTCCAACCAATACAGTCCAGTGGAATGTTGCCAATGGAAAAGCCTGTGGGTATTTACAATTTGGCCGGAACGCCACCGATGGAGCCACAGAATTTGAAGATCAAACAGGAGATTATACCACCGGAACCAGATCCTCTGCAGAGTTTAAAAGAGGTCAAGGTACCGGGCTTCCAAAGCTCTTCTTTCCCTGGTCCAAGCCTGGACAACATCAAGAAGGATCCGGACGGTACAAGTAAACCGCCGACGCCGAGCAAACACTCTGTACCACCTGTGAGTCAAACGATACCATCGATACAGCCGGTTGCGGCGTCGCCAACGGCTACGCCAACACCAACGCCGAGTTTACCACCACCGCCCAGTTCAATTCCACAACCAGTAATGCATCCTGCGCAGCAGCCAAGCCCGCACATGGCACATCCCTTCCATCCGCATCATCCGTTGATGCATCATTCGCTATTCACCGCCATGCATCCGTATCATCCTCACGCCTACCCAGGATATGCGCCAGTAGGAGGATACCCGTCCTTTACACCATATCCCTATGGTCCTGTACCTCATGCCATTCCACCACCTTCGCCGCAGCGTAGCCAAGAAAGCAGCACCATGATGACGGCGCATCATGCCAGCACGAGCTCGAGCGTTGCGAGCAGAGAAGAAGGCGAGAACCTGATTGCGAGTCATCACCATTCATCGAGCATGCATCAGCAACCAACCAATTTGCACCACGACAAGCTGCTGACTATCTCTTCTCACAGCTCTCACAGCCATTCCTCGTCACATAGTTCACACAGTAATCAACGCAAATCGTCCCTCGTCTCAGCTACGTGCCTGACGTCATCCAGTTCAGCACATCATCATCATCGTGCACCACAATCGCAGCAACCACAGGTTGTTGCAGAGCCAAAGATCGAGCAAGACCTAGATCCGGAACCAGAGGAGCCCATTAGTCCACGTGGACCATCGCCGGAGCCGCGTATTGAGGATTCCGAGTGCCACCGATCGCAATCTGCGATTTTCCTGAGGCATTGGAATCGCGGTGAGAATAATTCGTGTACGCGTACTGACCTGATGTTCAAGCCTGTACCAGATTCGAAACTTGCGCGAAAACGCGAGGAGCGTTCGCGAAAGCAAGCGGAGCGGGAACGAGAGGAGCGCGATCGCGCCGCCGCTGCGGCACAGCAAGCACGTAAGATGACGACGCCCGAGAAGCAGCCCGAGTGTAAACCGCCTAGCCGTGGTCCTCTCGAACCTGTCGTCTCGCCCTATGACCGCTATGCCGCTCGTCCTGGTTCCTATGCGGATACCCCAGCGCTTAGGCAACTATCCGAGTACGCTAGGCCGCACGCCGCCTTCTCACCCGCCAGACATCCGGCACCACCCGACCCAATGTTGCACTATATTTATGGGCGTGAAGCTGCAGCACAGCGGTTAGAATTGGAGCATCTGGAGCGTGAGAAAAGAGAACGCGAGATACGTGAGCTACGCGAGAGAGAATTAAACGATCGGTTGAAGGAAGAACTGTTCAAGGGCACACCCAGACCAATGCCTGCGCCGCCGGTCGATCCCCATTGGCTGGAGATACATCGTCGATACGCTGCCGCCGGTTTAGCACCGGGCCCTTCTGGACCGCCTCAAGCCTTACACCAATTTGGCCTCTACGGAGCTCCACCAGGTCCGAGTCAACTCGAGAGAGAACGACTCGAACGGCTAGGTAATTGTTGACAAAGCTAATACTTGATATCTCGGCAGTAGAGATAGAGATTCGTCGATTAATATTCGTTCGACCGTATCACTTGTACTTTTCAAAATTCGAATTGACTTAAAAATATAGCCGAAAGGCTGATATAACAGAAAAATCGGATAGGCCGGGGAGAAAGAATAATTAGATCAAGAGCGCCAAGAGCTTTGAGGGATGCGACGTAGGTAGACTAATTGTTAAAAATAAATGGCCGATTTCTTCAGCGCCAGTTAACTCTGTCCACATGATAGCTAACCTTGGGCTCTCTATGTTACAATTAGCGGTATACATTTGAAAGGAGTGGCTCCTTCCTCTCTCAGATAATTTTATCCGAGTTAGCTGGAGATGAAGAAATCGGGCATGAGAATCGTATCTGTGATCTTCGAGTTATGTGATCGAAGCGCTGTCGCGTTTAGGGATTCCGACTGCAGCCGGCGGGGGGCCAGCGGGTGGAGCGGCTGGCCATCCCGTGGCGGCTCATCACCACGGCCAGCTGGAAGAACGGCTGGCTCTGGCCGCTGACCCGATGGTCCGATTGCAAATGGCTGGCATCTCGCCCGAATATCATGCTCACACTCACGCGCATACGCATGCGCATACGCACTTGCACTTACATCCGGGACAGCAACAGGCCCAGCAACAGGCTCAGCAACAGCAGGAAGCCGCTGCGGCTGCGGCTGGATTTCCTCTGCCGGGTAGGTCCTAACACAACCAGGATGTTTCTTCTAAAGCTTCCTGAAGAGCTTCTCCTTTAAGAAAACGCCGCTCTTGCTTATTCCTCGTCGTTCGGCAGCCCGTGTATTTCTCATTGATCGTCCTACGTTACCTATACTTGCTTAGGTCTAGGTCAAGACGATTCTTTTTTCCCGTACCGTTAATCGTCAGCACGCCTGCGATTTTCCAGTTGCTCGACTCTGATCTCTGGCTAGTCGCTTATCACCGTCACAGGTGCAAGTGCGAGTGAGTGTTGTCGAGGAATAGGCGCGAGTGTGCATGTGCGTGTGCTTGAAGATGACTAGTAACACTTTGGCAATGTAGCTTAAGGGTTTATTATTAAATTCTGCGCGCGCAATTTTCTCTATCTTTACAAATTTCGAGAATACGCTTTCGCTAAGCGCGAGTACTTTTTCAAAATAGATATCGTACGCGCAACAATTAAATAATACAAATTAGTAATGTTCTTTTACATCTATTTTCTTTTTTTTTTAATAATAACACATAATATTCGTCCACAGCTGCGGCCGGCGCTAATTATCCTCGTCCCGGTTTAATGCCACGCGATCCTGCCTTAGCGCTTCATCCGGCGGAACTCCTAGGAAGACCTTACGCGGATATGGCAGCGCATCACGAACAACTACAACGGCATCTCATGATGGAGCGTGACCGATTCCCTCCACATTCTATCATGGCTCATCATGAGGAATACATAAGGTTCGTCCCTTGAAATCACTATCACAGCTTGCCTGACTTGTTGCATAATGTTATGACTTAAGGCAGCACCAGTACCCGGACTAACGAAGGGTATTTTTTAGACAACAGCGTGAGCGCGAGCTTAAAGTTCGCGCACTGGAAGAAGCCGCACGTGGATCGCGTCAATAAGCACATTTTTATTTATATATATATATATATATACTATAATCTATATATATATATATATATATACTATATATAATATATATAGCCTTGTCGTTTAGGCGTAATATATACATATGTATATTCGCATATATTAAACGTATTTATACATACGTGTGTATATTATATATATATGTATATATACATATATACATTTGAGCGTTCCTTCGGCACACACATCGACGATTTCTGAAAAATCGGGACATCTCTGTAATCTAGACTATCATCTAAGAAATTATTTTTATGGTCTTTCAGATCGATGTAAACAAAGGGATATTATATATAGATATTATATTACATATATACATATATATATATATATATACGCGGCGAATATTGTAATTGTAATTGTTTCGCTAGTGTAAATAGTACAAGATATTTTAGCCCCAGCGCTATATCATCGGTGCTGGTATATACTTAGAGAGATTTATACATAAATACGACAAATGCTTGATATATAAGCTATTTTCAAGTTCTCTAGACATTATACCATTAATTGCTCCTCTATGCCGTCAATGTCACCGCTCGTCGATCGCGCTCGACCTCGCGATTGGTCTTGCTTTTTTCCTTTTTAATCTGATTTTAAGTGGTACATATGCCAAAGTGCTTGTACGAGAAATTATATTGTGTTTTTTGTTCTTCCATACTTGTATGTATATATATTTTTAAAGACATACTTAAAGTATGTATAAGATTCTACATATTAAATTTAAATGATTATGAATATTAAAATATTACATTATATAATATATATAGCCTATTTATTGTATAAATATGTAATACATATTTATATAATACATACAAATTATATATTGTAAAATATATTAAATATATACATATAGATTATATTGAACATATACAGAATAATATATATATTTTACAAGATTATTTCTGTAAATGATATGTGTAACTAAAAACGAAGAAAAAGATAAAGGTCGAACGGTGTTGAAGCGAGTGGAACACTTTGTTTATATATTCATCTTTTTTATATACCAAACTTTTTGTTTACTCATCATTTTTACACACCAAATTTTTATTTTATTTATTCGTCTTTTTTACACATCAAAACTTTTACTTTGTTTTAATTGATTTTATATGTCACATCGTGTGTAATGTGTATAAATAGAATAAAATGTGACTATGTCTGCGTTTACGATTGTAAACCTACTATGGACACAGAATCATTTTGAGCATTTTATAATCGCCATTCGATGAACCTTCCACATCGATCTGTTTGATCGTCCATATAATCGCGTAAAATGTATAATCTAAGTTCCATTATTATTTTATTAATATATCAAATACTTTTGTGCATATTTTCTATATATATTCTTTAAGATATTCCTTTATACCGCGGGCCTTCGATAACATAGCTTGCGGTCAACAATAATGATTAAATCCAAAACTTAATTAATTCTGTCTTATATTAGCTGATCCTGCGTGATGTTTCTTCGACAATATCGAATGTTGAAGTATAATCTTATGAGTCAATGACCATTTGAGAAACATGTAAATTTTATGCTGTGTAATTGATTCGATGTAACCAAGTTATTTAATTGAGTAAACATTTCATACGAAGTTTCTTTAATTATTCTCACACCTCAAATAATTATACATTATATCGTCGTCCAGCTCTGAAGTTCGATCAACAAACGATAAGATATAAATTTAGTATCTGTTTCATGCCTGTTCCCACCAATGCAGATTAACTTTAATCTCGGTTTAACTTACTGTTCATCTTTTTCTAATTTTTAGAATTAGAAAAAGATGAAGAGCAAATTGAACCGAGATTAAAATTAATCTGCATGGGTGGAAATGGGCATCAGCAATGTAATTGTATAAAACAAGAGAAATCAGGAAATTGCAAACAGATGGAAGCACGTTGTAACAAAATGCTAATTAGTTTTCCAGAAGGAATTTATCCTTTTCTATGGTCCGGTTACTACCATCATCCACGTTTTTATTGAGCTTAATGAGAAACGCAGCCGTCGTCCACTTTACACTCGGAATGCATCACTCGACATATAGTAGTGTGGGAAACAGGGACGAAGTTTTGAGTGCGTGTTGTATGGATTCATTCTGTTGTGTATGTATTTCATTGTAAACGGTAAATTTAATTTCAACGCATGAGAAGTGATCAAATGTGTAACAAAGATCCAACTGTAATTTCGACATTCACATTTTAACGCGTTCTTGATTTTCAAAACAAATAATTATCTTCTGATACATATATTATAAATGTAATTTATATAATATATAATTTATTATTTTGTTCTATAATGTATAATTTATTATTCAATTCTTTGTTTTCTTCGCCGTAATTTTAGCACATGATAGAAACCGGGAAAGGAAAAAAAAAGAGAAAAGGACGGTGAGTGCGAGAGAGAATATTTATGCGTCCCTGATCGCACACATGTGCTGCTCACGTGCGTGTCGGATATCTGAGAGAAAGACCGAGTAAGGAGAAAGAAACGGGAGGGGGGGAATGTTAAGCATCCGTGACACCAGAGAGATGAGGAAATTTTCATATTCCGGAGGAACGGAAAGAGGCTGTACCGGTCGCTTCATTGATGAAGATAGCGTCGTTGCGAACGGTCAGCGAAAGCGTTCCTGTAGTCGTGGCATGGCAGCACGCAGGAGGGAAGAGTCGACGAAGCAGCGATACCAAGCGAACGCTCGAGAGAGAGATCGCACTCTTAGGTGAAAAAGCATTTTGCGCATATAATGAGAATGATATAAAAACGAGTGAATTATCAAAGCATTTGTTTCTTGCTGCGCGAAGAAGATGAAGGATTCGGAACATACGCGCGGTTTTTGTTCATTTGCGGGATTTCTCTCGAAAAACCGTTTATCTTTGGACGCTTCTTCCAATTATTTAACGTGTTTATAATGAACGAGATAGATTTGAGATTAATAGAGCAATTTAGAATACCCTGGACGAGAGAGAATCTTCTCTGAAGGTACGCGATCTTCGTTGTGCAGTGTGAACACAGCTTTCAGCGCTCTGAGAACTCTGATCCCAACCGAACCGGCTGACCGCAAGCTGTCGAAAATAGAGACCTTAAGATTGGCCAGCAGTTACATTAATCATTTGGACGCCATACTCATTGCGGGTGCCATGGATCAACCTTGTACACGTCTTTTAGAAAATGTTCGTTCGACAAGACCACATGTTTGCACCTTTTGCTTGGCTATGCATAAAAAATGTGTAAGTCGTGTAGCAATTTACGTACATTTTTTTTACGTTAGATGATTTTTTGCATGTAATTTGTAAGACACATGTGATTAAATTATAAATGTGGTTAAATTATAAATTTTTTTTATGAATATCTGGTCAGCATAGGTAATAGTAATTATTATTAATCTTCATGTCGATTTTATGGATTAGTGTAGCCTTTAAAATACTTCTGTTGGCCTGTACTATTTCTTTATTTTTAAACGTTAAATTGTGCGATTGGCAATGCGATTTATAAAAAATATATAATTGTATGATATTATAAAATATTTTCATAGCTTTTTCAATTCCGAATTTTCAAAATTTTGATATTACACAGGGAATCCCGGACTATACAAATGAAGAAACAAGACCGTATGTCTACGTGCCAACGACTGCAACGTGTTTTGATTTAAATGTGAATGATATCTAAAATCTAAAAATAGTATAATATCTGTATATTTTGTTTGTAAATATTTTGTGCGATCTCTCTTTCCCTTTCTCAAGTCACATCTTACAATAATGACATAATAAATTTACTAGACTATTATGTAAAATATGTAGGTAATTAATTTCTTATTTTATATATACTACGCTAATAATAATAATTAATCGAATTTCATATAAACATTAATGAGAATATTTCAATTTTTTATTTTGTTGATGTAATTTTGATATATTTGAAATACTATTCAATGTATTAAAATGATGGAGATATTTAAACGTAAAAAATACTACAGTCTTTTAAACACAAAAAAATATATCGAATATTTTTTACATTTTATACTTAAAGACTTGAATTAGTAAAGATTAAAGGAATACTGTCTTTAAAATTTTAAAAAGCATAGGCTATTGAAAATTTAATTTAAAAAAAGATTCTTGACACAAAACGTGAAAATAACGTGAAAATAAAATTAATAAATAAAAATTTTCACGTTTTGTTTCTGTACAATAAATGTCTTGTTAAATACTCTACACTATTTCATTAAACTGAGCAGTTTAATAGAATCTGTATGTTAATTACATTTTTTAACGACAATATGAAAATAAAAAGATCTTTTTATCTTGAAATTACCATTATAACATTAATTGTCTTAAACCTCAATGAAAGATGTCCCGTATAAAGCAGTCTAAATATTTAAAAAAAAAAAGAAAAAAAAGAGTATTGAATGCAATGAAACATTTATGCCCATTTCCACCAATGCAGATTAACTTTAATCTCGGTTTAACTTACTGTTAATCTTTTTCTAATTTTTAGAATTAGAAAAAGATGAGCAAATTGAACCGAGATTAAAAGTTAATCTGCATTGGTGGAAATGGGCATTAAGGTGCGTTCTGTTTCGCACATGGATGATGCATCAATTGTCCTTGTTTAACATTTGGTGAGCAATAAAGATAAACGATGCATTATGCGCATCATGCGAGAAGCAAAAAACGCACCTTTGGAGTAGATTGAAACCTAGATGGAAATGTAACAGCCAATCAAAACTTGCCCTGGTAGGAAGCAAGGGCGTGTTTAGATTCCCACCAGAGTGCTCCCCAGGTATCATATCATCCTTGCTTAACGTTCGGTAAAGAATAAAGGATAGAGGGATAGGGCCTGCATGAGCACAAAGATTGCCTTGAATTGTAACAGTTTTCGACAGAGTCGTAAGTCAACGCACAAGATTTTGTCGTAATTGTTTCCGTCGTAAGTCAATGCAAGGATCGATATAAACATACGTCGTATGCCGTTAGGATCTTTACGAACAATCATTGTGCGTTGACTGACGACTCTGTCAAAAACCGTTACAATTCAAGATAATCTTTGTGTTCAGGCCCATACCTGAGTAGCACTCGGGGTGGGAATCTGGACATAGCCTTGTACAGAAAGTCGAAACCAGTCGAAACTAGCGACTACCAGCGCGAGTTCTGATTGGCTGCCGCTTCTCTAGCTTTCTTTTCTGTATTAAATGTTCCATCTAACGCTCACAATGGTCGCGGAATCATTTCATTCTTATTATTTATCAAGTGTATTAAACAATACTTGCGAACGTTGCAAGCGTTAAGTAGAACGCATCCTATAGATCTGAACCCACCTTTAAAATTGGAAATAATAAAATTGCTGCAAAATTTCTAACAACCACACCACCACATTCATTGTTTCTGATGGACTCGTTTTTTTTATTTTTTCGTACTATATTCGGTTTATTATTCTCCTCCATTCTTTCCTTTGTTTCCGTTCATCCGACGGGGCCCGAAACACCTGAAGAGCAGTTTCGCGCCAGTCAGCTCGCTCCTACAGCGCTAGTCAAAATGGCGTCGCTCGTCGCATGGCCATTTAATCGGCGTTCCAGCGATGATCAGAGTGTGTTTAATCAGTCCGCCGTGAAAGATAATTTCTCCGTCGAATTGTTCTACTAGTACCACATCTTTACCTCATCGGCGACGTGACGCAACGCGATCGCGTCGACCGGAAGTCGCGGTGTTCCTCCCCCTCTCCTCCTAACCCTTGTCAATCAACGGCGAGCGATGCGCTCGCGTTTAGTTCGGTAGTTCGGTTTCAGTTCCAGTTCCGTTTTTGTCCCTGGTTTTTCTCGTTCATCGTTTTTCCTGTTCTGTTTTACTCGAATTTCCATCAGCCGCGCGACGCCGCCAGTGAGTGTCGCCGTGGGATCGTCAGATCGCGAATTATTGGTAAGTCCTGGATAGATCTCCGTTAATCATAGACGCGACTCCGCGTTTACTCCGAAGCGATTCCATTGAACGTTCGATACGATCAATTTGCTCAATTTAATATTTCACAAAGATTTTCAACTATTCAAATGAAGAGATAAAATTTATGTGCCAACGAGTTTGAATTTACATGTGAATATAATATCTAAAACTTAAAAAAGTAATACACGACCTGTGTGTATTTTTATCAGTCGTTCAATTTGCTCCTACTTCGTTTTTCGTTATCCTTGTCATTATAGGAAACCTTAAATGGAGTCGCACGTAAAGCTTAAAACGCTCGTAAAAAAGATGAATGAATAAATAAAATTTTCAGAAAAATAAGAGGAGGATGAGTCAATAATTAAGTGCATCTTATTTATTTATTTTATTTTATTTGAAAGTGTGATGTGCTTCTCTAAATTTTCTAGTGTCGTTTCAGTAAATTAAATAAACATTGCTTGTATTAATTCGAGTGTGTAAGTAGAATTATTAATGTTTTGTGGTTTGATGACGTATGATGAAAAGACTTAGAAAGGTCAAAAGTTATGTAGAATTAATTTAATCGAAATTATCTTTGATTTCTCTCCATTGCAACTGAACTTTAATTAACTTAATCGACAATTAATTTATCAAATAATTTATTAATTTAATGATTTATGAACATGGATGAAAATTTGAATTTTTATTGTTTAATATAGAACAAAGATTAAGTTTCAAGAATAATGAATATATGTATATATTTTTTTCAAAAATATCTATTTCTACCAATATAGTTTTAGTCATGGTTTAGATGACTTCTCATATTTTTTTTTTTTTAATTACAGAAAGAAGTAAAAAATAAATTACACCGAGATTGATGCTAATTTACATTTGGTAAAAATAAACAAATAGAAGGTCTTGTGCACATATATATATAAAATATATTTAGAACAAGAATATATGGAGAAATATATGGAAACAAGAATAAATATATTGAATATTAAAAATAAGAAAAATAAGAATAGAGATTGAACGTAATGTATAATGGATAGTGTACAGATTGCAAATAAAAGATAAGACATTTATATGTGAGCAGAGCTCAAAGTTTAATCAATCGCCGATTAATATCCATTCTCACCAATTAGATTAACTTTAATCTCGCTACAACCAGAGAGAAATCTGAGAGAGGACACAAAGGCTTTTATCTATAATTCTGTAACCGCAAATGCCTTGCGCGTTACTGCCCTCTGAAGAAGTGGGTGTCAACTACGATATCCACCTTTATACAGCGCCCTGATGGAAATGAGTCGCTGAAATTGTTCAAATCTTTATTGATTTGATAGATTTCAGTTATTTCGGCGATTTCAGCGATTTATTTTCCTCGAGAGCGCCGTAAAAAAGTGGATATTATTGCATAGTTTACATCCACTTCTTTAGAAGGCAGTAATGCATGGCATGTGGTTACAGGAAAAATGCCCTCATGTCCTTTTTCAAGTTTCTCTCTGCTACAACTTACCCTTTATTTTCTATTTTCGAGAACTAGAAAAAGATGAAGAGCAAGTTGAGATTTAAATTAATTTCTATGTTGATGGAACCCAAGCTAACAAGTTATAGCATATTATAGATTTACTGATTCGACCGCTGACTCCGAGTCAATGATCTGTCCTTTTTAGCATGGTTTATTTAGCTCTTCTTTTGTAGCTCGAGTCAGTAAATCGAATGCGCTATTAGTCGAAATTTTTTTTTTGGACGAGCAACGCATCCGAATATCGAAAATGTCCAGTGTTTTGCAGATTCCGAATGCGCGGAGACGTCGACGCGGCCTAATCGAGCATATAGGGTGCACCCGAGGGAAACACGACGACGTGATTGGCTTTATCCACTCTCGATAAGGTGCGCGCGCAAGTCTCTGCGAGGTTCCGCGGTTTCGGAGTACGCGGCGCTGCGCCACCAGCTGCCATCTTGTAAGAGCTGCCTGCCCCGTAGTGTTTGGAGGTTTACTGCGAGACGGGAAGGCAGCTTCTCCGCCGGAGGCTGGAAGTGCTGCTGAAGTGGTCGGTGTTACGGTCCTTGGCAGTCCCTGGGCGTCCAGGTGACTGTCGCGCGAGGCCAGGGTACCATCGAGCCGCCAGCGGATCCTCCAGCGCGCCTAAATCCGTCGAAAGATGGTGAGTATCCACCGTTAACACCCTGGCCGGAGAAAGAGAGCGAGCGAGCGCCTAGATATTTATCCCGAGAGAGAGAGAGAGAGAGAGATAGCGCGCGCGCGCGCGCGCGCACTCTCTCGCTCTCGCTCGCGTCCCTTCGATTCGACGTCGCACAGCGTCGTCGTCTTCGTCGACGTCGTTGACGACAGTGACACCTCGTTGATCGCTTGATCTATTAAACACCGGCGTGTCTCCCGATACGCAGGATCCGCGTTTCAATCTGTACGAATCACGGTGAATGCGCCGACAGTCATCAACGACGGCGACGGCAACGTCGACGACGAGGAGCGACCTGTCGGAGCACCTCGTGTGTTCGAAAATATCCTTCGCGCCAAGTATTATCTCTCTTCCCCCGTTCATCTCCCTCATCGTCACTATCGCTTTCTATTCTTCATCGCGGAGTATTCTCGGAAACGATCTTGACCGTTGGTACATTCTAATGTAATCGTAATCATGGAGCGAGCACGTCGTGCATGTGTATATCCGGTATGCCGTGACTTCAAGAGGGATGAAAGAAAGTGAGGAGAGAACGATGTGGTCCTCGAGTCATCGCGAGCTCCACGCGGAAACTCCGAATTTCGAAGTTACCGATTTTAATCTCACTCTGGTCACGTATTGTAAAATGAATGTCGGAATGAATTGCGATCAGAATTACTCAATTGTTCCGTAGATTTCTATCGTGTTTTCTAGGGAATAAAGAATGATTTCGATCGGAATCCATTCCAACTTGTTCTATATGATAGATACCCTGAAGAGAAAAATTCTGAAGAGGAAAATCTTTTGAATTTTCACTCTTTAGAATGAGATTCCACTCCAAAAGGATTTGGAAGCTGAATCTCCCGATCACGAATTGTGTCACCGATACCATTGTTGCGGATGTAAACACGTTGGGGATTCATTCTCGCGGCATGAAAGATTGGAGTACGATCTCAGGTGAGATCTCCGCTACTTGTTCTCTCTCGCTCGCATCGTCCCTCTCGCTCTTCCCGCTCGCTCCACGCGGAGTCGAGACGACGCACGCCGTACGTGCTGTTCACTTATTTGGTTAGTTGGTTGCTTGTTTGTTTGCACTTTTGGCTGTCATCGCTCGTTATTTTCGCGAGAAAGAGAGAGAGAAAGAGAGAAAAGAAAATGAGAAAGATGAAAGAGGGGTACGATGGTGTCAAGTCCACTCGCGTCCTCTCCTCGGCTTTCTCACGTGCGTCGCGAACCCATCGCATGCTTCCTTGTAAAATTCACGTTAACTAAAACGTCGTGTCGCCACCGCCGCAGCAGCCGCCTCCGGCCGCTAGTCGATACTCCGCGTAGCTTCGCTCTCCTCGTCCCGACGCCGACCGGATGCCGATCACGCAGCTGCGCACGTCACGCCAAATCTTTGCGAGATCTGTCACTCGCAAGATCGACATCAATGGCTGTAGTAGAATTATCATAAGACTAGAAATTGGAGGGAAATGTCAGAGAAATTGAAAACGCTCAGGGAAAGGAATTTTTGCAAAATTTTCTAGAAAATTAAATTTCTTTGCTTTAAAAAAGTTTAATGCCTACATTACACCTCTACGCAGTTTTGAAATATTGCCAACTTAACAATTAAATGCAAGCAACATACAACATTAATAGTAATTTACATTGTTATGCTTTTTTAACAAAATACCTATTTGACGTTTCGAAATTAGGACAAAAATATAAAAAAAACTTTAATATTTTTGAAAGGAAAAATCATGAAATTTTGTCTAGACATTAGGGAAAAAATTATAGAATTTTAGGCGAGGAATTTGTGACAACTTTAAGGTAAAGTGATGCAATATCGAACATATTATTCTGAACAAAATAAAATTTGAATTTCCTAGATCTAAGTTTGATACTTCTCATTGTTTGGAGAATACTGAAGAGTACCAGGAAAAAAACTTGAACTTAAAAAATTCGATTTGAATTTTATTTTGTTCAGAATTGAATCCATGAAGTTGTACCACCTTGCCCTATCGAGTCTACATGTAGATCTCGGAAGTCTTTGAACAAAGAAAAAACAACATTGACACATTGCGATCCCCTTCGCTCTCGTGGTTGATCCCCACATCGGACGGAAATCCGGAGCTACCCCCGCGAGCTTCCGAGATTTGTCAGGGGCGGAAAAGGGACGAGAACAATTCAACGATGTGCGGAAACGCAATTTTGTACCATCTCTCTCGTTTCTATTCGGAAGATTGGCGGGAAAATAATGCCTTTGAGATTAGTATTTCTTGGAGAAGAGTCGCCTTTGAGAGCAGCGTTTTCGAGAGTTAAAATTTCTTCTCTGCGCATTTAATTGAAATTATCGGGTAACACTGCACAGGGTGGAAAGATGTAAAGAAGCGAATTATTATTGGATAGAACGCGCCGCGATAAAAACAATTCCTGCTGACTTCTACCACTTCACTGGAACACATACTTTAAAACTTTTAGAGTGAACCTCACTCTGAAGAGTGAAATCTCATTTTTAATGATTAAAATTTGAATTTTTTTTTCACTTTTTTTTCAAAACTCAATTTTCACTCCTTGGAGTGAAATGTTGCTTTAAAAATTTGGAGAGTACTTTTCCATGTATAATATTATTATACAGGATGAGGAAAAAGTATGGAAACCTCGAAAAATTTTAAAAAATATAAGTTTTCCAAAAAAATGTTTTAAATAAAAGTTGTAGGATTTAAAAAGGTCTATTCAATAGTCTCATCAGTTTGACCTTAGCTGGCGTCGTTGAGGTCAAGTCAAAGTCATCTTGAATTTTTTAAATGAAACACCCTATTTTTTATTGCATATTCTTATAGTCTTTCTCAATACCTTTACAAAACACTATAATTTTATTCATTTTGGGTCAGCCATTTCAAAGTTATTGAGTATTTTACAGTAAGAAGTAATAGACACCCGAAGACAAGGTCGGAGGATGATCCATCCAACAAAGGCAAGATCTAAAACTTTTATTTGACACATTTTTCTGTAAAACTTATATTTTTTGAGACTTTTCAGGATTTTCATACTTTTTCCTCACCCTGTATTATACTTAAAATAGTAATTTTGATAGTCTTTTTTAGGCGTTTTCGTCTCATTATGTGGCGATTCTTGTGTGACGAGTTTTCTTTTTAGACGGGGTGCTTTTGGCTATTTTTCCTTTTCTCAGTGGAGACATTATGGCATCCGACCCTTTCGGCGTCGAAAATTGACAACTTTATCGGCTCGTTTGATACTTTCGCATTTTCTCTTCGACCAGATATATTTTTTAAATCTCTTGGGTCGGAGCCAATAAATTGAATGAGATTCTTTGAGATGTTTAAGTGATGGCTAGAGAAAGAATATTGCAAAAATCAGCGGAAACCACGCATGTTAATATATTTTCTAAAACTTTAGAGCAAGGTTTGACCCTAACGTCAAAGAATACATATTGAGTACATATTGCCGATGTCGAAAATGATATGTGATGACAGCACTACAATCTTGTAATATCTTTTGACGTAATAGATTTACGGAAAAACTCAATCAAAGAATCATAAAGTCCTTGAACGTTCAATATTGTTATACAATTATTTATGCAACATTACTCTAAATTTTTTGGAGTAAAATCTCATTCTAAGGAATGAAAATTGAGCACCTTGAAAAAGAGTGATACAATTTTCAATACTTAAGAATAAGATTTCATTCTTTAGAATGAAGTTCTCTTTAAAAGTTTTGGATAGTATTGATGTTTCCTTTATAAACAATTCAAAACAAGTAGTCTGGAGACTTAATGCAGCCTCCAGATGATCAATAATATTGTGCAGTATCAACTATGTTGCCATTTGTGCTCTGTTTAGAGATTATTTTAGAGACTCAACACGGTAGGGCAAAATTTTACGCAATAAATGAACGAATTTTCCATCTCGAACTAAATTCTAATTCTTTCGACGTAAAGGAGAGCCGCTGTAACTAATTAACTTACCGAATATTTCTGCTGTATACTGCAGTGACTCATCAGTTAAATGGCTAAACAAACTCTGATAGTTCTTTAGCCGTCTTATGATAATTGTATGTATATGTTAATCTACGTAATGTGATAAAGTCGCGCATTTTAACTCCATACGAAAAGAAAAGGAGTATCTGTCTCGGAGTAGTTGTCGTTTCGTATCGGCTCTTCCATTCGAAGAAATTACAGGTGACATATATCGAGAAATACCGTAAACTTTCAGCCGCTTTTCCCCGTACTATTCACATTCTTGGTTCGCAATCGCGCCCCTCTCGCTCGGTGCTTCTAAATTAATGATCGGTATTTCTGTATGTATACAAAACGTCGGACGGCCGCTTTCAAATGTATTTCTGCGACAATATTGCCTGACGTATAATGAGACTTATGACAGGGATCGTAATATCACGAGTTTAGAGAAGCAAAGTCGGCGCTGAAAGAAAGAGAGAGAGAGAAAGAGAGAACAGCATCGCTCATTCATATTTGTACTCTGCTCTCTCTCTCTCTCTCTCTCTTTCTCGCGACAATTTTTCACTTTCGTTACTGTTTTTGCTTGTGCGTGAATACATTCACGGGGAACAACACTGTCATAGATTCGCGTTTCAAGAGAAGCAAACTGTTATCAAGGGATATTCCCGATAATGATGTTGAAAATCGTGAAGTAAAACAGTATCAGAGAAACAGTAAATAAGTAAATAGGAAATTCAACAAGATATAGGATTAATTGATTATTATACTTAATATATAAAATGTATTAAATTTAACGATAGCAAATGTAATTAACTTTGATTAGATATCTATGCTAGTAACTATTTGTTTAACTCTGTGGCACATGCGGGTGATAAGAAGTCACGGTGAAAGGATCCACTATATAGACTTTTCCCATTTCTCGCAATTGATTGTGTTTTTTTATTTTCTACTTTTGCAGATTTTCCATTTATCAAAAACGAACATATTGCATGGGACAAATCACGCCACATGATGATCACAAAAGCTTTGTTATTGCCAGTAAATTCTGTCTCGAGAAATCTCGAGATAGAGCATTGTCCTCCTAATTATAATTTCTGCGCGATAACAAATTAAAGGAAGAACTCATTTGATTTTTGTATAGAGCTCGACTTCGACCAGTGGTACGGAGGGGTCTAGTCCTGCCTCTAGCCCTGCCTCGGCCGCGAGTCTTACGATGGCTGCACCGAAATACGGTACGCTGGTACCGAACCGTATTTTTGTAGGTGGCATCTCGGCCAGCACAAGCGAAGCGGAGTTAGCTCAAGTTTTCTCGGCCTATGGCAATGTCAAGGCCACGAAAATTATATCGGACCGCGCTGGCGTATCGAAGGGTTACGGTTTCGTCACCTTCGAAACGGAAGAGGAGGCCAAGCGGCTTCAACAAGAGGTTCGTAATTAATAACGATATCCCTTGAAACAATCGATTCTAGTGAAACATTGAGCTGTTTCTTTATTCATCGTCTTTGCTTTTGTTTGTTCCAGGCTGAATGTATCGTCTTGAGAGAGAGGAAACTCAACATAGCGCCCGCAATTAAGAAGCAGCCCTTCTCCAGATCCTTTGACGGTAGTACCGGTTCGCCTCCTTCCGTGCCTACAAGTACTTACTACTACGCGAACGGTATGTAACTCTTCTTCTTCTTCTTTTTGATTATGGATTTCCGACGCCTTGAGTCACATTTATTATGGTTTAAATCTTTCAGTTTATTACCCGACACTCTATTCTCTAATGGATAGTATCTTGTTGTGCCAAGTTATTTTGAATTTGTGTGATTTGGATATTTATAGTTTTGACTACTTATGTTTTGGTTACGAGATATCCTTTCACTTAAAATTTTATTTTTTTCACACTTGTAATTAATAATAAATATGTAAAAATATTTTTGTACTAACATGTTATAAATAAAAAACAAAACTTAATATTAAGAAAAGAATTTTAAGAAAATTCTATAAAATTTCCTATTGTATTTTATATAGGAATGTTTACATAGCTGATTAAAAAATTTTCTTTAAAACTGATCCTGTTTCATTGCAATTCACAGGGAGCCTTCGAGATACTTTGCATATATTTTTCATACAACAATATTACGGACGATTGAAGAGTGCAGAGATCGTGTTTCTAATTTCTCTCCTCCTTTGCCTGTATAGGTATGGGTCTCGCTTATCAGAATGGTATGACATTCTATAACACGGCAGCTGCCGCACCAGCGACTTCCATCGCTCCACCTACGGATCCAGGAACGATTTATCAAGCCACAGGAGTGTTTGGTAAGCATTACTCACTACATATATATAATCTTACAATCTAGAAATGGTTGCAATAAAACCTAAGAAATTCTAAGAATTTTTATTTATCGGTATATTTAAGCAAAATATTTGAGTGATCGAATGTTACGAGTCCTTCCTGTAATACAGTCTTACAGAGTCTTGTACTAGATCAAGATATGATCACGCTAATCATTCATTCATTTCGTTTTATAATCATTAGTTTATTTTACAACAAGATGCGATTTAAATTAATTAATTTTTACTTACATACCCAGGGCCTCAAGCCGCTACCGGACATCAAACGTTCGCTCCTGTGATGTATCCATGTCCGGCCCCATCATTGTATATGCCACAACAATATCAATATTCTTCTATGCCGGTATGTAAAATAATATCGATTACTGCCCTGGCCATTTTTTTTAAATTTCTACGTCTTTGACTCTCCGTTTAGATGCTCGTGGGTTTCCCTCACACGTACATATAGATCCTAGCATAAGATCCTGACCGTCTTTGTCTGTATTTTGTATTTTTATTAAACGGTACATATCGGTTACGGTTTGACAGACAAACGGTCTGATGGGAGAAGCCATACCACCGGCGTTTCTACCCAACCCTCAGCAAATGCCTACTTACGTCCTTCTCGACGCTATACAGTATTGAGGTCTAAAGGTATAAGGTCTAAGCTAAACGACTAGCATGTTGCTCTTTTTGAGCATTTTACTTTTCTTTCTTTCCCTTTTCCGAGTCTTCCGATGCATGGCCTGTTGATGCATGCTCTAAATCCTTTTTTTTTTGTTTCACGATCTGTATTTTGTACTCATCGGCTCATACTAATTTTAAGCATTCACATTTTCCCGTAATACACAATATTAAATTTAAACGTACAACGAAAATTAGGAGCATACATTTAAAAATATGTATGAGTATATAACAAAGAGGAAAAATTAAATAATATATAATACGATTGATATAGTTATAAATATAATATAATTCTCTGTAATAACTAATTATAAGGAGTTATAAATATAATAAAAAATATAAATATAACATAATAAATGTGATAGATTAATCAATATATAAAAATAGATAGAAGATAAAGAAGATAAAGGTGACATGGTAAATGTGAATCATAATATAATTTCGATGAAATGATTATGACGATATCGATAATAGGATAACGGTATTTTTAATTGTGTTATAATGATAAATACGTAATAATCATCGTTGCAATCATTTAAAGTAAAGTTATAGTAATAAAAAGAAAGATAAATAATAGACTATCGATAAATTTCAATATCGTTTAAACGTATAATATCTTAGATTTATTTATATGGCTCTAATTCCCTCCCTCCCTCTCCCTCTCTCTCTCCCCCTCCCCCCCTCTCTCTCCCTCTCTCTCTCTCTCTCCCTTTCTCTCTCTCTCTCTCTCTCTCTCATTCCCTTTTTTCTTTTTATTTTCCAACTTGTTTTAATTTTTATTACAATTCTTATTGATATATTGTGATTAAATGTTATAATGGAAATGTCAAGGTGCTTGTTGATTTTTTATCTATTCAGCATGGTTATTTTATTTCTCGTATTGCTTGTTTTATTTTTCTAGAATGACACGAGTTGCACTTAACGTAACTGAGAATCTGAATTACATGCGATCGTTTCACACGTGAAGCGCGTTATTAAAATAATGTTGTATTTTAACAGGCAATTTTTTTTCTCTCAAACTCTTTAAAACTTTATTACTCAAACTCTTTGAAACTTAGAAGAATACAGATATGCAAAAAGCTTTATAGATTATTAACGATGAAATTATTATAAGCATGTATGTAATGTAGATTTAGGTCGTTTAGGACGATTCCTTCTTCCTTATGCACATGAAATGCAAGTGAAGTAAAATAGTTTACTTTGCGTGGATGTTGATAAATTGCAAATAATTACGCCATGTAACGATTAACGCTTCACCAGTGTATTAATTGATTGTTTGACTAGTTTCTTACGCACATTATGATCTTTTCTAACTTGGAATGATCTAGGAAATTATAGGTTGTTATTTGATATGGAAGCACTATACAAATTGAAATATCTTTTAATCATCTTTGCTTGACTATGGTTACATTTATTTATTTGTTACTATCATTACAATAAAACTGTTCTTGTGAATGTTTGTTAATTACGATTCCATCAATGGGTTTTTATTTCTTTAAATTAAAATAGTATATAAAAATGATAACAGTATTAAATTCTGATGATTATGACATTTGCATATATGAGAATAATGAATTTATTTCATTCATATTTAAAACATATTTTTATCCATACCACAATATAACTTATACGAAAAATAAGTTCATAAATTTTTTAATACTATATATATATATATATATAGTATTTGCAAAGATTTATATATGCGTGTATATAAGATTTATATATCATGTATATTGTCTTGAATAAATAATATGGGATTATTGAAGTACATTTCTATTTTGCTTGTTGACATGCGTTAAAAGAGGGATTGAACTGATTAGAGTAAAGAAATGAAACTCAATAAAGGATTGACCAACATTTACGAGAACGGCTGTCATAGATGTGATTCTACGCGAGAAGATTGGTATTCATGTGTAAAGCGCATTTCACAATAACGAATATCTAAAGGTTTTTCCATTTCTGTCTACAGTACGAACCGTACTACACAGGAGCGGCCGCCGGAGCACCTCAGTACTTGTACGCTACTACTGGCAGTTCGCCAAGCAACACGAATGGTGGTGGAAGTGGCAATAGTTCTGGCAGCAGTGGAAATAACGGTACAGGAGCTACCAGCCCGCCGACGGGTCCACCGCCACCTCTCCCACCGCCGCATCCGACGCACTTTTATGCTCCTGCCGCGCCTGTTCCACATCATCATCCACCTGTACCAACGGGCCCTCCTCCCCCGGCACAGGTGGACCATCTGTACTATCCCTTTGCGGCTGGCCCGCATCCCGCGCCGCCGTCGCACGCACCTATGGGACTGACTGAGCAGCAGCTGTTGTTGTACGCTACGGACGCTACTTCATGCCAGCAAACCTCTGCATCTGATAGCCAGACTGCTCCACAAGAGGTAAGTTCTTCTCTTGTTTAACTGCAATCAATAACTTCTCGACTAATGCACGTTTAGCGTTCTGTCTTCGCGATGTGTCTTTGGCGCCACTTCCAAATTCCACGAAAATATAGCTGCTCGCTGTTGAGTTATTATTATTTCTAAAACAGTAATGCATGCGTTAGTAGTCATTATTAATGAAACATCGACGGTTATCGTGATAAAGATTTATTTATTACACTGAGATCAGAATTATACTCAATTACGAGATCAATTATAATAAATCGCCATAAATGTTTTTTGTTAAATGCACGTTTCATCAGGCAATGTATTGAGTTAGGCAGGTACTATTTTATAAAATAAAATCGTAGGATTCACGTCCGACGCCAAGCCACTCGGAGCAACCGCACAGCGAAGTGCAACAGGCTGCTTCAGGCTCACAGGCAACACCTCTGCTGCCCCTAATGCCCGTCAAATTTCCTATGTCCGGTCGTTACCATACTAACTACCATCCAATCACGATACACACGTCGCACAGCGCGCAAAACGACAGTGAGGACTGCACTGCCAGTCCAATGCACTGTCGCATCCTTTATCATCCAACCGTATACATTCCACACACGCACCCGCCACCGCCATATACACATCATAATGCGTCTGGTACCGCTAGTCTTCTGCCGACACCGTTCTCGCCCTCACTGCATCAGTCCGGTTACGACAACAACAACGCGAAGACCTACGGCCACAATTCCAGAGATTGCAATAAGTACTCGAGTGGTCAGGGTAACAATTTACGCGGCCAGGGGGGTCAGAATCATAACTATTCGTTGACACATCACAATATACACGCCAAGTCGCAGAATATACACGGCGGTACACAGTCATACAACAAATGTAGCGGAAACGTGGCGGACGGGTCGCACAAATATCCGACGATAGCGGTATCATCGCGTTTGCCGGTGCAGTATAATAGGAGAACGGCTGGATCGAACGTGGGCTCGTCGGCGATCCTTAGGTCCGGCGGTGGCTACGTTTCGAATCAGGCTGCGCACAAGATCAATCACACTACGTCCAACTACTCGTATGCGACGAACGGACGCGCGAGGCACTGCGGTGACGATCAATATTACGAGATTACTAAATCGTCGATGACCGGTGGTTATGGCTCGGGTCGTAAGAATTGCCTTTCGAATAATAACAATTATAGAGGAAACGCGTCCCGATTGAACGTACACGAAAACAATAACGGTCGGCCTAACAACGATACAACTCAGACGGACAGCGCCGTCGTCGTCACGAGCACATCGACGACGCTGTCATCTTGTCTGTCTCCATCCGAGCGGATAAACACGGACGCGTCTAACACTCAGGAGAAACCGGCGAGCCCACCGCCAGCTCCATACTCACCCATGACACGGCCTCTTCCAACTCTCTCCCCGCCCACTCTTCAGGTCCAGTTTTATGCTCCGGCTCAGAATCGTTATCAGCCATCTTCCATGCCCCTGTCTCAAACACAACAGCAGCAGCAGTCCACTGGCAATCAACGCAGCCGGTATTCCGTCGGCCAGGCGCTATCGTCCACCAATCGGAAGCCGTCCGACAAATATTCAAGCACCACCGGCTCGCAGACGACGATGCTGCGGCAGTCCAAGTACAAGGTCAACGGTATAATGCAGACCACAGCCACAGCGGTGACGAGCAAACTCACCGACGATGCTCTAGGAGGCGCCGGCGACGGTCCTGGAAGGTTACCGATAACGCCACCCGGTACACCGCGAACGGCTGGCCATCCGGCAGCTGGCGATCAGAATCAACTGAACGACACGTGCCATCAGATGCAGGCGCTGACTCTATAGACGCTTCCTACCTTCCTTTTCTTTGTTCTCTTTGCCCTCTTTGTTGTCTTCGTAATAAAAGTAAATGTTTATCTTAGAAAAGTCGAGGAAGACCATGCGCGACCTAAGACGACGGCTGCAAACTGTGAAAAACAGTACAGAAATTAAGACACGCGATATACATACATAAATACACACTCATAAATATTTATATGTATATATATACATATATATATAAATACATACATGCTACGGTGTAATTTCTCTGGTGATCTCAGACTCGACATGCTAAAGACATTCTGTAGAAATAAAATCTTTCCTAGTTCGATCGTCATGATCGGTCGAACGGGATCTAAATGAAGAATTATCATGTGAGCACATGCAAAGAATGATATATTATTAATTATATGTGTGAAGGGAAAGAAGAAGGTAGATGTATCTAAAAAGAAACTAATTGTTCTAGATACAACTACCTTTTCTCTACTGTAGCAAAGAATTAACAAAGATAAAACTTCTATCTTAACGCATACACACAGAAATACACATATACACACAGATATATATTATACGTACGATACGTCATTTACATAAATACATACATATATATATATCTACGTTATATAATATACATATATATATATATCTATTACAGTATATCCAATGTTATATGCGTGATAGGCTCGACAAACCATGAATCTCGCGAGCAAGGCTAGATTAGTTAGCAAAGATAGAACCGAAAGAAAAAAAAAAGGAGAAAATAACGTTGTTATCGTACAAAGACGATGTGTTGTCATGTGTTCAAAAACAAAAAAAAGATGAAAAACAAAGCAGAAGGGTAACAGGAGGCGAGATAGGATTGATTTCATAAACGGTTGCTCAAGGCACTGCCACATCTCCATGATTTTTCGTTTTCTATTCCCCGTAGACCACGGGGGTATTATCCGTACTTATAGTTTCTCTCTCGTTAGAGTAACCGTGAATCTATATTTCACCGCGTGTTTCGAATGTAGAGCGGACTGATAACTGGATTTCGTTATGCCTTTCGTTGAAAAATTTCCGCGCTAAATGTTGTACATGTTGTAGCTGTTAAATATCGAGGGGAAAAAATAACCGAGACCGAAATACGAAAGATGAGCGCCCCGTATACCCAAGTGAAAATAAGATAAGATTAAAAGAAGAGAGAAATAATAATAATGAATTAAAAAAAATGTGTCGGCTGTGAGCTTCCAAGCAAATAACAATAATTAAATTATTATAATATTAAAGGTTAAATAATATTCTACCTAATTGTTACGAAGGTGGATTTCTTTTACTTGTAAATGTGAAACAAATTTGTTATCTCGTATCTCGCATACCGTAGCTATGATTGTCCATTCTGAGAGAGAGAGAGAGAGAGAGAGAGAGAGAGAGAGAGAGAGAGAGAGAGAGAGAGAGAGAGAGAGTGAAAAAGAAAGAGAGAGAGAAAGAGAGAAAGTAAGAAAGATGAGATTTGTAGCGCCGTTATGTGATTGTCGTGGCGCATGTTACCTGAGAATTCCAACGACATCCGAACGTTGTATTGATACGTAGCTAAATACGAACGTGACAGACAAGGCCTAGGAGAAGGCGTAGAGATAATATCTGAGAGTGAATTGTTATAATACAAGGAGATTAATTTATTGAGAAAAAAAAAATAAAAGCAAGAGTGCCTTCTATTTGTTTTCGTAATTGTATTGTTGAACATTTGTTGCGTTACGTTCTCCGAGAGCCTCTAATGTTGTTATATATAAGAAAAAAAAAGAGATGTTTGAAGAATATTGTTCCTCTATTTATTTATTGATTTATGGACATGTGTGATGCTAGTGCGCCCAACTGTAGCCCCAGTGAATTCGGAAGTGTGAGAGTATGATGATGATGATGATACTGTAAGGGTCCGGCGAATACGAGAGAGTAACTCTGTAAGGAAAGAGCTATCGGTTAAAATATAATAAACGAGTCATGTTATGTCACGTCGATGAGAGAGATGTTATAGACAGAGAGGATGAATGAAAAAGTGTTACGAGTTGTATGAATGAGTGTCACAAGTAGAGGGAGAGAAAATAGAGAGAGAGTGAGAGAGAGAGAGTGAGAGAGAGAATGCAGCTTATTATGACACCTTAGTACTACGTATAGACAAAACGCGAAAGAGGACAACCTCGTATGTGTAGCAATATGTGTATGTGTACATATCCATAGTGTGAGTGCATACATTTCCGTATAAGTACGCACACGCACGTACACGTGTATCGATATGCACATTTACACGTAATATATGTACATATATATATAATTATATATATAATATGTATATATATGATTATATATACATATATACACATATAATAATATATATACATATATATAATTATATATATATATATAATGTCAAAGCGAGTTGATAAAACATATACCGAAGATATCTAGAATGTAAATGCGAAAAAGATATGCGTTATTTAGTCGTATGTATTTGTGCTTGCGCGCGAATTTGGATAGGTGGCTGTGATTTACTGCGTGCAAGTACAGATTTATATGTGAGCAGTGTGGCTCGTGTATCTATTCATACAGGCACACGCAATTTCATACACATATATATGTCATGTGTATATATATATATATATATATATGTGCGTGTGTGTGTATGTGTAAAATACATGAATCTATTTAAGAGAGAAAGAGAGAAAAAGAGGAAGAGTGCTAGATTATTAAAAAAAAAAGTGCAATTCTATGTTGACTTTGGTACAACAAAGCTAACAAATCGAACGAATATTGTTAGATTAAAACTGAGTATTAAAAAACCTGTACTAAATTTAACGTAGAATGGTGCTGTACTTGATTGGAGGAAATACTATAAAATATATATTACATAAAATATATTATAGTTTTAATCTAAAGAGGATAAAAAAGAAAAACAGAGGAGTCTAAGATAGACACCAGAGCTATGTGTAGTAAAGAGTATAGAATTTACGAATGTATCATACGCAGCAAAGAGTGCATTTCGGATCGTGGAATTTCGTCCTGGTTTCCGGCCGCCCATTTGCGAAAATCGTCGGAGATTTAAAAAGCGTGCGAGTTTCGTGACAATCTGTGTTAATTTATTATCTCGCAGTGAAGCCACGTCGCTCTATAATAAATACCGCGACTTAGTACAAGGTATTATTAACGTGAGACATTTCCCGCGAGTCGACGGCAAGATTATTTGCACATTGGATACATCGGATGATGATAATAAGTATTCGTTATATTTGTTTACCTTGGACGATAATTTCAAATGTTTTGCGGTTTACCCGAATTATTCTGGGTGAGCTAAATTATTTCTAGATTCGTACTGTCGCCAAATACATTGATGCACAATGTATCCATCGTGAAATTATAATTTGATATACCTCCATATACATAAGTATAGTAGAATCGATAGTATCGTTCATTTTACCAAGAAGAAACATAGAAGGACGTGTTCCACGATTCACGTGTGCCGGTGAGACAAATTTATGTATTAATAAACATAAATTATACAAAATGGCATACAGGTTATATATATAATATATATATCACAAAAATTATATAAGATTTAAGTACTCTATGGTAATAAAAAATATGTTATGCATATAAAAAAAGAGATGCAAATATCTAAAAAGAGATGTTAATAATAATAAAAGACAAACATCTGTGCATGAAAATCATAGAGAAAAAAAATTAGTAAAAAGATGATATAGAATGAATCTGCTGTAAATTTCTTCTACAATTATAACAATATTAATGTGTACATATATACATCTGGTGTGTGTATGTGTGTGTGTGTGTGTGTATAATTATGTATATATACATACACACACCATATGTCTACAGGTTGTATAATTGCTGACTTCGTCTTGGCTACAGATTTTCTCGTAAATTTGAAATTGACTTCTCCATAACAAAAATATTCTCTGATAGTTTCCGAAATAAAAATTATGTATCTAATTTTATTTTAAGTTTTGAGGAAAATAAGAATTTAAAAAACTTTTATCCTTTATTTGATTTCAAGCAGCACTAACAAAATAACAATGTTGGTAATGTTAAATATTACAAATTATTGTAAAAAAAAGATTGGTTTTTTGCTAAGAAAAACAATTTTACTGTAAAAACAATTTTTTGCTAAGAAAAAACTTCGAATTCTTGAGAAAATCTGTAACTGGAAGGAGGGATAAGGTAGCTTGAGCCACCGTGTATAACTATTAACAATCACAATAGTAATATAACAATATATATTAATAGCAACTTTCATTGAAATAGTGAAACATGCAAAGCTCGATCATAACCGATGTCATTCGGTAAATGCAGGTTAAAAATGCAATGTTTACATGCGTAGTGAAAATCATCGGATGGGCAAGAACGGTCAGCAAAAACGAAGTGTTACTCTTTGGCCATAAATAACAAACTGTATTTTTATTGATACTATAATACAGAGATCATACAAGTCTCTCCTCGATGTAATATCTTATCCATGCGAAAAATTTCGGAAACTAATTGCATCGTAAGGTGCTTGGGATTGAGCGTTTATCTTTCCTTTCTCGATAATCTTGCAAAGGGATCCATTTAAAAGATATGTTTACAAGAAGAAATGGCACGCTTTCTCGCCGATATACCGATATTGTCCATAATAATCCTACTTCCCGAATCTAAGATCTAATCTCTAAATAAATGGATTAAAGCGATATTTCTGTCGACGATAAACTACGCGTTAAATACTTTACGATACATCGAATACTTTACTAGAATCACAATGATAATCACATCTGCAGGAAAATTACCTCGGACGTCAAACTTATATCTACTATTAATTTGCCAATATTATTCCGTAATGTACAGAGAAAATGCTTCGGTTATGGCAGTGATGGAATTCTAATGCATTGATCATATAATCGTTAAAGATTAGCATATAAATAATCGTTGACAATCGTTTTCTTTTTGTGCAAAATTATAAAAAAAGTTCAAAGACGGACAGTATAATTTCCTTAATCTGCTAACAGGTAAAGTGTTAAAAAATGATTTTTTGTTAATATAATAGGATAGCAAATATCGGTTTTGAATATATAAAGTGTAAATAGTAGTAGCGGAATAGAAATCTTACGTACACATAAAAAAGGACCTATAATACCGTGTATATACTCTGGAGGTTTCTTAAATAACTCCTATTAATCATATAGTACTATTTCTGATTAAAAAAAAACTGAGTCAAAAAGTCCTCTACCATTTGCAATTTTTGTAACAGAGTTAGAATATTTCTAAAAATTATCAAATAAACGGATAAAATCGATAAATATGAAAATTTTAAGATTGTTTCAATCTTTCAGTGTTCTTAATGAAATATTTTGAAGAATGTTTCTAAAAGTACTTGAAAAAGATATCTTAAAGTTGTCTTATATATCAATTTTCGATATTTTGTTCATCGAGTAATAAAAAAAATATTGCGAAAATTGCAAAATGATAAAGGACTCTTCGAATCAGTTTTTTTTAAATCAGAAATAGCTCTATATAATTAGTGCATTAGGGCATTATTAAGAAACACTTTGCATAACGGTACTTATATCGCTACAGTTAATCACGATACTTGATTTAACATTTCATTCATATTCTCGAAGTTTCAACAAATTATATAAGCTGTCGCGTCTATATATTTATAATTCGGTCGTCATATGAGACGTTAAGGCTTGGACACGGGTAGCGTTGCAACTTTTACACAAGATGTGATCGTCTAGGGGATAGCAGCCACGTCCCTCCGAGTCGGATGATAATACTAATCCACAATCCTCACACTTATAGCATTGAATATGGAAACTGCGATCTAGTGCTACCACTCGTATGGTCTCTTCCTGACCAGGCTCGGGCATTATAGGTAGTTTACAGACGCAGCAACGTGGAGCAAATTTCCTATAAACGCAAGAATGTGAATTAGTTAACTAGAATTGAATAATAATTGAAGAAACAAACAAAAAAAACCGGGGTAAACTCACTTGTGGAAACACTGAATGCAGTGTATTTGATTCGTTGCGTCCACAGTGAACGGTATACCATCAAGACTTTGTCCACAGACAACGCAGGTGAAGCACGAAGGATGATATGGTTTGCCAGTAGCTCTCAATATTCGGTCCAATATCGGTCTAGTACAAACGCAGCACTTTTCCAGAGTATTGAGGTAATCCTCCTCGCAATAAGGTTTACCTTCCAATGAGTAGAAAGGTTTTCCTTGTAGATTGACCTTGCAAACGAAGCAGCAGAAACAACTTATGTGAAAGACTTTATCCATCGCCGAGCATCCGGTTCCTTCTCCCTCTACTTTGCGCCCGCATTGCGCACAGATGCCATATATATCACTGTCTTCATTATTATCTTCCATTCCTTGAACTAACAGATCCGTAAGAACGTCGACCTGTAGATAAAATTAGCTTTTTAATTTCAGATACACATACTACTTTACAATTGTATTCAATTATTTTATAGTGTAATCAATGATTATCAAAATTAATCTAATTTTTTAAATTAAATTACATTTCTTTCTCTTATTACAAATAAATAAAACTATAGACACTTTAAGTATAAAAATCGAATAAAATATGTGAGTGCAATGTGAAATTTATTTTTTTCTTACATTTTAACAAATTAAAAATAATTCGATAAATTTGACATACAGTATAGAATTTCAAGACTTACTTCTTTAACGGGAGACACTTTGCCCTGCGGCTGAGTAGACGTAGCCGACCCATAGCCGGAGTACATGGAATAATTACATGACAATTGCGATGGTGGTCTGGGATTAATCGGCTCATATATGGATTCGTATGTTGAGCTGGACTGAGAACTCGGGCCATAGATATCAGCGGGATAGTTGCCTGATGGAAAATCCGTCTGGTAAGTAGCACGTCTCAACTCACTGTAACTCGATGAGACGGGACTCGGTGGTGGAGGCAGCTCATCGGGTGGCGGTGGAAACGAATTCCCAGGTACGCAGGAAACATACTCTGACGGCTCAGGCGGAGGTGGCAAATCGTCTGCAAGCAGAAAGATCGGTATACTGTACTGATTTGCCAAAAAATTACTGCAAAACCGGATCTTATTTTCCACTTCTTAAAGAGGTTTAGACACTTTATTAGTTTACAACTTTTATAGCATTGCTCATTATGCTTAAGCGTCCTACGTAATTATTTTAATGATTCAACAAAATTATTTTCAGGTTAATATATAGCTAAGTTTTTAGATACTTCTTCAGCAAAATCATTCTTTTTGTATGATTTATTCTAATTTAACTTTTTTTTTTTCCAGATTTTAGGTAAATTCAGTCATTCGCACTACACTGTATTAGTGCACAAAAAAAGCTGCTTTATATAAACTATCTGAATGCAATAGCATAATATAATTTTGACAATGTAATAATAAACAAAATATGTATGTTCTGTTTTGTCTTAAATAACGTGACATTTTTTATATTAATGATATCATTATTTAACTATTTAAAATATTTATAGAAGCTTTTACATTTAATTTTCTAATTTTATACTTATCCGTATTTTAAAATGCACTAATCGAGTGTAATGCAAGTAACCAAATTCGCTATTAGAAAGATTCTTACCAGCTCCATGTGTAGCAGGAACGTTACAATATGTATTCTCTGTTTTAGGATTCCACTGAATGTTGCTGTATATAATTTCTTTCTCCATTTCGTATGGAACATACTCATAAGTGGAGCCTACTGGCGGTTCTATGTTACTGTATACTGCGTTTCTGGTTGCCCTGCTCGCACGATCTTCCGCCACAGGTACCTGAGGTGCCGGCATGTTCCCTATATTAGAGTAATAATTCTTTTCGTCGTATCTGTACTTCGGTTCAAACTTCTCCTCTGGCTGACGAGTGTATAAATTGTCATTGTTCTGATAAATCTTTGACGCTTCCTTGCCATTCGCAGGTGTCATCTGTGAAAAGTCATTCTTTATATCCAGTGGGACGTACGGCGAGGGTGCGTTCATGTATAAATTTGAGGTCTTGTCGCTGGATGTATTATTAAGGACTGTGCTGTATGATGGCACAGGAGGAGTCTTTATGGTATAACTTTGCGGTATCTAAAACAGATAGGTAATTAATTAGGATTTTCGTGGATGGCTTCGTTGATTGAATATACAGGATCTCGTTACCATTTTTGCATCCGTATTTGGGGATGCATGCAAATAGGGAAACATTCTTATTAGTATATATGACAAGTAGAGACAGGTATGATTTATATTTGGGAGATTAGAATTCACCTGAGGTTGAGATTTTTTCGGCTTCGGCGGTACCGCAGGTCCGACCTTCTTGCCAGGCTTGACAGCACCCTTGGCCGCCTCATCGCCGATCTGCAAGCTTGAGATCTGCTGCTCTAAATTGCCCAGGTTCGCCATCCTTCTCTTTTTTTAGTGTCTCGGTCGAAGGGAAATGAACTTCCTATCAGAGATAGGTGTCTTTGTTTAACCTACAGAATAAACAAGAACATCTATTGTATAGGCCGCGGCCTAAGTGCACGGTGTAAACGTAGCCAATATAGCATAAAGAATTTAACATAAATAAAACATTTATACTTTGATTTAAATTCTTAAACTTCTGCGACGAGACAGGTTAAATTAATTTGAGATCTAGGGATCAATTCTATATCTTGAAACGAGGTATCTTGATAATTAAGTGAATGTGCTAAAATGTTCATAATTTTATTAGTTAACACCTATATTTGCTCACTTTTTAAATTTTCATCTTGTTTCAAGATATAGAATCGACTTTCGTCTGTATTAATTCGGTTTCTCCACGTCACTTTTATTGTCGATCTTACCTGACTGAGCCACCAGTCTCAGGAGGTTCGAACACGAACTGCAGTATGACTGGTGCGAGATGGCCTGTAAAAATTAAAAGGGAGTCATTCGGACTCGCGATCGAACTACAGCTTTGACTTTGACAGCAGGAACAGTCGCGTAATGGCAACGACCCTTGTACGAGTACTTCGAGCACGAAAGTACGCACTTTCTACACTCAAGAGAGAGAAAGAGAGAGGGGAAGGGAGAAAGAGAGAGAGAGGAGTATCCAGTCCAATGGTCTGTCGGGCTATCCTAGTCTAGAGAAAGAGGAGTAGGGAAGGTATGAAAGAGAAAAACCAGATGACACATGAGACTCTCGTGATTCATGAGACGTCGAAGGCTGTTATTGTCGCTTCAATTACACTTATCCTTTATCGAGGACAAACATATGATTCTACTGAAGGATATATATATATATACACGTACCTAGTTGATTCGTCGTCCTCGTCAATGATTCTCTGCATGGATCAGAAGAATAATCCTTTTTTTTCTTCAGACCCACCTTTCTCAGTGCATGAACGCGACTCACTGGGCCCCCCTTATCGGCGCGTGACGGAAGTCGCGTGTTATCTTTGTACCACACCCTCGGTGACCTGGGAGTCAGCTCGATAGATTCCGTCTCACAAGCAAAATGAATGCGCCGTCAATGATGGTTTCCTAGATTTCCATGACTTTCTTGAACTTTTTCGCGAAGTTCTTTCCCCGAGTATACATATATATGAGCCGTCCGGATGTTCACGAGTACCGCACAGAGTACCACGGAGGATGACAGCGGATACGCGCGATGACTATGTGCAGTATCTGCCTCCCGCGCCGGTGAGAGTTTGGACCAGTTGATCGGGCGGAGTAGGAGAGAGTGCGTGAGGTGGATGACGCATTCACGAGCATTGTCGTCGGGATTTTAAAGAGCAGGAACTAACAGGAATCAACTTCACGGTCCCTTGCAGCGTCAAGGTAACGACGACTAATATCCGCTCGAGATATAGTCTTATTATCTTCAACTTTATCTGCAACGTTGAGGTTGTCAGAAGTTATCTGCTGCTGAACAGATATATATAATATAATATTTATGATGATTACTAATAAATAAATCATTCATACACGTGTAGAACTTTTGACTTTTATAAATCTTCACTTATTCCGTTTAAAACTTACAAAAGAAAAAAATTTATGTACACACGTTTATATCTTCAATTTTAGTCATGTTTTTTATGTGAATTTATATTACTTCTTTTTATCTTTTTACTACGTTATTAAAGAATAATTTTTAATTTTTGACTCTTAATTTGTCTTTTTAGTTTCTTTTTATGTAAAAGAAAAAAACTTCAGAAGAACTTCCTAGATTAATATAGGTTTATCAGCTATATATGAAATATATAATCATTTGACACAACTCAAAAAACAAAGTTTTCTAGAAAATGAGTTTGAATGTTTTGAATCATTATATAAAATTTCGTAATATTAATTTTGAAAACCAATTTTGATGTAATAATTAATTATAGAAAAATATAAAATATATGTATTTTTTAAAGTATATATATTTTCTCTTTTTGTCTTTATGTTTTCATTTTTTTTTTTTTTCCAAATAACTAAACAAGTGACAATTTATTTTCAGTTCTTGTATATATAGCAAATGAGTAATATAATATGGAAATACTTTAAAGTCTAATTTCTATAATGTTACTCTTTATTGCTTCCTATTTCTTGCGTTTTTTTACAGCTTTTTGTCTCTTGCCTCTTTGCTTCTTATCTTGAGCTTCCTTTTCTAAGATAAAAGTTGACTATCTTCGAAAGAAACGAGAAATACTCGAAGCAATACGTGCGAAACAAGATTGTTGATAAAATGGTTGCAAATAAGAAAAAAGGGAAGAGACAAAAAGCGAAAAACAAATAACAAAAGTGTTAAGCTTATATGTCAGAAAAGTTATTTCAAGATACAATATATAATACAATGATAATTATTTTCCGTCAGTTGATATATTCCGAGTTTCATTCGAGATTTCCTTGTTTCCGGAATTACCGAGATGAATCACGATTTTTTATTATTGTTACAATGTCGTAAAGTCAAAAATTAAACATTAATCACACATGTAGATTTGCCCAGCAAATTAATGAGAACCAATAAAAATTAATGTAAATTATCAGAAATGAAAGAAGATTCTTTTATCATAAACGTCTTTATAAGAATGATTTCGATTTTAATTAATGTAATTCGCAATTATCTTGTCAAGTAACATCTATATTATTTTATTAAGCTGTCAACACAAAGAGAATTAATTTATTGTTTAACACAGAAGGATTAGAGAAATTATGAATAATAAATTACATATGAGTATCAAGTTTAAGTCAACTTGTTTTAATACAATTCTGATACCGGAGTTCAATTATTTTTACTAAACAGTTACAGCTGTTACTTTAAAACCGATTATTTAAATAGTTGTTTGATTAAACAATTACTAACAATACAGTGTAATAGTTTTGATCGATAAACAATTCTTAACAAGTAATGTTTTTTGTATATTTTTTTATATTTTTTAAAAAATTCTATTATTTTCTAATTTTTATAAATTAATATTATAAACATATTATTAAAAAATATTTAAATTTCTGATGTATTTGCATATTATTATATATACATATGATACAAATTTGCGTTATTCATAAAAAATTGCAATTTGAATATACATCAGAAATTTAAATATTCTTTTATAATATATTTTTAATTATCTGACAATTATAATAGCTCTTTAATCGAACAATTATAATGGTTAAACGTTTTATATCTAAACAGTGTCTTCAAAAAGCAAGTTACAAACGATTAGATAAGCATTGATTAAGTTGATTAAGATCTGAAACGTTATTATTGCTCTTGTAAAATTGTTAATTAACGAAAATAACCATTTCATCCGTTAATCATTATCCAAATTTGATATAACAGTATTACTGCACTTATAATTCTTAACGATTACTATTAGTAACAGATAACAAAATAACGATCATCATTATTAATTTGATGATCAATTAATTAGTTAATTAGAATTTCATCAAAGTATTATTCTAAAAGATCATTGTACTAATAAAAATTCTCATAAATTAACGTAAGTTCCATAGCCCTTAAATTCTCTCGCGCATTCTTTTAGAAAATTAGTGATAGCTAATTTGTAAAATTTACATAAAATCGACGTACTCTTTGTATATTTATCATTTGCTTCTTTCTGTCAGCCGCTTTTGCTGGTATTACACTTAAAAACTAACGATCATTATATAAGAGCTATGCTTACGCTTTAATTGCGGTCATTTGCATTTTGTATTTTATCTTTTCGCGAAAAACAACTAACAGAGTAAAAATAACAAGTTGTCGCGTATTATTATCGCGCATTACTGTTTTGTATATTATCGTATTACCTGTTGTGCTTGATGCTTAAACTTGATGAATGTAATAGTGTAATTTCTCTTGACTTTTTACACAAAAACAAAGAAGTAGACTAATAAAGCATACGCAACTGCATGCATACGTGTTATTATCACACCACTTAATTACTTTATCGCGATTAAAAGCTTCTATCACTTCATATAATACTTCGAAAAATCCACTCTTCTATTAATTGTGTAATATTTTCTTATCTTTAAAAATTTGTTCTTTTATAATAATTGTGTAATATTTTCCTATATATCTCTATGTGTGTGTGACAGGATAGGTAATCTAATTGAAAATATCTTCGTTATATTTTTTTTTAACTATACGTGATAACATATCTCAGCATTTTTATGAACTATTTTAGTTTTGGTGTCCAGCAGCAAAATAGACTAGAAAAATGAATTTATACTCATCTTCGCAGTATCTAATCGTGGAATACTAAAATATCGGTATAGATATCAAGTTACGTGGCAATTGTCAGGCAAAACATTATGTCTTCACGCTATCGAATAAAATGCACATTTTTCAACCGAACATCGCTCTTCGGAGAAGAACATCTCGATTTTTTTTCTTACTTCATATTTGCATTTTTTAATGAATATTTAAAAATAGTTCTTTTACTACTAATTGCTAGTAAAATTCCTAGGCAAAATGCGTTTCTAAAAGATATTGCAAAGTCTTTTCAGCTCATAAAGTATAAAAATAAAACAATAAATAAATAATTCTGATTATTAATAATCAATATACATGTGTTATGTTATGATAACGATCATATTCACAGAGTTCAAAATGTTTAATTAAATATTATACTTAATTATTTAGTTTATCTCTTTTAATTCAGTATAGATGAATTTATAGTGGAACACTCTTCATATACATATACTTTCTTAACTTTAGTTGTTATCGATATCGATACAAGAGTGAATTTTCTTTTTGTAAATCTTATAATTCTAAAAATCATGCCATAATTGCGATATTAATCTGATTTCTTTTGCAACTGCTTTATTACATATTCGTTTGGCATTATGTATTATGTATCACACTAGTACAATTCAACCGCTGACTGCATTTGTATATCGAATGTGGAATTTGCAATATACGATGCAGAATAATAATGCGTGCTACTTATATGCGCGAGAAGGACGTTTTGTAAAATAAAGAGAGCTAGATATGCGAAAGTGGATAAAAGGATGCGCGTGTTCCGCGCAATTTGATACGACACGTCGCGACATCGCCGATAAACTCGGGGATCTCCCAGGATCGTGTCACGGTCTCTTTTCGTGAACCAAGGCACGCGTGCAGACTTCTAGGCATTAGCAGAATGTTTGCCTTTTATAATGACTGATGTCACCCGCTGATGACGCGGTTCAAAGAACTTGGACCTCTCCTGTCGTAGACGAAGACTTTTCTGAATTGCACACTGCAGCGTAGTCAGAGTCATTAGAAGAACATTTGTTCAATCAGTTAGACAATGTTTTAAGAATATATTTTTATAAAATATTTAATTTTATAACATTTTTAATATAAGATCAATAATATTAAATAAATATTAAAAATATATTTTTGAAATGTTAATCTGTACTGATTGGGTAGCAATTGTACATATAGCTAGGACCGTATTCTCAAATTTTTCATGAATTATAAGGTCCTTCTTTTTTTTAGCTGAATTAATTCTTGCACGATGTATCTTTTCTGTTTTTCTTTTAACGTTGAAGAGAAAGAAAAAAGAAAAGATGATCTGTGTAAGGAATTCTATTTAAAAAATTAGCACTCTCACATGTTCCTTAGAGCGGAAATATAAAAAAGTGAAGATTTTTATTATTTCAAGTTATAATGAAGAAATTATTGATTTTTTACATTTTCATCCTTGGAAAGATGGATAGGAAGTTGCATTAAAAGCCGTTGTTTTTTCTTTTGTATCCTTTTGCATTTATTCCAATAACAAAATATATGAATACTTCAATCAAAGTATTTTCCCTCGGAAGCTATGACTTTTTGCCACTTTTCTGGCAGAAATTGAATTCCGCGACGAAAGAATGATCTGTCTTTTGAGTCAATCCATTCAGCAACTCAATTTTCGACTTCGCTATAATTACATGTAATTATAAAAGTGTGTATCTTCCAGAGCGTGTTGTATCGATCGAAACAGATGATAATCACTTGGTGCCAAATCCGGAGAATACGCTGGATGCGGGAGAAACCTCCCATTCGAGATCAGTGTTTATTTTACGGCTATAGCAACAACTATAGCCGGTATACACGACACCTTCCATGTCCCACCAAATACAGAGCATTGCTTTGTAACCGTAGATTTTGCTTTGGAGTCGATATTGATGGTTGGTCAGGATCAACCCATAATTTTTTGCGTTTCGGATTGTTGAAAAAGATCCATTTTTCATTACCGGTCACGATACACCACAAGAAATTCTTCTTGTTATGCTTTGCAAGCAAAGAAATTGAAATGTTTAAACATTGGCAATGGCATTTTTGGTCAATTCATGTGGCAGCCACTTTCCTTCTTTCTGAATCTTTCCAATAGCTTATAAACATCGTGAAATAGTTGCTTTATCGACTTCGAGTTATTCAGACAATTCTGTGAATGTTTGAGTTGAATTTTCTTCTAATAGAGCTTGCAGTTGTTCATCTTAGAACTTTTTTAGCTGACCTGTTCGTTGTTTGTCGTGAACAATCACCACTTTTAAATCGGCGAAACCAGTCTCTACATATTGTTTCCGATGGAGCAGATTCACTATAAGTTTATACGAGCATACGATTAGTTTCAGCTGTACTTTTTTTCAAAATAGTGTAGAAATACACGTCGGAAAAACAACTTATCATATAGGTCTGTTTTCTGTGGCTGTTTTCTAGTGTACACTTTTAGAATTTAAAGTGAGATAGGTATATGTTTGATATTTGTAGAAAGCGAGAAAGAGAGTTCTAGTTCAGTCTATAGTGCAGGAATAGAAAACAGACCACATGTTCCATTTTAATTCAGTCATAGAAAAGCACATGTGTAAACAAGAATGACGTCTGTTGACTGAATTTTAGTGGAAAATGTTCATACTTCAAAATGACATAAGTAAAGCGAAGAGCACAGACTGTAGCATACGCAGAAACGTGAACAGGGGCTTTTAATGCAACTCCCTAATATATGTTATGTGATTCGTACTTAGATTATTATAAAAAAATATTTGTATTATTGTGTATATATATACATTATTTAAGTAAAATTTTAATTAAAGAGAAACAGTGCTTTTAAATAAATTAATATACTATCTTTATTATTTTAAACTCGAGAGAAATATATGTAAGTGGCTGTGCACTAGAAAGGCAGCATGCCTACTGCAATCATGGATTTTGTCTAATTGTCTAACGTTTTAAAAAGAGAATAATTGATCGATATTCAATACAAAAAATTATAACTTTGGAAAAGTCATAAGTTAAAATTGATATATACTTTACAACATTACTGTAATTAAAGTAAACGTTAAAAATTAATAAATAAGATAAAAATTATTAATTTTTTAACTATTAAAAAATAAAAAATTATCAACTTGCTAACCTTTTTACTTTTATAACTAACTGTTAATTAACCAATTACTATTTCGAAAATCTAATTAACATAGTCAACGATTGTAGTTCAACTAAAATAGAATTGTACGTGTTTGCTATAACAAATTTTTTAATATTTAATTCCTTAGGAGACTCCAAGTTCGATCTGATCTTTTATCCCATATGTGTTTACAAAAATTAATTTATCCAGATACTATATCTACTTTTTGATAAGATTGCTGTTGTTTAAATTAATCCGTTGAAGTTACTCTTCAAAGTCACGCTTTTGATTTCAACCAAGTTCCAGTTAACTTATTAGTTAAATTCAGTTAAATTCGCGAAAAACTTAATTGTGCTTTTTTATTACTGCACTGAACTGCACTAGAATTTTCCTTTTGTCAAATATCAAACATGCTTATTTCACTTTAGGTATAAGAAGTATGCATTATTACAAAGAAATTTAATCATAAAAAACATGTTTGTCAGTAAATAACACAAATTTTTTATCAATAATCTTGACGCACTTCGGAATTTTGCTTTACTACGTCCCTGGCAGTCCCCCACTCCAAGACCAAGAGCTCCAAGCTCCAACCTGCCACATTACGCGGCCAAGTTTGTAGCGTTCGACCGATTCGTTGCGCTGCTTCACTACTGCAGTCAACAGCTGTGAGCTGGATAGTGAAGTGACTGATTGGTGATTTTTCGCGGTACGCGTTTGATCGATCATCGATGACATCGATCCGGACGTGATCTTTGGCTGCCCAATCTCGTTGACTCGCGTGTTCCATTTTTCCAAAGTGAGTCAAAATACTCCGAAGAGAAATACTTTATTTTGTCCCAGGTCACCGACTTTCGGCACGACGATTCACGATCCAGAGATCTACTACAGATTTACCAGTTCCACCTGTGTTTTTTCTTTGTTTGTTGTAACGAAGGAGAGCTAGCCCCCCGGTGCTCCATTAAAATAGTTTCGTACGTCGCCGACGATTATCTAACATTTTCTCTTTTTTCTTCTTTCAGATATGTATGTTTTATCAGGATCATAGTCTTCCTTCGCTCGATTTCATCACTCCGATATCTAACTTTATGTTCTGCGTATAGAAAGTTCTGCTTTATAAGTGTCTTCTTTTTTAGTGTTTTATTAGTACACTATGCACAGTAGTTACGACGTGAAATCTAGTGACGATGTCACCACAGTACCGCATCAGCGTATGCAGGAGTCAGAGGCTGGAAAGCCCAACGAGAACACTTCGCTGTCTCCCAGCCACGATCAAACCTATTTCGCCGATGAAAGAGTGCAAGTACCAGAAACAGGACATGTAAGTCGATCCTTGTATCCTCTGTGTGCTATTCAGTAAGGTAGTAAGAAGGTGAAAAAGTATATGTACAATATAAAAGAGTGAGACGATAAGAATAACACAATTACACGATAGTAAAAGTATGAGTGTGGGACAGTAAAAATGTGCTAGTCACAAGCACTTAAAAACTTACTGTTAAAAAAATGTTAATTTTAACTTAAAGACATAGAAGTATAGTGGACTTTCTGAAATGTAGAAATGTTAAAATTACTATTTTTATGTAAATTTTAACATAATTTTATTTAATAACATTTTTATGTTAATTTTAACATTTTGTATCAGAAAGTCTACTATATGTCTTTAAATTAAAATTAACATTTTATTTACTAATGTAGTAAGATGATATATTATTTAAATTAGTAAATTTACATTAGTAAATAATATATCATCTTACTAGTGTATTTACTGTAGTTTATTATATCATCTTGTTAGTCAATCTTAGCAATTTGATATTGTTCTTGTTTTTAGCACCATAACTTTTAGCAAATTCGTTGGATGCACTTAGTGTACATTGAAACAATCGTATAAAAATTAATATAAACATGTATGTTTAATATAATATGCTAGATAGGCAACGCGATCTTTTTACTCCAGGGACAGCGAATTCCGGTACTTAACGAGTGTCGAGACGGTTCGGGCATAACAATGTAAAAACGGAATAAATCACGAAATTTTCGCGAAATTAGTATGTTTAACCGATTTCGTTAATAAACGATGAATAAAGAACAAAAAGGACAATATCAAGTTTCTAAATGCTTGACTAGCACATTCTCACCTCACATTCATACTTTTAAGCCTGATAAGGCACACAATTAAATAGTAGAGACAATATAGGAACAGGGAATTAAAAAAAATTGATTTCAACTTATCAAAAACAGTGTATGCCAGGTTTTTATAGTCTGAAATCTGTTTTATATATATATATATATCTATATTACTTATACTTTTCAATTGTACATTAGTCATTTTTATTATCCTATACTCTTTCCATCTTATGTTCTTATCGTTTCACTCCTATCGTGTATTTACTGTCTCACATTCTTACACTTTATTATGCTGTTGGATAAAATATGTATGTATTTTATAATTCAAAGTATTTGTATTTTACTTTTACTAGATTAGATTAGTGTATGGCAGTTTTAATATGCATCAATGTGCAGTAATGCGTTCAAAATTAATCTCTCAAGGACTGTAATTCTTATTTGCAGACAGGTTTTAGTTTTAGAAAACTATGGGCTTTCACGGGACCTGGGTTTTTAATGTCCATAGCTTATTTGGATCCTGGCAACATAGAATCGGATCTACAATCCGGAGTGGTAGCAAGATACAAGGTACACCTGCTGGAATGAAAACAAATGTTACTGCAATCAGTTTTATTAATTTTACTATTATATTAATTTTCGATTATCTTTTTTTTTGGTAATGATAATCCTTGTTGATGTCTTTGCTTTCAGTTATTATGGGTACTATTAAGCGCTACTATCTTAGGTCTCGTTATGCAAAGACTCAGTGCGCGCCTCGGCGTAGTAACCGGTTTACATCTGGCAGAGATGTGTTTCAGACAATACAAAAAAGTACCTAGACTTATTTTATGGTTAATGATTGAAATAGCAATTATTGGTAGTGATATGCAAGAGGTAATAGGAACGGCTATTGCCCTTTACCTCTTATCTAATACAGCGTAAGTGCTTGATACGATTGTTAAATATTTATTTATACACGTAAGCTAACGCATACAAAACATTCTTCGGAATATCTGGAACATTCAAAATCAGACATTGAATCTCTACTTGAGAAAATAATTCTAACTAAATACAAAATATCTGGGGAATAAAAAATGATATATAAAAATACTTTATATACTATAGAAGAACATATTATAATCCGCGTAATATACGTATGTATATTTACAGATTATGTTTACTTAAGTTGCAAATATTATTAAACAGTTTATTTTCATGTATTTATGTTATTTTTCTTTGATTATCTTTATTTCTTTCTTTTTCTGTTACTATGAATTAATTTATAATCAATTAATGCATATAAATATACAGAAGATTTGTGATAAGAAAAGTTGCATTTCAGGATTCCTATATGGGGTGGTGTTCTTATCACAGTAATTGATACATTCACATTTTTATTTTTGGATAAATATGGATTGAGAAAATTGGAATTTTTCTTCGGTTTTCTCATCTCGATCATGGCAATTACCTTTGGTTACGAGGTAGACTTATTTCAAAATATCTCGATTGTAGTTCTCATGTAAATCCCACATTATGTTACAATGGCTTTCGTTTCAGTACGTAGTTGCCGCACCTTCTCAAATAGATGTTATAAGAGGTATGTTTGTTCCATGGTACAATGGAATGAATTACGATAACAAAGTATTGCTCCAAGCTGTAGGAATCGTCGGCGCAGTCATTATGCCGCATAATTTGTACCTTCACAGTGCCTTAGTCAAAGTAAGAATAATAAACACATGCGCGACTGATTCCTTAACGTACATGGTATTAAGATTTCTAAGATAAACTTCAAGAGATGATAAATTTCTCAAAAAGAATAAATTCCTTTATTATTTTGAAATGAAAGAATTTTTATTAAAGAATCTGTGTCCTCCCCGACACATTTTTAAGGAGCTGCGCGTCCTTCGGATTAGTTGTGAGATACACAATTAATCACGCGGTAACATTTTTACAGCGTTTTGCTTTTTTTATCGTCAAAAAAATTTTGCAAAAAGAAAATCAAAGAACATGAACTAATATTGTTAGTTGTCACGCGTGACTGGACGCCTAGCTCCTTAAAAATGCGTCATTAAAAATGTCAGAGGACACAGGTTTTTTAACAAAGATTTTTTGAGATCTACTATCTCCCGAACTTATCCTAAAAATCCGGAAACCCTTTTTGTATATAAATGTAAACATAATGTTATTTATTTGTTTAGTCTAGAGATATTGATAGAAGACAGCCTGCAAAGATCAAAGATGCTAACATGTATTACTTCATTGAAGCATGCATTGCACTATTTGTTTCATTTCTAATCAACGTGTTTGTCGTGGCTGTATTTGCTCATGGTCTCTATAATAAAACGAATAACGATGTTGTAAGTACAATTATTGAAACTAATTGTGATTTCAAATGAAAAAATAGTTGAATTATTTTTCTGTTTTATGTTACAGTATAAAGTTTGCGAAGCAAATAATTATACACTCGGTACAAAGACTTTTCAGGTAAGCGTTTTTAAGTTTTTTATATTGATTCTTTTCACAGCAGAAACTACTGTTTCTCAGCCAATTCTTTAATAAAAGAAAAAAAGAAGGTTTTAAGTATATTCTTTTCTCTAAACTACAGCAAAACAATGCGACGTTTGAAGCTGATCTTTACAAAGGAGGAATCTTTCTCGGTTGCTCCTTCGGCGCAGTTGCAATGTACATATGGGCTGTTGGTATTTTAGCCGCCGGTCAATCATCTACTATGACGGGTACTTATGCTGGTCAATTTGCAATGGAAGGATTTTTGAATCTGCAGTGGGCACGATGGAAGCGAGTCCTGTTTACTCGAACAATCGCCATAGTTCCTACGTTTTTGGTAGCATTTTTGGCTGACATGAACAATTTGAGTGGCATGAACGACATTTTAAATGCTACAATGAGTTTACAATTACCATTTGCCACTTTACCAACAATTGCTTTCACAAGCAGTGCTCAAATTATGGGTGAATTTCGAAATGGAATGTACGTAGCTTTGTGTTTTAATTTTCAATGTTTTTAATATATTGAAAGTTGTCTTTCTTCTTTACGTCTGTATTGTATTTATATTGCAGACTGAATAAAATCGTGGCAACTGCTTTGTCAGTTCTAGTAATAACGATAAATATATATTTTGTGATACAAACTGTTCAAGAAGACCTACCTCATCATTGGGCCATATATTTAGCTATGTGTATATATGCGATTTTGTATCTTATTTTTTGCGCTTATTTAGCCATACACATGGCTGTGAGCATGGGTGCAACTTCCCTCGGTAATAACTGGGTATGTACATTTTTTCTTGTTTGTATATTGCGCACGTGTGCTATTTATATTTGGACATTAAATTACTATAATTTTTCTTTTCAATATTTTAATACTTATTAATACATCTCATTTTTTATAAAATGCAATCGTTAAGTTATTATTCCATTTATTAATTTTTTATTTTAGTTGGTTACTAAATATATCGGCACGCCCGTAAGTCCAACACTTGGTATATCAAATCCTGCAGTTTATGCCAGGTAAGAATTTTAGCTATATAATTTATCGCATTTGTGACTAAATCCAATATACGTATATATAATTTCGCCGAACATTAATCACTTGTCTATCTTTATGGCAAAATGTTTTAACATAAAATAATTAGAACTGTAATTTTGCATGTAGTATTACATGCAAAATATTTGATATAACCGAGATTAATTTTGTATGTAAAAGTATTGTGATTTTGTACGAGGGCAAATCAATAAATACCCGTGTTTGAAGACAGGCAGCTTGCTAATGTAAGTTAACACATTACCATCGTGTACTACAATCTGTCAAATGATGCCATACAAAATTTCAGGGTTGATTTATGTGATGGTTTGATTTGACAAGTTTGATTTGAGATTATTCTATTAGAAGAAGAAGAAGATAAGTTTGATAGTTTTTTTTTAGTGTTTTTTGATACAATGGAAAAAGAGCAATATCGATCCATGATTCGCTTTTTATTTTTGGATGGAAAAACATGCTTAGAAATAAAAACGAAGTTGGATGCTGTCTACGGGAACTCTTCACCATTTATGAAAACCATCAGATATTGGTTCAATGAATTCAAACGTGATTGTTCATCCGTTTTTGATGAGGAACACCCAGACCGCCCGGTAGTTATTGTTACTGAGGAAATCATTAAAAAGGTCCACGATATGATTGCGGCTGATCGCCGAACAAAAATGTGTAAAGTAGCAGAGGCTGTCGTACGAAATGGCATTCAATATTTTGTATGGTAACTTAGGAATAAAAAAGCCCAATGGGTACCCCGCAATTGCTTACGGTGGACAATAAGCGAATGTAGCTATCAATTTTGGGAGCAGTGTTGAAGTTATTGAAGCGCAATCCGCAGGAGTTTTTGCGTCGAGTAGTAATCATTGATGAAATATGGATTCGTCACTATAACATCGGAGATCAAGGAACAGTCAACACAGTGGACTTCATCTGATAAACGTGCTCCGAAGAAAAGCCAAAATGGTCCCATCGGCTGGAAAGGTGATGGCCACTGTTTTTTGGAATACGCAAGGCGTGACCTTTATCGATTAATTATTTGGAGAAGGGAAAGATTATCACGGGACAGTATTATGCTGATTTATTGGGCCGATTCGATGTTGAATTGAAAAAAAAAACAACCCCATTTGGCGAAAAAAAGTGTTGTTTCACGACAATGCCCTGGCTCACTCCGCAGCCGTCACAGCCAAATTGATCGAATTACGCTATAAATTGCTGCCGTATCCATCGTACTCTCCGGATTTGGCCCCATACGACTTCTTCCTGTTTCGCAACTTTCGAAACTTTCTATTTTCGAAAAAAAATGGCTCAGTAGAAAGAGATTCACGTCGAACGAGGAGATCATCGCCGAAATAGAGGCCTATATCACAGAGTTCGACATTCGTATTTTTCGGAGAGGTTAAAAAAAATAGCAGAGCGTTGGGAAAAATTATATCCTCCTAAAAGGAGATTACATTGAAAAAAAATTTTGTGAAAAACTTGCGTCTTCATTATTAACACGGATTTCAATGATTTGCTCTCGTATATACCTCTTTTGTGCGCTGTATGCTTTCATGTGAATTGTATAAATAAAATTATAATGAGACTCATTATAATAATGAGACTCAATAAATAAAAACAATAGAAATTAAATAGGCTACGAATCTAAGCTGGATGTGAAATGCTATTTAATATAAATAAAATGTAAAATACAAAAATTAGAAACGTTTCTACCCTTATCGGGCCATCTCAGTGTAAACACTGTAAATAACATTTAAACATATAAAGTACAGTTACATATAAGAACTAGATTTTTTTGACAACTAATATAGAGAAATAGGTCAATAAGCCACACACACACACACACACACACACACACACACACACACACACACACACACACACACACACACACACACACACACACACACACACACACACACACACACACACACACACACACACACACAATAAATTAAATTAAAAATTAAAAACTTTTTAAATTAAAGATTTTAATAAATTCTTTTGCACATAAAGTTAAAAATAAAAAGTTTGATAGAATCTTTTAATTAAAATTGCGCTAGAAAGGTAAATTTTAATTAAGATTCTATCAAACTTTTTATTTTTAATTTTATGTACAAATAACATTAAAAAGAGCGAAGTAAGAGTCAAATTACAATTAAAAACCTAAATTTCTTTGATAATTTATTCTAATATATTGCGAAGAATTTCACGTAATTTTGTTGTGTCGTCCCGGCCCCCACTAATGGACTCGTCAGTAAGACATCATAGTGGGAGCCTGCCTCAGACGTCTGAAGGAATCTTAGATCGAGGTTCTATATGAAAGAGAGGATTTCGCGTATCTCGAATACATGCGAGAATTGGCGCGAGTCTCTTCCTTGGACCTCTGATGGCCGAGTTACCACAATATTAAATAGCATATCTCACATTCTAGCTTAGACTCGTAATCTATTTAATTTATATTGTGTACAAATAAAAATTTTTTATGTAGCTTGAAATGTATTTTGTAAAATGTGACTTTATGTGAATAAAATGAATTTTTGTATCGTGACGTCCGCGTTAAATTTGTTATGAAAATGAGATCGTATACTAAGCGCAAACAACAGATACATGAAATATCTCTCTCAACTTGCTTTTAATTAAAATAGAAGTGCTTAAAGTTTGAAAGATAAATGCATTTATGGACTGCTTGAATATATTGTTCATTTCTTATAACAACGATACATCTTAAAAAATAATGTTTTTCAGAAAAGAAGTTGAAATACGTTGAATCATTATTATTTTGTAATAACAATTTTAAGATACAATTTTAGTGTAATAACAGAAAAATTAAAAATATAATTTTTGTATCGTGTCGTTGTTGTAACAGATGATCATATGTTTTTCTGAGATTTACAATTGGAGAAAAAAATATGGTGAATGGAGAAATGATTGAAAATGCAAATTTACTTCAAGATGTTAGAGTAATACAATTTTGTGTGCTAAATTAAGATAAATGGCTGCTAAAGATGAATAAATCGATTCGTGACTCATAATTTCTGCATTTCATTTGTCTAAAGATAATTGACTTCCTGTTATCTACTAATAATAGAATGCGTTTGAATACTCACACGCGTCTAATTAGACAAATTATGACTCGGTATGTCAAGTGCTTTTACTATAAGGTATTTTTATCACATTTTTCGAGACTTCTATTATACAGTACGTTTTATATATTGACTATTATTCTAATTAATCATAAAAAATAATAAGAAGGCTCAATATGTATAAAACAATATAAAAATATAAATAAGGGCGTAGAGCCAAATTAATTTAACGAATTATTTTAATTCATATATTAATACAAATTCAAACGTTTCGACTCCGATCGGGTCATTTTCAATGATACAATTATTTTACTTAAAATTAAATTAACATTATATTTATACAATCTTCATATTGTTGAAATTCATGGATTCAGTGCATTAAATTTGAACATTCATATTTATATGTGTTTTATCTTTGATCCTGATAAAAAGTATAAATTTACATATGGACAGATCACAAATTTTTATTTTATTTTTGACAAGGTATATATGACTTTTATATTTGTATTAGATTTTAATATTTTTGACAGGGTTAATAAGACATTTAGTATTTGAATTTTTAAACAATGTTAATTTTTATACTTTTTATCAGGATCAAAGATAAAACACATACAAATATGAATGTTCAAATTTAATGCACTGAATCCATGAATTTCAACACTATGGAGATTGTAAAAATATAATGTTAATTTAATTTTAAGTAAAATAATTGTATTATTGAAAATGACCCGATCGGAGTCGAAACGTCTGAATTTGTATTAATATATGAATTAAAATAATTCGTTAAATTAATTTGGCTCTACGCCCTATTTATATTTTTATATTGTTATATACTAATTAATCATGTTTATTAATTATTTGTATTAAAATATTAATTCTAATCAATGCATGTGCTTTAAAATTTTAAGCATACAATATTAATATTTTTATTTTTACGTTACACTATGTGTACTCGTAGAGACTCGTTTTGTAACAATAATTTAAGCTGAACCTTTAAGAGTTCTTGAATATAAGCTTATTTACTTTTTAATTAATTTATTGATTTAATCTGTGATTATTATATATATATATATATAATTTAGTATATATATATATATATATTTGTATGTCGAATTTGTATAAATGATCTTTAAGTAGAGAGAACTATATATACAAATATTTTAAAAAATATCATAAGCTACTTTTGTACATGCTTATGATACAGAGTTCTATTCATTCATAGTTTTCACAATACGTCGGAAACCTCGTTAAACACTTAGTTGGAGTAATGCAATTGAATGTATGAGACAATACGATGAGACAATGTATTACACAAACACATGAAAACAATGTTGCATTGGAAAGGTGCTTATATCATCTCTCGTGATGTCAGCATAAAGCCCTATGGTATGTGTATGATTACTGAAAGATATATTTTTATAATAAATGTAATAGTGCTTTTACCATAAAGTTTGCTTCGTCATCGTTATTATATGATATGTATCGTTGATGCTCCCATCCTTCCACTACTGTCAGTCCTTTTTGTTTCTTCATTTGTTTCTTGTTTCTAAAAATAAATTTATGTATGACGAGCACAATTAACCAAAACTATTTTTATTGCATGCATATTTCTAACAAACAAAAGTCTAAAAATGAATTTATACAAGGCTGACGTTTCGTAACAAAGGTAAGAATGTACGCCGAAATTCATGCTGTTGCCGCGATTTGATTTATTGTTTGATATCTATTTTAAGATGCGGGCAATATCTTGAAATATGTTAAATATTAAATATATTACAGAACAAATCCAGCGTTTACTATTCAAGAAAACGGTAGTTTTTCATCTATATCAGAATGATAATATCTTAACAAGAATATCAACATGGAATATGTAGTAAACAGTTATATGCTACGAGGATGACGAAGACAAGTCTGTTTATAATTGCACAATTAAATAAGAGGTAATGTTTAGTTCTTGATGCATCGCACTCATTCCATCGTTAAAGTTGTTAATATTGCAATTTTAACATTGCAATTCGTTAACATTGTAATTTTTTCATTATATGATAGAATAATTAAAATTAATTAATTTATATTGATAGAAGACAAATATACTTTGTTCAACAAGAAATTTACCAGCCTTTGCATATAAAAGCAATATAAAGTGTGCAAAGTGGACATGTTAAGATTATTTTATCCAGCATATAAAGAAGGATTGAAATGGATTAAAATAGATTCAGATTTTCAGAAATACGGATTCATGAATATTAAAATGAATCCTTTTCAAATGCATTCCTGAATGCATTTTTATTCATTTATAGGAATTGCACAGAGCATATATGTATACCTTTCAATCTAAAAATAACGTTAGCTTTTTCAGTGCATCGTGAATATTGTTCAAAATTTTGAATAGGAAACGCAGTTTTTCAATCCAATTACATCCAGTTGAATCTAATCGAATCCAATTGAGAATAAAAAAGTTTTCGCTGCTTAAAATATGTATTTGAATAGACAAAATGTCCAATCCATTTTAATCCATTCTCATTTGCTGGAGTTTTCTAAGCCTGGACTTTTTTTACGTGTACAGGATATACGTAAAAATCCCCACTTTATTCGTTTTATCACCTCCTATGCGTAAAGGATGGTAAATCTCTTAAATAAAGTATATATGTATATTGACAATATTACGTATTTGGTAAACAATATATTGTAACCAAATATTTAATAACTTAATAAGTATTTTATATGTACAATATCTTTAAAAAAATGTTGTAATATGTATTTACATTTGCTTTGTAAATTATATATATATACATATATTAAAATTATGTTATATTGAAATAAAATGCAATTTTGTAACAATTTTAACTTTCATGCATAATTATCTAGTTGTACATAATATACAAAAGAATGTAGATACTATTTCGAATGGAGAATTAATTTTTATTAATTTGCATATAAAATAAAATATCCGCAATTTTTTCAAAAGCAACAAATATGATAAAAATTTTCCGTCGTTACATATCACACTGTTGTTTTAAGTATCACAAAAATATTCTTAATGAGATACGCACGTTACATATTTTCACTTATTCATAAGTACTAAATAAGTCGAGACGCGCAGTAGGTTATTTATGACATTGTCATTAAACTAAATTGTAAGATGGCCAATTTTAAAAGAGGAATATGTTTCGTGTATTTTAACTTTTAGCCCGCAATTGTATAAATCACAATTCATAAAATTCCAATTAGCATTATACATATATCAAAATTAGAAAAAGGTATATTTTTACAAACATACTACGTCATAATTTGTACGATCACTGACAATGAGAGATGACTAAATTTCTGTAAATAAAATTTGTTTTCGGGCAGTGTTTTGCATTAGCTATTTCTCTTTTAAAAATTATTATGTCATATTGTACGAAGCTCACAAAAAGTTTAACCTCGATACATCATGACTAGACAATCACTGCAATATCACATGTAACAAACAATTGTAACAGTAGTTTAGTTGTGTAGCTATTCTATGAAGTAAAAGTTCTTGTTTCTCATAAAATTTTGTCGCAAAATTTACTTATTCTATATTTAGCAATATGCCGAATTAATTACATTGAACATTTATTATCCAAGATATATGCTTATTTTCAAGTTTGATAATTTAAGGCGTTATTATAAATAGCAATACGTATATTTTATAAAAGTATTTGATTACTTGTCTCTTTAAAATAAGGTAGTCTCATAAAATAAAATTTTATAAAATTTTTTGATATTGATTTGTCTATTCGAATTTACTGTTTCTTAAAATAGAGTGACATATATTATAAATTGTTATTATCACGATGATTGTGGACTTTGATCTTGCTCAATTTCAAATAAATTAGATCTAAGAATCAGCAAACCAAAATTTCTGAATGCTGTGATTTTTACGTAGATACATTTTTGAAAATCTTTTCTTGAAAATAAGCTAAAATTTAAAATATTATGCTTATAATATAGGCAATAATATATCATAATATAAATAATATAATAAATTGTACATATCAAATAATACGTATTTGTATGTAATATATAGATATATATATACATATATATATATATGATTGACAAGGAAATACAGTTCCTATTTAAAACAGTAAAAGTATCCTCACGAAAAGTAAAAAAAAATTAATCATCAAATGATGTCATTTATTATAAGAGCTTTTTTTGAATAAAACCGAATAAAACATACGGATAAAAATTATTTACAATTTAAGCAATCAAATATGTATGTCAAATATGATTTGTCTAAAATTTTAAAATTGTAAAAAAAACGCTTAATTTTATTATGGGCATTAATAACCAACGATTAACCTATTTTTAATACCATATCAATTATGCTAGTCAAATATCCGTTACATGGCATCGTTATAGCCATTGTATGCTAAGCGAAAATAATACTGTCTGTGTTCTCTTTTATATCGCCAATATATAAAGACGATTATTATTAGGACCAATAAAACTAGCATTAATATGGACGATGATAAAATTGCTGAAACAAATAAAAAATGCTAATTGAAATTTGTGATGAGCAATCTAAATAATTACATGTAAAATATCATTAAATAACATTGCATATACAGGGTATCTCACAAATATCGCATTTTTTAAAGAAAGTATTTTTGAAATAATTTTATAAAAAAAATCTTAATAGAAAAATATATAAGTCGTACAAAATATAAGTCCTATAAGATTATATAAGATTTAGTATTTAAATATTGTCGTATAAAATGTTTTTACGTAAAACACAATGTTATAACAGACACAAAATTATTAATTAATTTCACGTAAAAAGTAATTTATCGATATTGCCACAAAAATGTTTACCATATGAGACAAATGAACATAGTTGCGAATTTATTTTGACAGCTGATATATATCGTATAATATCTTGTTATTGATATTTTATAAAATTGATATTTTACTATTCCGATATTAATTATGCATATTAATTATACACATGTGTGTATAATTAAAAATGTACAAATCGATTTCAGAAACAGAAACAACTTTCTGAAAAACATTGCATGTTAAGGGAGTCCTCGTGGTATTTTCATCACTAGTCATGTCTAAGCGCGCGAAATATCAGCTCTGTGATTAGCGAAATTTAATTGCGATTAATTTAAAAACTATTATAGCTTCGATATTTTTATATTAAGATTCTCGTCATCAAATTATCTCAAAATATGTCCTTAAAAAAAATACGGTAGTGTGAGACACCTGTATATGTAAATATATACACATTAGAAAAAATTTAGATAAATATTATTGCGATATGTCAAATCCGATAATTACCAATGATATCGCTAGAACTTATCTCATTTCGACCTATTTGACATTCTCTTTTCCAATCCTCAGGTACAACGTCTTTCGTCAAATTAATAAATTCATTTAAAGGGCATAACGTATCACAGCCCGGTAATGTCATAAGTATTGGTTCCTCCGTTGTATTTTTATAAGAAACCTAATGGATAAAGAAAGGATAAATATTAAAATAAAAAAAATTGAATAAAATATTTTGCATATGAATTAAATAAAATACTTTACTGTCACAAAATATTGATTTTTTGAATTTATCCTTAATTCGATAAGAACCGTAGCAGCGTAAGGTGGAAGATGCGGCTCGAATACATTCAAAGTCATAAGTATATTGCCTATAGTCTCATCATGAGCACTGTACATCCATATCTTTCTATCAGGTTGTAAGGTATGTTGTGCTTTCTTGACCATGTGATCTATCATTTCTCCAAGCAGTGGACCTAACGTTTTAAAATTGAATCGACTATATAATTGAAAATATTTAAGCATCTTTGAAAGTGTACAAAATAATATATTAAGATATCAATAAAAATATTACATACAAAAAAATTAACATTAAAATATATAAATATAAATATAATTATTAATAAATGATCGATATTAATTATACCTGCTTTTAATCTTTTAAGTATCTTGTTGTAAACCTCTATCATGAAACTAAATGTAGCAAGAGGTTTCATCTTCTCTGGAAACACCGATTTCGTCCACTGCGGTAGAGTTTTGTTATACAATGTCTGTAACAATAAACCAAAGCTTTATCATGTTTCTCCAAGCCAATGAGGAAGTTATGATATATAATAGCATATACAATTAATAATATAGAACATCTCGACATACTTCAATATATAAATTATCGTATAGATGTTCAACTGCTCTAATAGAAGTTATGTTATCCCCGCTGTGCTCAGTTAAGTAAGCAAAGAGCTTCGCGTTTGCCTTTTTTATGTGTTCTATTTCCGGTGACGTTAAGAGCTTCTCCAACTCGTATTGGTATCGCGGGCAATATTTGCTCGCTTTCAACACGTAGTCTTCCAATGCCGGTATGGTGTGTACAGGGATCGGTATCCAATAGATGTTGTTATCCCATATTTCAGTCCTCACTGGTGGATAAAGACCTGCGAGATTCGCCTCGGCTGACATCAGGGTACGATCTACATCCGTACTTTGAATGTAAATATCATATGGTGTGTACATATCGCTTAAAAATCCGGAGTATCGTTTCCTTAACCAACGTCCGAGAAGTAGGTGTTGATGTTTCCCTATCTATATTTTCCAAATGTTAAACATTAGTAAACTTAACGTACAAGCTTTAAGAAATCAATATACAGTAAGAAAAGTAATTCTTAAAATTGATTTAATATGTACTAATATTTTTATATCAATAACGTTTTTTTCTCGTGTCTGCATATGTATAATCTGTTTAAAACTTGTATAATCTATTTTCATCGATTTCTTCATACAGAATGCCAACCTGGTCATTTGACAGAACAATTTACAGTATTGTAATTTAAATACTTCAGATATGTTTATGTATGATAAGATAAGATAATCAAGAACATGCAAAGAAACGTATCTATTGGAAGAAAAATATATTCTCGATGCATATAATTGTTTACATTTATTAATTATAATTATCTTACATTTGTCAATTGTCCAAATGGAACTGGCCATAACGATTCATTCTTATAAGGATCGTTTGCATGAGGTGCAATAGGAGTCCTATCTCCATGCCTGTATAACTGCAAGCAAAAATGAGTTCCATTATGTTCCCACAATAAGTTTATGAGTCATCAGACGTCAAGACAAAAAATAAAAACGTCTCTAAAATTTTGCATAGGTATTTTACAAACGACGTAAAAATTCAAGACATATAATATATATTGAAATAATAACGATATAAAGCAATATTGATATAAAACAATATTAAGTAAAAATTAACCGAGAAATATTGAACACAATAAGCAAAAAAACTATATTCAATCAAGGTGGATCTTGACACAATATTTTGGTATAAATGTTACAATTTGTAGTTTATCCAAAGCAAATTGTATATTGGATTATTTGTCAGTCTTGAAATACAATTTTAAACCGAAGAGCTGATGAATTACACAATATCTCAAATTAAATTGACAAAATAAGAAGAAAACGATAAGAACGAGTTGGCACTCGTTTTGGCAAATGTTAGACAACGGAAACGTTAAAGCCGAGCAAAAAGGTGAAAAAGCGTGATCTAAATTCACTTACGACATTCGCGAAGACGATCGTGCCCAGGTCGAGGTCGCCGGTGCCGGAGCAGCTGGTGGCGAGGACGCTCGTGAGTACAAAGAGCAGCATTCCGGTGTCCATGCCGCGTGCGGACTTCGGCTCGACGTTGACGCGAATTCGCGAGCAAACGGCGGCTGCACGTGTCGACTACACGTGACCGTGCGGATGAGTCGAAGGTGGTCAGCTAAAATCTACGAATGTTCCTGTGCCGCATACACATTTTCGACGCGTGGTGCCGATACCGAACAGCTACCTATACATACGTACATTCGCAAAATGCGCACAACTTCACACACATTCGAATACAAAAGGATCCCATTGCCGGGACTGTCGGGTTGTCCCCCACCTGCCCCCACCTAAAATCTTCCCCCACCGTCCGAATCTTCCGCTTCCCATCCGCTCCAATGTCCACTCTCTCGCTCTTTATGTTCCTACTATGATGTAGTAGTAGAAATACGTGGCGTATTATTCTCCCTCTTTGTCATCCCTTCACTTTCTCCAGTCTCTCTTGTGCACGGTCACGTGGTCAAGTGCAACGGGAAGAGGGATAGAGACGGGAGAAGTGTAGTTGACAAGAAAACAGCTGTTCCAAAATAGAGGAGTGTAGGGGAGTCCTATTATGTAAACATTGTAAACGAGCCATGCAGCAAGTTGCACCGCCGGTTGTTGTACAGCGGGTTCTTGCAACGAGAAGCGCGAGTTGCATTCCGACCTTCGTGAAGCACGGTTCTCTTTGCTGGCACTTGACATTGAGCGCATGTATAGCGTGAATGAATCACCGATAATTATTCGACAAACATAAAACTCGAAGACCTCTTTTAGACTTGAAAAAAAATCTATAGACTTTAAATGATTCCTATTTTTAACGTTTTGAAACATACAGCGTTAGAACGTAAAATAGCTTTAGTAAATTTAAAGAGACAAGTATTTGAATGAATTTGAAAATATCTCGTCATATATATAGATTCTAATTTTTTCAAATATTTTTAACATTTCTTTGCATACTGATATAAATAATAATTTTAATAAATTTCAAGAGATATTTGAATAAAGAGATTTTATAAAGATCTCTTCATTAGATCCTAATTTTTTCAAGCATTTTTAATATTCTTATACATATTAATGTAAATGGCATAAACAAATTTGAAAAATAAAGGTTATGAGTCAACGCGAGATGTATACTGTTAATTAATATTAAAATTTAATAACATAATTTTAAATACAAACGTTTCAACCTACATTAGATCATCTTCAGTGTAGTTAATAAATTTAAATAAAAATACAAATAGAGTCACATTGTGTACCATATAAACATCTATACATGATTGTTTTATAATCTTTTAACATAATCGATAAGTTTAAAGCTACTTAACTTTAATTTTTGTATTTTTATTTAAATTTATTAACTACACTGAAGATGACCTAATGTCGGTTGAAATGTTTGTATTTAAAATTATATTATTAAATTTTAATATTAGCAATATACATCTTGCGTTGACTCATAGCCTCTATTTTTCAAATTTGTTTTTAAATTATTGTGTCCAAATATACCGATTTTGTAAATGACATAGTTTTATAATACTCCAATAGTCAAGTACACAACACAAGCTTAAGCTCGGTTTCGCGATTAATTAATTTTTATTTAATCAAGGTTTAACTATTCTTCATCTCTTTCCAATTCTAGAATTGAAAAGAGATGAAGAGTAAGTTGAACCGCAAGTTGTGAAACCGCGCGGATCATGTTTTTCTCCATTTTTTTTTTTCGATAAAGTTATGTCTTTAAATTCTTCACATATTTCTTGATATTAAAATGAATTCGATTGTATATCGTTCTGAAATTATTTCAGAACGCTGTACAATTGAATTCATTTTGACATCAGCAGAAAATATGAGAAATACACAAATATATACTCCATCAAAAGAAACATCATTAATCTTACATTATTAGAAAAAAAAATACCCAGAGAAAGCGAAGACGTGATGCTCAATACATTAGTTCTCTGTGAAAAGTTATCTAAGTTTTATTCTATTTATTTTCTTGCAGCTTTGCATCTAAGAAAGTGTTCTTGCTGATTCACCTTGTGTACACGTCTACATGACTTGCTATTCATCAAGAGCTAGGAATAGTACTTTAGCTATACTTTCTACTTTGTTCCTTTTCTACTTTCTCCCCTCCATGGAAAAAATGTGGCTAAAAGGGAACGGGCGCTCTCACTGTATCAACAATGGCGAGCGAATTTAGTTGTAAAATATTTTACTAGCGAGAAAAGAAATGTATATAAGTGTGAGACAAATTTTAGTTGATAATTAAAAATTTGTATATTTTCACGTTGCACATATGTACATAAAATTTATCGCAATTTATTCAGTATGTATAAATGTCCCTTTGAAATTGGAATTATAATCCATATTAATTGTAATTAATATTTATCATTGTTGTCGCGCAATGTCGATAGTTATACACTTTAAAAGTTTTTTCTTTTTTTTTTTTTCTTAAAAACCCACATAATTTACACGTAAAACTGACTATTGCACACTGTCGCATGTACAAAAAGATTTACTTTCTCTGTATGAATATATTACAATCTATACGACTACAGAGCTAAATATATTACATACAATCCACCTTAAAAAACATTTTAATATAGAACTATACCTTTATAAGTTTTATACAGATTGTCCCGGAAGTCACGAACCTCTTTCTAAAATATAAACATTGAAATATAGACACGAGGAATAAAATAATTCATATATCTATGTATTATTTCGCACATTTTTAAATATGCTGTAAAACATCGTACATCTATGTAGTGTACATAAAAACATCATAGATATCTTCATTATAAAACAATACAAACATGAATATACAAAAGAACACAAATTGTGTACCTTTTTATATATATTTTAGGATAGTTTGTATCGTTTTATAAAAATGCGTAAAAAACAAAGTATTATAAGTTATATATATCTGTTACTTAACATAACTACACAAGTTCCTTCAATTGAACTTTCGCTGTGAATCAATCGACCGTTATTCAGTGGTGAATTTACAGTCAAGAGAAAGTGCAACTTCCGAAACAGACCGCATATGCAAAAATATACAGAGATTGATCTAGTCATTTTTATCACAATTCACGTTTACTAATGTAATCGTAGATTGCATTAGGACAGCTTTGTCTCTATAAAGAATATATATATATAACTAAACAAAAAAATCTGTGTGTACGTTTACTATAACTCAATATTAATAACCCAAACAGTGGGAAATGTGTTCTCAGCGTAGGAATGATAGTCGTGACATCACAGTCTTCGTTGGCGATAACGCTGCATAAAGTTGATCAGTAAGTGAGCAACAAATGGCCATAAGATTAGTAAAACAAACAAACGCGGAGGGCATTCTTGCAATGGCCACCATTTTGCATACTTTCGTCTAACAGTGTGCTCCTAAAATAAATAAATGACGAGAAATAATTCTCATTCTGTTATTTCAAAAAGATCCAAGGTATTATTTTTCTTGTTAAAATTAAATATAACTAAATAATAAATATGTTACGTACTGTTGGTGGCGCCAGTGCTTGCAGGGCTTGCCCTTCCAAACCTCGTACTCTAGCCGTTATGCGATCTAAATCTCTTTGTAGATGCTGCATAGTTGTCGCGATTTGATTCATGAATTCTGCATTAACCTTATTGTCATCTTTCTTCGTTCTCTGTCTACCTCTCTCTCTATGGTTCTCCGATATCGTTTCCACGTGACCATTAGTATTACTGTATCCATTAGTTAATTCAGTGTTTTCTTTTATAACATTTTCTGTACTTGAATGATCAATTCCGTTCTTTGCTGTGGTTTGTACCTTTTGAGAAGCAATAGTGGATTTAAGTGCATCTTTTTGCGCTCTCTCCGGCGCTGACTGCAATAAAATTCAATTATTTGTAAAATAGAATGATTGACGTAATCTGAAATGTAATGTTAATGTCATACTTCAACAGTATCTATAAATTCCTCTTCTTCGCCATCAGTATCCTGTGGTAGCGGACTTGCAGTACGGCTGCTGGTCGGGCTAGTTTCCAAACTGCTCGTTATATGCCGAGAAGCATTCATTACTCTGTGAGGTGATGTTTCTCTCGACACTAAATAATAAAATGAGAAAAATAGCTTTATACAAAAGAAAATATTTTTCGATATATATTATGCTTAAAGAACTTGAAATATACTGTTATCATATTACGATATATGATAACATTGATAATTCTGATAGAAATTTGTTTCTTTATAAGTGATCTAATAAATATCTTAAATATTTTTTTAATATCTTCGATTTAAATTTTTAGTAAACATGTTTATCTAAATAAAAATTATTTTAGCTTATTTCTTGATATATTCGATTCAAAATATATGTCCGTGATTAAAAACGATATAGAAATACCGGTAATATACCAGTAATACATCAGTATTTTTCGATATTATGTAAAAATCAAAGTAAAACCAATTAGTGTAAACCGGTGATGGTATTGGCATCCGGTATGACATATACTGCCGGTATAATTTTTCGAAAATACCGGTATTATACCGGTATTACTACTATTATAGAATATCTTGTAACCTACTTTCACACAAATTTGTTTACATCTAAAGTATTTGTAGGCCTTGCAAATGTTATTTGTATAAAATATTACTAAAAGTTAAAATTAACCTAATGGTGAACCAGACAATGGTGATCCCGGTTGGGAGCGCATACGCTCCAGTACTGGTCCCACGAGCAATTCCAAATCTTCAGCTGGTACACTTTCATAAAAGGAATCCAAACTGCCGAGAAACGTTGCCACATTATCTGTGTAAGACATTGTCTCGACAATCTGCAATATGATGATGATTCTCCTTTAATACATTCGTCTTGCGTGAGCTTTTAGTCTACAATCATACTTACTTTCTTCAGTTCCTCCACATAATTATTCATGGCTTCTATACGGCTCATATTTCCAAGACGTGTCCATGCATCCCATTTCGCTTTCTTCACTACCTCCCAAAATGCGGGTTTAGATTGTTGGCAGGGTCCTTCAGTCGCTTGTTTGTAATACGAATAAAAACGCAGCATAATCTCATGACTGGGCTGATACGCTCCTGTAAAACGTTATTTATTAAAATTATAAAATATTCCTCATTAGTCTTATTATTCTAATTAAATTAGATATTAAATGTTACAACACATTACAGCATCCAAATATGTATGTTTTTTAAATGATTAACCGAGTATTAAATGGAGACACAATGATGATGTTTTTACTTCTATCTCCTTGACCTCTTAGCCAAACAGTTAAAGAGTATTCTCTTAGGCATGACAAAATAGATAAATGATATGATAATTTATACATCATCACATGACATAATTCTGTACAATAGAATTCTATTTATATATATCTGCGTTTTATTTATACAAATAGATTCGTACTCAGTTCCAAATATACAAATTCATAGAGTTTGTTTCTTCTAGTGTTCTTTATAGTTTTCCTCTTCTATGTGAAAAGAAAAAAAAGAATCGTGCAAAAAGTTCAGTTAAAAAGAATAAACTTATAGCTAAATTTTTAATTATCTGAACTATGGAGCGCATACTAAGTAATAGTAAATTAATTAATAATAATAATTATAAAAACTCTCAATATTGAAATAATTATATAAGTAATTATTAAAACATAAAAATTTAATTCTTCATATACAAAAATATATATTTACTTTAAAATACATAAGTTTATTAGATAATAATAAATATTAGAATGGTGAAAAATTTTGATTGTATTTTCTATGGAATTCATGATCTTCGAAATTAATGTTAATAGAAAATAACTGTTATAGTAATTATTGTGAAAGCTTATTATCTTAGCTAGCAATGCCTTATTAAGGTATCTTCAACAAAATTCAAATGCATGTATTTATATGAAATTCGCAATTCTTATATTGTGTATAATGTACACTTCACCGTTGCACTGCAATTAAGTCTATATGTTTTTTGCCAATAAGCAAGTTCATAGTACAAGAGTGTAAAGCTTAAGTATCAAGAGATTATGCATAATTACAAGTTTTAATTTTATATTTTATATATTGCCAGTGACCTGGAAATAAATAATTAACGTTAAATAATACGCGCTCTTGTTAACAAAATTTCATAACTGCTGGTGCAATATAAGTTATTTTTTTGTGATCAGTGAAGAGGAACATTCTAGTTTTAACCACTAAGCGTATCTTGCACTGTTAGAAAGTAAAGTGGGGACTGGGGAGTAATACAGTCACTTAGCTCTATATGAAGTGACTGGAAAGTATACTTACAATATAAAACATCAAGGCTAAATAGTAAAAAAATGCACATTATGTATATAGATATAAATGATACAAAATCAATATTATTACTATATTGAAAATAATAATAGAAACATTTTGATTAAAAAACGATTATTCATTATTTAATGTCAGGTCCTAATAAAAAACTTTCATAAAAAAAATAATCATTATTTAATTCTTCTGCAAAGAAAAAAATTGTTATTTCCTTTTCTTAGAAAGACTAAATAATAATAACCAGGAATACAAATTAGAAAACTTGTCTCTTTTTTGGCTTAATTATCAAATGTGAAGGTCATTTGTGTCTACAACGTAGAGAATATCGAAATGTGTGCCATCCATAGACCAGAGTCAGACATGGAGGCTCCTTCCGTACAGTGAGCGAGCATTCGGAAAATTTTTTGTCCTAATATCACTCTCGACACCGCGAATAAGAAATTGACTTGAGAACATTCACTTTCCTCGAACATCATTAGATCTTGCCAATTTCTCCGCACGGTAGCGCGTAACGATGCATGTAAAATCTTCGTGTTTGTTTCCGTATAATAGAAACACCTGCGATAATGAAAAAAACTAGAAATTTAAAGACCCATGTCGTATGATTTTTACTGTCATTGCTTGAATATATTTTCAGATTTAAAAGAAATTATATAAAATATCCGAATTGTCCAGAAAATTTATATAAATAAAATATATATATATATCATATGTATATAATAATCTTGCAGTCGGGTTTCTCGGCGCTTCTAAATACGCAAAAAAACTACTTATTATCGGCTTTTCATCGTGACCAAGTAAATGAGCGATTCTCGCGCGAGGAAGATAAATATCGACAGTGGACTTTAGTCAACACGTAGTAAAGTTATATGAAGGAAGAGAGGCGAGAAAGGGAAAGAAATCAACAAGCGTGGAAAGCAAAAAACGATTGTACTGTGATATCTGCCGCGTTCTCAGGCGAACGCAACAGCGGATGCGAGTGTGTAAGAGGTAAAATGTTTCAGAGTGTATACACGCAAAGGAAAAATTCACTTTCGAGATACGCATCCGCGCTCTTGAGGCGCGTCGTAACTCGCCATGCCAATGCGATGATAACGTAGGTATGATTATCGTACCATTTTTCGGCAAACTCCTGATCACGTTCACGGCAGCATTAAACTTCTCCTCCGTCGTCATGTTTCCTGGACGGATGAGCAACGGTGTCCTTTTATTTTATCTCTCTTTCCCTTGGTATTCTATTCCTTTTTAGGACACGACGTGGCTCCCTCGGCTACGTCGGTTGTACCTTCTGGTAATAAAAAGGAAAGGGAGGAAAAGCACTCCGGGACCGATCGACGCAGCACAAGCGTGGCGTACCTAGCCAACGACTGGCGACTACTAACTGTTACGACGACTCGTCCTCCGTCGAGAAGCGGACTGGCCTGGCCACAATGCAAACCGCGAGGGACTGCTGAGCCGACTGCCGTTGTTGATGTCTGTCGGGATGTTGATCATCCGGGCGGGTCACGCGATGGCTGCGATGACGATGACTGGCTGTACTGACGATGACTGACAGATTGTTGCTATGGATTACCATACGGTTTGACGATTGGCGGCCGTTCGGGGTAATATTCGCGGGCATGCGCAAGCCTGAGTTGTCCAAGGAATAATCTCAAGCAGCTATAAATTATTAATACAAATTAATTTTGATAATTCTCTCAACTAATTCTTTGATATTAATTCCTATTAAACTAGTTTTCGTGCCTTATCTTGTCACAAACAGACGACACAAATTTTCCTTTTAATTCTTGACGAAACCCCATCAATCTCTCATTAATCTGCTGTTTAAAGGACTCTACTGTTTAACCTTTAGAAAGCAGGAGAGGGAGAGGGGGAGGAGCTTTTTTTTAAAATCCTACAGTTTTTCTTGGGTACTTGTTATAATTCATCATACATACGTTTTCTTTGCCTTAAAGTGTATGATAATATTTTAGCACTAATAGAGCAGTTTTCTTTCCTTAAAGTTAATTGATAGAAAATCTACAAATAAAATTATATGATTATATTAATTGTTGCAGCTTTCTTATTTAGCTGGTCCACTGTTTTTAACTTATTGTAAACAAACGTTGCATAATTATTAATACAAATTAACTTCCAAACTTCTCTCAATTGTTTAAAATCAATCTTTAACAAATAAAATTAAATAATTTATTAATTGTGACTGCTTTCTTAGAGTAGATATTAACATCTTTTCATTTAGCTAGTATTTTGTTTTAATTTATTGTAAACTAACATTATCTAAAAAAAAATTCTTAACAGATAAATGATTATATTAATCACAGCTTTATCAGAATGGACATTAACATCTTCTTATTTATCTAATTTTCTGTTTTAGCTTATCGTAGGTAAGCATTATATAAATGAGAAATAATTCTTAACAAATAAAATTATATTATTATTGATTGTCAGTATTGTCATTACTTTGTTGGAAAATAGACAGTAACATCTTTTCATTTATTATTAGTATTTTAGCTTGTTGCAAACAATAAATATTATGTAAATTACGAATAAATTTTAATAAATAAAATCAAATAATTAATAATTATCATAGCTTTCTCATAGCAGACATTATAAGATCTTTCATTTCGCTGGTATTCTTTTTTTGCATATCACACAGGTAAACATTATATAAATTAAACATAATCTGTAACAAATAAAATTAAATAATTATTTTGTCACATTTTTATGTGACAGAATGACACCATTAACTTAAATTCTTCTTATTTATCTAGTATTATACCTGAATTCATCACCTAAACCTAAACTGAAAATAATCCCTGACAAATAAATTTTCACAATTATTATCACTCGGAGTAGATTGGCAGATTTCTACCGTTTAATTAATTCCGTATCTTAGCTTGTTATCGCGTAGATACCATATGTTGATGTCGCTATAATTATATGAATGTAAAATTGCACAATTATCGCATCTAGGCACCTGTCGAACTATCAGATCCACGATGATACGCTACGCTGGTCGACATCGGAGAAAGAGGCAACAATTCCGCAATTCCGTCCCGACTTTTCAGAAATTCAACTGTCGCACGCGAATTCACTCGAGCGAGCGTAATTGCGAAGCGTAACGAGCTTCGATCGATTCGCTATCTACGTTCGAAGAAATCTAACAAATACTCTGTACGGTGTAATTTGTAAATTATCCGTTTGAAAGAGTTAAATGCTAACCAAATTTGTCGACTTCTTGCTATTGCTTTTCCTTCTCTGTCCAGGAACTAATCGGCGTCCACACAGCTCCGGATCGCGTGACTATGTATCATAATTTATCTATAACAGACGAAATTGGAGAAATTTAAACGCGAAGTCGCTGGCGGCAATTGCCAGGCGGCGCATTGATAATTCGGCGAAAGATGCATTTGTTCCGTTTGCACTTTCTACACTTTATTACTGCAAGGCTTACAAATTAGCTGCGCAGATACGATATTAAATAGAAAGAAAGGAAAAACAAAAGATAAAAATATTCAGTAAAGAGTGAAAAAAAAAATGTAAAAATTTACCTTCCCTTTAAATTTTTACTATCTTTCGTTTTTTTCTCTACAACGTTCAACCGTTATACAGACGGTCTGTTCTGTTTAGCTAAACCATCGACGAGATATACCTATTTGATGATATATTATTTGTTGAATGGCTCAAACTTGCATTTTCCTCTTTTTCTCTCTCCATACTAGAGAAAAAAAGAGAAAAACAAACGATGCATGAAAAGAAGATATGAACAGACCATTACACTGACAGAACTCACAAGTGCAGAAAGCGCAAAAGTACACCGTCAAGAAATGTACCAGTAAACCCGTATGATTCATGGTGGAAGTCTTCCACCATGGTATGGTTCATGCCGATATTGCCGATCGAAGAGGAGAAGACGAGGAGACGAGGAGAAACAAGTTGTTGAATCAGATCGTATCCTTGCATACTGTATTTCTCAATAAAGTTTTTGAATCACGTTACATTTCAGTCATTGGGAATCTATTGACATATATCTTTTGTGTCAAGCAGGCTTTGTTAAGTTCAAGGATGACTTCATTCGGTCGCGGTCGGGGATGGTCCAGTCAAAACCAGAGTCAGGACAAGGATCAGGGGCTACGTAGACCAGGAGGAAGCACGTCCAGTAATAACAAGGTGCTGAAGGATATAATAGAAAAGATAACTTTATACAATGAGAATGAGGACAGTTTAATCGAGGATATCATGAAGCTGTTGATTATTGTAATCAAAGAGGATAATCTGAGGTATTACGAGTTGGAGTTTCCCTTTGGGAAGCAACACAGGATGCTTACCATTTGGTGACAAAAATTGGCACAAGTGTTGTTCTATTGCTGATTGTTTTTTTTTAGGAGACACGGTGCTTTCTACTTATTTTAATTTCTAACAAGATTAACTTGATTCAACTTACCGTTTGTTTTTCTAATTCTTACAACTAAAAAAATTATGTAAAATTATTTGGAGTAAAAAAGTTGAATTAAAATTAAAGTTAATCTATATTGATGCAAATAAGAATTAGTGACATAAATCAACACAAACATCATTCTGTCTTGAGATTCAATGACTAACAAAGATTCAATGATACTTGTGTTTACTTGTGTCACTAGACAGAAAGCATCTATAATCAATTCAAACATTGTTTTATTTTTCTTGACATTGAGGATATTGAAAGTTTTCTATATCCTGATTAAATTATACTTTTAAATCTAAAGAAATAATCCTACTTCAGTGAAAAAAAACTTCTAGCAATTGTAAAATAAACATTCTGCCGAATGTGGCCAATGAATAACAAAAATAGCATAACATTTAACAATCTCTACAAGGAAAACAGTCTTTATTACTCACTAAAATTTCTAGAAAGATAAAACAATGTTTGTATTGAATTATGTCACTGAATGGAAAGTGCCAAAGGAAAGATGAATCATGCAAGAAATTCAGCTGAAAAGAACAGACTTCTTATAGTCAGATGTTGGAAAGAAAAAGATGAAAGACAGTAAAGAGAAGATGTAAATATTTAGGTTTACTCTCTTTGCAGCTGAACTTTTTTTCCTCTCTTTAGCAATCATTCCAACACAAAGTCGTAAATTTTAGATCTGTATGCGACTCTCTTTGGAAGCAGGCTATATACCACTCCTTGACCACAAAAATAGCAATAATATTCAGCAGTGTCCCGATTATTCGATTAGAAGATAATAATGAAAATTCTATACGAAGCCTCTTCTTGCGTTTCCTTCAGGATAATTATATATGTAGGTATTTTTTATTTTTAATCTCCTATTTTACATTATGCTATATTGATATTGTTCTTTTAGCTAAACAAAAAGATAGAGCAGAGGATCAAAGAGCATTTGCCAATAAAGCTTTACTTCATGCAGATGTTTACTATCACATGAAATTGTCCAATGGAAATAGATTGAAAGTATTGGCTGAACCCTTAATTCAATATATGGAAGATCTGCTGCAAGATAATCCTAAGGATAATATTTATTTCGTCATGAAACAGGTAAGGTTTTGAATGTACATGAAGTGACATTCAATATGAATAAAACTCCAATAATTTTTGAAGATAATAATCTTCATTTATTTATAAAAGTGTGATTTTATGATTAAGAAGAAATCTCGTTTTTTTAGATACTTAGATCTGGTAAAGATCTTTATGCAGTATGCCCAAATGGATTAGAGAATTTAATAATGACAATCAGGCAATTGATAATAGATGAAAACTTCCCGAAGCTCAGTCCCGAAAACTATGCGGCATTATTACTAATCGTAGAGTTAGCCAATAACGACTATGAAATTAAAGACACACGGTTAATAAATTTTTATTTCTCAAATATCAAGTCTCTCTCTTTTGAGTCTCCATCTTCTCAAAAACAATTAAAAATGATCGTAACGACAAAGACTGAAAATGGTAATAACTTACATTATAACAACTTACATATAAATATATTACGTGAATAATATCTCCGCTACTATCGTAAATCGAGCAATTTTTTGGTGTTCTAGATAATCAATTGTGGGAAGTTGAGAATAATCAACAAATTGTAAAAGAAGAAGTAAAAAATGATGTTCCTGAACATGGCAATTATGCAAAAAATACTAACGTCCCAAGAGCGATACGCGGCTCAGGTGCACTGGATAAGCCAAAAAAAGGAACTGATATTAATGCAAAATCAAATTCATTGAAGACAACTCTACCGAGAGAAAGAAACAAGGCTTGGGGTCACGATGATAGATTTCATGAACATTATGAATAAATATTTATCTTGTATAAGGTGAATATTCATTCATCATAATTTTAATTTAGCTAAAATAACAAAATTAACTTCTATTTGACTAACTGTTTACAGGCATTTCTATGCAGTAATGGCAGTTATAAAACTTTTTTTATATTGTAATTGGCACAGAAAATAAATATAGTTATGGAAAAAGATTTATAGAATGATCATGGATGTACGTATACACGACATACATATATATTATCATGATTGAAATCAAAACACAAGAAAAACGTACTAGGTTTTTTTCTTCAACAGATAAGAAAGCAGTTCTATTTTGTATTATTTTAGTGTCAAAAAATTACTGACATGCTGTAATGGGCTATTATTATGTACTTTTTTATCCTCTATTCAGAAAACTGTTTCCGAAATGTGTTTTATGTGAGATTATTTTTATGAAGACATCACACGCGCGCGCGCACACACACACACACACACACACATTTACAACACCACAAAATACAAATTTGAATAAGCAGTTTATTTATGAACATATATATATCACTTAGACATTCAGCAATATTGTCTTATAATTTACATAAAGTAGGATTACTTATTATTATTATAGAATAAAATATTTTTTACTTCATATTTAATAATTTTGGTATTATGACATTTTAGGAATGTTTTGTACATAATTTTAATTATTTTTTTATCATCAAATTGTAAAAAAATGCAGTATATAATAATATGTACAATAATTTATAATACTACATATGCAAATAAAGTATCCTATGATTCCATAGCTCAAGTCAGGCCTTAACCTCTCTCAGTAAGGATTTCTATACAAATAAAAAGATAACACAAAACTTTATTTATAAAAGTGTGATGCTATGAATATTAAGAAATTTTGTTTTTAGATACTTAGATCTGGTAAAGATTTCTATGCACATCCAAAGGGCTTGATAATGATAATTGTGCAACTGCTGGTAAAAGAGATTAATAAATATTATTCAAATAATTAAATTATAAGTAAAATAAAGTAAATTATTCAAATAATTCTAAAAATTGATTAACTTATTGTTAGTCACTCAGAACTGGCCAATAACTATGAAATTAATCGGAAATGAGTTATCATATCATTGTGCAACTATTCAGTATTCCATATAACCATTGTCCATTATTCAACATTGTCCATTCAACCCCAATTCTTTAAGCAGATTAAAATTTGTCAGTTGAGAGATCGAATCCAAGACCTGTCAATTATGACTCAACCATTCTTATAGCGTTTTCTCTTGGCTGCACCAGTGTAAGATGATTGCACCAGTTCATCTTTTTTCCTTTTCCCTTCTCCTGAAGAGAAAAGGAAGAAAGATGAACTAGTGCAAAAGTTAAGCTGAGTGTTGCACTGGTGCAGCCAAGAGAAAACGCTATTAATTACGTGGAGTAACGCAACATCCTGAGTAATTTTATCATTATTTATTCGAAATTTTTACCTAAAACTCGGCCAGATTTTATGATTATTCCAAATACAAAGAATAAATAGGCTAATGAGAGTAAACTCGCTGTTATCAATGCGAAATCACAAAAAACAATATATATTCGTTAACAATCAAAAAATGTCATATATAAAATACTAGTAAAAGGTACTAAAAATTCAACTGCATGTACAAATCTATATAAATCTTGAATTCTAAAATATTATAAAATTTCTTATTTTATAATTTTCAAAAAAATATCAAGCTTTTTAGTATAAGATTTTATCAAAATGGAATGAATCTTTGAAATCTTAGATATATTTCAGAGAGAATTTACTCTCACTCATATATGAAGAAATCTATAATAGTTATAGATTTTCTGAACACTTCTGAAAAATGCTCCAATTTGTATTTAAAAATCGGATAAATTATTAAAAAATTTACAAAAATATTCAGAAATTATGAAAAATTCTGAAATTTAAATAAAAATTATATGAAAAATTAAAAAAAAAAATTGTAACACCAGGGGAAATTATCTTTGGAGTTTTAATTTTGTTTGTATTTATTTTTTGAAAATACAAGGCCCAAATTCCAATCTCTCCGAGTTCCCTTTTACATGTCGGAGTTGACACATGCGCAGAAAATCCCACTTTCTGGGGTGGGGGGGGAACACGGCTGTCGAGAATTCGAGATTCGATCTCGTGGGCACATGCCGCAACAAGACCTGTGCGACGTCAACAGAGACGCAAGTTCAAACGGTCGGAGAGTCGCGATCCTTGATCGTGTCACGTTACGAGTCACGTGCGAACATCGTCGTCATAGATCGCATTTTCGTGACAAATGGTAAGTATTGCTGAGTATCGTTCGATTTACCTTCCGTCTCCGCACAAATCTATTGACGAATTCATACGGCCGTTTCGCATGGCGCGCACTTCACCAACGCGTTGATTAAATCAGCAAGGCAAATACGACTCGACGCTATGTTTGTAATTAGCCGAGTATTACAAACGTTATTATCTTGGTGGATATGCAAACTCGTTACCCGTTTCTAATTCCCCGCAAATATTTGCTTTCTGTTACAGCTTACTAAGAAAACAACATATCGAGCGACGCACATAGTCTTTTAACGAACATTCGAGAAAGAACACCTTTGTAAACGGCGTTGTAAATTATCACTGGAAAAGAAAACATTGAATAACATTGAATTTCAACGATCTCGCTAGGAATTTACCTGAGAGAAGAGCTTGTAAGATTAAAAGAAGACAGTTTTTTTTTTTATCTTACCTTGCACATCTCTCAAACCATATTCGCACTTGTTTATAAATTACATTAACAGATTGATAATTAATGCGATTGATGTGAGATAACATGTAGTTTCAGTGTATGGGACACGTTGTCTAACATAAATACATGAAACAGGTATTTGTTTTATCAATGAGACCGGATCTGTCATGTCTTACACTGAACTGGAACATGGTTACCAAGTAAGTTCTCTTTGTAGTAGTCTTTAGATAAGATTAGATGTTCTGCTTGATCTAACGAAATTTTTTCCTTTACAGGGTCTCAGGAATGCAAGCAGACCAATGTTCTATATAGGAGATATAAATACAGTGCAGCCATCTGTTATTCCTTCAATCTATCGGTCGTCGAAAAGAGTAAGTTTGGGATCATTTTACTGTTGATGAAATATATGAGGCTTGAGAGTTGATTCTATATCTTGAAACAAAGTAAAAATTATAAAAGTAAACGAATTTATTAGAATATTTATAATTTTATTGGTCAATATTTAGTAAATTTGCTCATTTTTGTAATTTTTACTTTGTTTCAAGATACAGAATCAGTTTCTTGTTTTCTATAACTGAACTAGCGTATGCTGTTGGAACTTAAAATTAAACAGCTATATGTTTGATACTTGATGAAAATTTGTTGAAAATAAAAAAAAGCATTGTCTAGTACAGAAATAAAAAACAGACCTATGATTGCAAGTGTCTGTAATATTGCATGAAGCACAGTTTAAAATCTATCCTTCAGCTTCCTAACCAGAGCACATATGTGTATATAAAGTTTTTTAAATATAAAATGAGTATTCTCTATTTTTGTTATATATTATATAAATAATTTTCTAGATCTTGCATTTAGTTAATTGTATGCATGAATCTGATCTTTATCTGATGAGGTATCACAGACATAGGGAAGAGAGAGAGAGAAGAGAGTAACGTGACACGAACAGAGCCATATGTCTCTGTCACAATCGATTGTTATCCAAGAAATAGATTGATTTGAGATTAGTAGAATAATAACGTTATTTTACTTCTATTTTTTTTATCTTGTGTTTATGTTATAAAAATGACAAATGTACATACTGTAAAGCAACTGTGTAGGAAAACAGCATACATTAGTCGGAGGTTAGAAATCTATATATGTATATATATGTATATTTTTATATATATATATTAAAAATATATGTGATACATGTAAATATTTTTGTACACATTTAAAAAATTATACATTATCTATATTCTCTTACTACATACTTGCCCTTTACAAATAGAAATATATGCCAACAGTTATATAAACAGCTGCTAAGTAAACGTTGATGAAACTTTTGTTGGTTGGTTAATCACTAGTACCTACATAGTCAAGAGATATATACCTTATTACGTAATATCAACTTTTAAAGAATTAAATCTATCATTGCAAGCATTTGCGATAAATATTAATAAATATTTCTATGCAGTGAAGTGTATGAATACAATCAGTTTGAGAAGAGGCTAAATTCGTTGTTTTTCCATGATGTTTGGTCAGACAGGAATTTATCTCATCATAAGACACGTTATTCGAGCACGAATGGTATGCACGTGATACACCAGTTTAAATTTTCTATTGATGCATGTGCAACGCAAACAGTTATCCCGTTTGTTTCGTAAAAATATTGTACATTGGTTAATATTTATCATCAATTATAGCAGTGCTAATATTGACTGAATTATAAATTATTTCTAACTATGCTTAATAACATTATGGCAACTGCCTGCGAATTTCATTCAGAAAGTATTCGCTACTTGTTATTTTAACAGTGTGTGAACGTAGTTTAAATAGACAAATATTATGCACATATAGAGTTTATATAGTATATGGTATATATTATTAAAGTCTAAATTAATTTAATGCTATTCTCATATCATTTGAAGGTGTATGAACATGCTGCCAAGAGTATACTTCAGTCCTAAATTATAGTGATAATGTTCAAGTGACAGTGACTTGAAAATTGAAGTGATATAAATTTTTCTTTATCTTTCTATTATGATACGTTAACTGTAATCATACTTTGAATGATCGATATTGGAACATTATCAATTAAATCATTACTTATTATCAGAACAGAAGACGTCAAAATTTATGGAGTTTTTAATTTTTGAAGATATGTAACAATGAATTTTATTTCCAAGGTAAAAACGTGTGTGTATATGTGTATAACTGAAGAAATATGTATTATAATACTCTAATAAAAATGTGCTTAAAGATTAATTAACTCCATTATAGAAATAGCAATCATAAAAATAATAAAGATTTATCGATTGAATGTAGTAGGAATATAGTTTTCTGTGATAACTTATCAGGTATTATTAATCATATAAAATTTGCTAATACAAGAACTTGTTATATTCATCTATTTGAATTATTATAAATCATAGGAAATGAAGATAGATTCCACTATATTTCTTTAGCTTGCAATAATCTTTTTCTTCTTTCTTTTATCACATTATCTCACTTCTTTTTCTAAATCTTTCATTGCAGTGATTAACAAACACTCGTCCTTTGGTTTTGCTTGTTGCTGCATGACTGGTATTGCATTCATTCGTTGATTCTGGATTGTAGTGAGATAGTAATGGTAAAGCGAAATAAACAGAAATAGGTGAAAATATAAACGTGTAGGTGAATGAAAAATTCATACTAAATCACAAATAAAAATATATATAGCGTGAATTTTCATTTTTAAATTTACATATTTCACGCTTTGTTGCTTGATATGTATTATGTACCTTTCTATGTAGGCAATAACATATGCGATCGACGTATAACTTACTTATCAAAAGATCAAACTAAAGAGTATAATGAGTAATCTTACAAGAGTTCGCGATGAAAATTGTCCTGCTGACGACAAGCCTAGATTTCTATCCTGCCTAAAGGCATACTGGGTGAGCACTATTTAGCTTGAAGATTTTACAATCTTCATCACTGCTTGTTATATAGCGGAGTTTAGAAATCATGTTCATTTTTAGAAACTATATAAAAGTATCAGGCTATGACGTTCTGCTACTTGATCTATCACTGACTTTTCAAAAGAAAAAAATGAGTGTGTGGTAGTGAATTTAATTTTATATTGTATATGTATAAATTTTATTGAAGTGTTTATTAAAATTATTTTGTTTATAGTACTGCATTATCAAGATATGATTTGCAAATACGCCATGTATTTTTTTTTTTTGTTACTTATTGTTTATTTTGTTTTCTAGCCTGAATTATCAGAAGGCAACCAAGATGATGCTTACATGGGCGGGAGTGATGTGGAAGGAGAAGGAAAGCAAGTTCTGGTTGGAATATGTGCAATGGCAAAGAAGTCGCAGAGTAAACCGATGAAAGAGATTTTGACAAGGCTCGAGGAATTTGAATATATAAAAATTGTCGTTTTTCCAGAAGAAGTGATTTTAAAGGTAATATATATTTACGCTGTGAAACTATATTGTATTTCTGTGCCACAAAATCTATATCTTTTATATTTGCTCATTTATAGGAACCTGTAGAAAATTGGCCTGTAGTTGACTGTTTAATAAGTTTTCATAGTAAAGGTTTCCCTCTTGATAAGGCTATAAATTATGCAAATTTACGTAAACCGTTTATCATCAATCATCTGCCAATGCAGTACGATATCCAGGTATATAAGTCTTTAATATCAGAATATTAATATATTTTTCTATTACATATATTCTCTATATATACATTAATACAAATTGCTATAGGACCGAAGGAGAGTTTATGCTATATTGGAGAGCGAAGGTATCGAAATTCCACGGTATGCTGTTCTCGACAGAGATTCACCAGATCCGAAACGTGAGTGACAAAATTTATTTGCATTGTTTGTAAATATATTGTAAATATTTAATCCTTTGCGATTCGATTTTGAAATCAAATAGTTATGATGTATTCAAATAAATTAAAAACACTCATCTGTGTCACTTATAGGTTTTGCTCTCTAGGAATGGCATCATTAAATAATTTTTTTTTTTACTGATTCTGTTAAAAAATATTTTATGTGAGTGAAAAATCTATTGATATCTACCTATCCTCCATCAATATATCTACATATATGTATAACTTTTTTTTGGCAATTATAAATACTATTACTATAACTATAAATATTACTATTACTATAAATATTATTAGAAGATCACAATTCGTATTTTTTATAAATACTATATTTTAGTGTTCCACGCTACATACATTTTCATCTTACTTTTAAATGTAACTAATCTACACAGATCCCGAATTAATCTGAAATTTTTATCCTGAATTTAATTTTAAAGTAAACACGGTAGATATGTGAAATTCGTCCTTAAAAGTTAATCTCTACATAGAGAATACAAACTGCATTTCAGAGCACGAATTGGTGGAGTCAGAGGATCATGTGGAGGTAAACGGTATTACTTTTAACAAACCATTTGTGGAAAAACCAGTATCCGCTGAAGATCATAATATTTATATTTACTATCCTACTTCTGCTGGAGGAGGAAGTCAGAGATTATTTAGAAAGGTACATATATGTATATATATGTGTATAAAAGTTATATACATACATATAATTTTTCCTGAAGTCAGTATGTGATTTCTTGTACAGATTTAGAAAGCGAGTATTGTTTTCCTAAGTGAAAAAAATTAAGAACGATTATTTATGATAATGTTTGTTCATTACACAGATAGGTAGTCGTAGTAGCGTATATTCTCCAGAATCTCGCGTTCGCAAGAGTGGTTCTTATATCTATGAAGATTTTATGCCTACCGATGGCACCGACGTTAAAGTCTATACCGTGGGACCTGATTACGCTCATGCCGAGGCGAGGAAGAGCCCTGCTCTCGATGGCAAAGTTGAGAGAGATTCGGAGGGCAAAGAAATTCGTTATCCGGTGATATTAAACAATGCTGAGAAATTAATTAGTAGGAAGGTATGTTTGGCCTTCAAACAAACAGTATGCGGTTTCGATTTATTAAGGTATGTAATTGTACATTTTCATGTAATGCAACCAGTATGATAAGAAAAATTGAACCTACTTTTTCGATAATTCTTTTTATGAACAGTGATATATCGCATTCGTTAAAAAGATGCGTTTTTTATGTAAAATCTATTTTAAGTTTGTCTGTACAACATCATTAAGACATGATACATTACGTGTCAACGTATTATAATTACCGACGTGGTTATCAATGTTATTTTAGAACGCATATCATATTACACATTCAATAGCTTTGATTTCTGTTGCGACACTGACTTCAGTCAGAAAAGAGATATTGACACGAGCATGTATCGCGAGTTACATAAGTGGCCAAAAGTCAAGTAAGTACAATTAATATAAAATGATTTTGGTTACAGAGCAAACGGCCAGTCATTTGTGTGCGATGTGAATGGATTTAGTTTTGTAAAGAACTCGAACAAGTATTACGATGACTGTGCCAAGATTTTGGGAAATATGATACTTAGGGAACTGGCTCCCACGTTGCATATTCCGTGGAGCGTTCCATTTCAATTAGACGATCCTCCTATCGTGCCAACTACGTTTGGTAAAATGTTAGTCTAACCGCAGTGATAATTAAACTATATTCAATTGCGTTTTTAATACTGCAGCATGTTTTTCAATCATTACTAATTCGATATTTATCTAGGATGGAATTACGCTGTGTTGTAGCAGTTATTAGACACGGTGATAGAACCCCAAAACAGAAGATGAAAGTAGAAGTGCGTCATCCTAAGTGAGTAACCAAGATTTTATGTTTTCTTATCCAAAAATATCATAAGTTAAAATATATATAATGTCTCACAGATTTTTTGAGATATTTGCAAAGTACGATGGTTATAAGCACGGTCATGTCAAACTAAAGCGCCCTAAGCAGCTACAAGAGATTCTCGATACAGCGCGTAGTCTATTAGCGGAAATACAACATCGTGCGGCGGGTCCCGAGTTGGAAGAAAAACAAGGGAAATTGGAGCAACTTAAAAGTGTCTTAGAAATGTATGTAACAATAAGCAAAATAGTGTAGTACTTTAATGAATTAATGAAACATATGATTATTATTACACAATGATTAATATTACACAATTGAGTAAGACAACCAAATTTGTAATAAAATTGTTGACTCTACGTCGTAGGTACGGACATTTCTCTGGCATAAATCGCAAAGTCCAATTAAAGTATCAACCGCGAGGACGGCCGCGGGGAAGTTCTTCCGACGACGGTAGTGGTCTTGGTATGCTTCCTTTGTTTTTTCACTATTTTACATAAAATATATATATATATATATATATATATATACGATATGTATTTTTAAGGATATAATGAATATATTTATATTTATATAGGTCCATAGTCAGAACACGATATTAGGACACATTTACCATATAATTCATGTTACCTCTATTATAGAATTTTAGAAATAAAATCGCGTATTTTTATCGATAAAAACACTCAGGGGTTATAATATACAGGGTGTTTCCTCTAACTCGACCATCTAAAATATCTCCGTTGTTTTTGATGATATATAATATATTTAATAGATACACATTTTATAGAAAATTATGTATATGAAGAAATACGCGTACTTCTTCACTTTTTCTCTTTTAGATCGATTAGGAGAACCATCTCTCGTTTTGATATTGAAGTGGGGCGGAGAACTGACGCCGGCTGGACGTATTCAGGCGGAAGAATTAGGACGCATATTCCGCTGCATGTACCCCGGTGGTCAAGGTAGACACCTTAGTGGTTCGTATCTTATGTTCATATGCTTGCCATGCTCGCTTTTAAGTTTCTACACAGTATCGAAAATCGTTTCTATAATAATTTTCCTCTATTAGCTAAACCTGATCTGGGTTTACCTGTGATATATATGAAGTATAATCTGAAAGCCTGCAGGCTTTCGGTATGAATTATTGTATCTTGAGAATGCTATATTGTACAAGTTGTTGAACGGCTTAAAAAGATTGGCGTATTGATATTGAATCGTATTTTCACGTAATTTACATCACTCTCTTGTATAAGAAATGTAAAAGCTATTTAAGAGTAATATCAAATTTGTGCGAAAGTAATTGCCAGTGTAGCAACTACTGTGGCACTAACAACCATATTGGCAATCATATCTAATCGGTAGTTAATAGTGAGATGTAGTAATATTACACTTTCGAGAGTCATATATAGGATAATTTATCTCAAATGTTATTTCAGAGGAAGAATCAGAGATGTTACCAAATCACGGTAACCTTTTATTTACGATCCACGCTTATTCCATAGTTCTCTGTAGATTGTATTGCTGTCTTTAGAAATAGCGATGTTACGGTCGACGGCGCTAACAGTAAGAGTACACTTGCACACTTTGTATCTCTTTATTTGAACGAGTTCTCGAGTTGCCACTTGACTTATAAATAAGCCGTTGTCGGCAATTAGAGAATAGCATGATTTTAGCATACATCACACTTACCTCTCGCCACACGCTTTTTCTATGCTAATGTATGTTTCCGTTAGTTTTGTTTTTAACGGCACTACAATACGTTAAATATAATTTTTATATATAAGATGTGCACGTATTTTTTGTACAATATGTGTTCTTCGAAAAGTAATTTTCTTTTAAAATACCAACAGAGGAGTTTTAAGGTAACTCTAAAACATTTAGAGACATGAAAAACTTCTTGCAGTACCTTTCATGTTATATTACAACGTTAATTAAAATAATATAATTAATTCCGATTAATATATCTTTACAATATCACGATGTCCCAACAATGATCTCGATACTAGAGCGTAGGTCATCTCAATAACTTTTTTTTTTTTTTTGAGTAATCTCTAAATTGTTCCGTTGTTGTGTTCGATGATAATGATAGCTGTGACAGGAGGAATCCCGTCCGGTATGTTGATATTATTCCCCCTTGTGTAAACGTAGGTGAATATGCAGGTGCGCAAGGATTGGGTTTGTTACGCTTACACTCCACGTTTCGCCACGACTTGAAGATCTATGCTAGCGATGAGGGACGCGTTCAAATGACTGCGGCGGCTTTTGCGAAGGGATTACTTGCACTGGAGGGAGAGCTGACTCCTATTTTAGTGCAGATGGTGAAAAGCGCGAATACTAATGGTCTTCTGGATAACGACTGCGATAGTAGCAAATATCAAAATATGTGAGTAGATCTTCACTAAACGCCTGAATTGTTTTCTGCATGATACATGATGTTTATAATTATAGGGTAAAAACGCGCTTGCACGAGCTGCTACAACAGGATAGAGAATTTACACGGGAGGATCGAGAACAGATCAATCCGGGAAATGCGCTCAGCATCAATGCCGCTTTAGATTTTGTCAAAAATCCGGTCCGATGTTGCCAACACGTTCACACTCTCATTCAAAAACTCCTAGACATCGTGCGAATCAAAAAGGAAGATCCAAAGACAAAGGATACAATACTCTATCATGGTGAAACATGGGAACTGATGGGACGTCGCTGGGGAAAGATAGAAAAAGATTTTTGCACGAAAAACAAACGTTTCGACATATCTAAAATTCCTGATATTTACGATTGTATAAAATACGATCTACAACACAATAATCATACATTGCAATTCGAACACGCTGAAGAATTGTATACGTACGCTAAATCTCTAGCGGATATAGTAATCCCTCAGGTATAATTTATTTTGACCATAAAGTCTCTATATTAATATTTTTTCTATCTGTAAATTTTATTATATAATTAATGCGCAGGAATACGGTTTAACGGTACAAGAGAAAATGACTATTGGTCAAGGTATATGTACGCCTTTATTGAAAAAAATACGGGCTGATCTACAACGAAATATCGAGGAATCTGAGGAGACTGTAAATAGACTTAATCCTAGGTATGACAATTAAGTCTTGTTTTTAAAGAATTTTTTTCTTTAACAGTTTAAGACTTTTTTTGACAACTATACAATCATTGTTAATGATCTATAGATATTCCCATGGTGTCTCGAGTCCAGGACGCCATGTACGTACGAGACTGTATTTCACAAGTGAGAGCCATGTACATTCCTTGCTAACCGTGTTGCGTTATGGTGATTTACTCGATGTAAGTAACAGTGTCTATATTATAGTTAGAAGAAATAATTTTCTGTCTTGTTTTCTAATGTCTTACATATCGATTTGCAGGTGGTGAAAGACGAACAATGGCGACGTGCGATGGAATACGTCAGTATGGTTTCCGAGTTGAACTACATGTCACAAATTGTTGTAATGTTGTACGAGGATCCGACCAAAGATCCATGCAGTGAGGAACGTTTTCATGTCGAATTGCATTTCAGTCCTGGTGTTAATTGTTGCGTGCAGAAAAATCTGCCACCTGGTCCTGGATTTAGACCACACTCACGCAATGAGAGCAGTCATAATGTGGTAAGATTTTAATTTATTTGTATAATACGCTATCTTAATACAAATTAATGAATTATTTATTTCTTTTAAGGGGGAGAGTGGTGGTTCTGGTCAAGATACTAGTTCACAATGTAGCACTCGGATAGAGGAGGAAGATGCGGAATTGGGTATTATCGAAGACGATTTAATAAATCCCATAGCGCAAGCAGTAAATACAGTTTATCTATTAATTTTTGACAAGTATTATTTTGTTCTTAATCGTTTAAATAGAGTACAATAGACAAAAATTTGTTTTCAGGATACACCCCCACCATTAATGGAAACAGACACTATGGACTCTATGCTAGACAGTCCGACGACCAGTCGTGGGATCGATATGATGGATTTAGATCCGAATATGATGGACGAACCGTATGATAGCGGATTTTTGCAGGGTTCGGCACCGATTCCGATCAGGTTTACTATTAACTTATATGCAATTTGCATTAAATATTTTTTTATATATACGTTCATCATCCTGATAAAATAATATGTCAAAAATAAGAGTTTTATTTAATGTTACGGTATGTACAGCGCTAGAACTGTGGCCGGCCACGAAGCTGCTAGACTTGGCAGTCAATTGGCAGCAAGTCAGCGACAACGCCGAAGCAAGGAAGCAGGGAACATTGTGGAACCACGTGCGCGAAGCTACGATCATCAACGGCAAGAAAAGCCCGAAAAAGGTAAGTGCGCCTTAATGTGCAAGTTGTCCATATCGGTGAGCAGATTTAGTGCAGTAAGTGTGAAGGATGTCGCTGATAAACGAGCGATATTTGGTCAAGATGTAATATTAACAGTCTATACTTGCTGTATATGGTACATAATGCGTGTATACGCATACATACACACGAATATACGAAATGTGTATGTAAGACGTTTACAGTATCCTTAACACGTTTAATGGTTTGTGCATGATTATAATTATTGATTATTGGTCTTCTTTATATATTCGTATACCACCTTAATGGCAGTTATCGATATTTATAGTATGCTACATATGAATGCCGTATCCTCCCTTCCAAATTATATAATAGATTCACTCCATGAAATTATATTTTATCACGATAAATCCTATTTTCCTTGTATATGTAGTTATTAACGAAAAATATATCGAAGTTTAAACCGTGTTTGGTATTCAACGTTTTAATTTAATGAATCAATGATTCGATTATTGTGAAATTTTTACAGTATTTGTAATTAGAAATTTTATGATATTTTTATAAAAGATTAATATTACTTGTCTCTAAATTTTGAGGTAAAATCGTGTTTTAAATTTGTAGACGTTTCTTGTTACAAGAGTCTAAATAAGAGCAGAGATTTAAATTTATAATTTTTACGAAATATGTGTCGCATGGATCGATTATACAATATAATAACAACAGTATTGTGTAAAGATATCTTCGTTTTCTCTTCAAAAAAGATAGCTTTGCAAAAATACGCATAAATATATAATAACGTTTTATATATGTTATGTGTTATGTTAACGAAGACCTCGAGATATTAGAGCTTTTAGAGGCTAATTACTGGCAATTGAATTGATGGTGGAATGTCGCCACAATGCTCCCTTCTGTGTTCTACTGTTCTCTTTTTGTAGCTGCGGACAAGCTGCAGTATCAGAGCTTGGACGCGGTCAACAAAGAAGGTATGTTTTTAGCGGCTACCAATTTGTTATAAAATTTGTCGCATGGATCGATTATACAATATAATAACAACAGTATTGTGTAAAGATATCTTCGTTTTCTCTTCAAAAAAGATAGCTTTGCAAAAATACGCATAAATATATAATAACGTTTTATATATGTTATGTGTTATGTTAACGAAGACCTCGAGATATTAGAGCTTTTAGAGGCTAATTACTGGCAATTGAATTGATGGTGGAATGTCGCCACAATGCTCCCTTCTGTGTTCTACTGTTCTCTTTTTGTAGCTGCGGACAAGCTGCAGTATCAGAGCTTGGACGCGGTCAACAAAGAAGGTATGTTTTTACCGGCTACCAATTTGTTATAAAATGATTTTTCAAAGTAATGTACACGTAAACTTTCAGATGATACTTTACGTATCCTTATTTATTTCATACTCGAGTAGATCCGTTCCATATATACATTTTTTTTCTTTAAATATAAAATGTTTTTTTTTCCTATAGAAACTCTTATGCATATGTTACAATGAAATAATTCTGTCAACTATTGCATAATTATGCTGTGATAAAATTTCCTATCAAACGTAGCACAATTCTTATTCTCATATAATGCAGATAATTCAGCGAATTTTTAATTTTTTGTTGCAATTAATGTGCATAGTTGTTGGATCGATGTCAGTATCCGGAATGCGCTTATGCACATCATCGGTATTACAAAATGTTGATTAAAGTGTAACTGCCAATTCTCACATCCTACACCTTATACCTCGTAGCTATAGCTATAGTTTCGTATCTCTAGTATAGTCTCATCCCTTTCTCAGTAAATTAATCTTGTATATTTTGCCCGAGTTAATTTTTCACGATACGTTGCGAGTTGTAATCTACATTTGTTGATTTCGTTATTTTTCCTTTAATCAATTCTATAAACCGCACGTATACTGTATAAACAAGATGAAGGATTCGTATCGTTTTTTCTTTTATTTTTGTTAATGGCTGGATCTCTAGAACACCGGACGAGGTGCGAAACACGATCTGGTTCATCTATCCGGATAGGGCGATCTATCCGGAAAAGTTTAATGTGTCTTGTTTCATGTAGTACAGCCGAGAGATGTGTATTTTGCCAATGCCAGGGTAGGAAGCGGTGATTCCAGTTGAAATAACTCTTTGCTCAGCGATAGTTGTGCGCGTGGAAGCCAACTAATCAAGTATCGGCAACTATTTGGGCCACACACGCACTGTAGTGTGGTCCATTTAGCTGCCCACCCGAACCCTCGATCCTAAGATCATCTCCACGAAACTCATACATCTTCATTACCATCGAGTCTTCCTTTTTGGAGTTCTAAGTGTATTCGTTATACGTTCATCGTATAAGTTCATCCAAATTGTCATTGAATTTCATATCATCGATTTTTTCAAACAATACTTGTCAAAGCTCATCGAATATTCACAGCTTCTTTTTTTTGTATTCGCGTTTCATGTTGATTTGTTGTTATCGTCATGTTCATCTTTCACTGCCGCCACTTTCATTGATCGCCAAATTTATTACCTTTGAATAAGTAATTCACAAAACATAACATCATCACCTCGTTCCTCTTCTTCGTTCATGTATAAAATTCACAACGATAGTCAAAAAGAAAAAGGGACTCTGATCAAACGAAGCATCATATCTTTCCATTATATCATCACGATTGTATACTAATGCTATTTGAGCTTCGGTATTCTAACAAACTTCAATGTACGAGGCTGTCTATGTATGTAAAAAGTCGTGTGGTATGGTTGGCTTACTGGTTGCATGGCTATCGTGTGTCACGGTTGTTGTATGGTGTGCGTACTCGTGAATCCGACATACTCTCACTAAACTATCCGCAGTGGGTGGAAGGTATACTCTATCCTTAACTTACTTTATTTTTCCCTTAACGAATCTTTAAACGCCGAAACAATTAAAATGTAATATTTGTAATTCTTTCAAGCGTCAATATAGTTCGTTTAATTTAGATTCAAAAATTTTTTTTTATTATACACGAGATTATTCAAAAATTATTTTCTATATACAATATTTATAGATATTTTATACATATAATAGTACATTATTTATTTATAGTGTACTACATATATATTGTATAAAAATGTAAATGCAGTATTTATAACAGATTTTTAAATCTTTACGGTAACGATTCTTATTATATATATTACAGAGATTTTGATATATGAGATTATATATATATATATATATATAATTTTGGAATTATTCATAATCTCTGTAACACGTACCGTAACTGAAACACGTAACTAAAACAAAGTATGTCACGAGATACTTAATAAAGTGACAATATTTTTTATCCCCGTATCAGACTAGACATTGTGATCAAGATTGAATTTTATTAATCAAAACTAAGTTTACTAAATTTACAAAGATTCGTTTTTTCCAGTTCTTTAGCAAATTTTTTAATCGGCTCTTTCTCTCTTTTGTTTTCTTTTCTCTCTTCCTCTCACTACACCGTCATTCCAAATGCTGCACCGTACCCTGCCTGCCGTCCCCTTCTGATAACGCTATCACATCTGGATCTATTGCCTGCGCATCTTGCACTCTTCTCACGCACCGCATCGCATCGCAATGCACCGCTACGCAACGCAACTCGCTATCAGCCGCGGGGCCAACTCCGGAGGAATCTCGCGACGAGGAATGCACGTGGAAACCGATGACGTTGCTGCAGTCGCATAGCTCGCCGGAGCTACCGGTTTCGCCGGACGAGAGCTTCGCTTCTTCGTGCTCGCTTCGCAATGCTCGCAACGATAGGCAACTATCCGCCAACCCTTGCTCGTTGCCCGATCCGTCATTCACGCCCGCCAGCAACCTGCCGGAGCGGCGGACTGTCACCGGGTATCGTGGCCGCGGCAGAAAGTATGAACGATCGCGCTCTGAAGTGACCTTGCTCTCATCCGTCGAACTCTGCGGTGAGTTCAAGGGTAACGACAAACTTCATGCGGATTAACGGAGAAATCGTCGCATATCGGAGTAGCGTGCGAAAGAATCTGCACTGAGAAAAATGTTTAGTTGAAAATGAATAAACCAGAAAATTTTCAATTTTCGATATCAATTGGAATTCCAGTTGTCATCATATTAGAATTTAGTAGATTTAATCAAGTAATTCTAATTTGTCCATTTTCAACTAGAATTTTTTAATTAATCATGAAACATTTCTCTCAATATGATCTAATCCTAGTATCAATGTCAATGAGACTTTTTTTAGCCCAAACACCACACTACAGCAACAATACATTATAGCATATTATAGTATATCCACCCAATTTGATTGCTTATAATTTCATAAAAATGAACTTACTGTAAAAAAAATGTTTCTCAATCGAAACACCATACATTAAATATACCGAAAAAATGTATGGTATTTTTATTAATAAAACAATTATAAGCAATGAGAAAGTATTGGAAAAAGAAAGCTGTATGTGCCAAAGAAAGCGAAAAAGTTTATAAGAGTTAGTAATATAAAGAAGTAAATATTGTATAATATAACGTACGTTATATATTATACAACATCCGATGACAGTCGAGATTAACATTATTTTTAAATCACTCAATAAATAACGTTTTATGCTGTCCTTTCGTTGATGATTTCTCTTACGAACTCTTATTGGCATTGACACACAAGTTGGACACGACTGAGTTATTTCTTCCACGCGCTACTCTGAAGTTTCTGTGACCTCAATATCAGATGCTGGAAATCTCGATTCACGAGATCAATACAAAATTGATTCTACGTGAATTGCCACATTATTTTCCCGTATTCCAGATTTGACAAAATTATGTCAGATAAAGAAGTTATTTAACGAATCAAAGGAGACCAAAATTATAAAAGAAAGGGAAATAGTCAAGAAACTATTTACTACAACATAAGTATTACAACAAATTAGAGTTGGGCATTCACAAAGTTTAATTCTTTATTCGTTATAATATTTTGCTGATTTGTTCTATTAGCTTGATATTCTTTTTCTCGAAGGAAGACCAACACCAGTTTTTGTTTTCTAATATGGATTATTCCCACTAATCGAGATTTGATTCGAGTTCTAATCTTCTATTTCTTTTTAACTTATTTTTAGAAAGAGATAGCGAATTAATCGATAATTAGTGTAATAATTAATATTTGTGGGAATAGTCCTATGCTCACCGATTCGCTTTGCTCGTTATCGCTCTGTTGTCTCTTTCTGATTATTAATGTTCCTCTTTTCACCTTGAAACGCGAACACAAATTCAAGCACGGGCACGAGCACGAGCACGAGTACGAGTATGTCGTGATAGAATTTAAAGCCTCACAATCGATCTCTGCCGGCTTTTAATAAAGACATGCCATTTGTATACATATAACAAATATTCACCGTTATCACTACCATCAATCCATGAGACTACTCATCATCACTGTCCGGAGTATCTATCAGCGTCTTGAGTCCATCCAGACATCCCATGTCCAAGCCTCATTCCCTTTCTCCACCCCTAGACACACGATCGCGGATCATTCAACCTGATCCTACCTGCACAGCAAGGCGCCACCGTCACAGTATCTCCGGACAGATGAGTTATTTCAAGCTGCTGGGCTACAATGTCAGCAAGAAGCTCACTGGCTCAGCCAACAGTCTCTTCAGTACCGCCGTAATAAGCGGTTCCTCGAGCGCTCCGAATCTGAAAGACATGGTACCACCTCATGCGTCTGCGGTTGCTGGTAAAGCAATCTTTAGATTATTATATTTAATTAACATATAATAATATAAATAACTAACGCTCAGTAGTTTTATGCTTAATATAAAATTAGGAAGATAATTTAAGATTTCGGAGTCACAAACTCCGTAACTCCCGAATAATATAAATCTAAACAAATATAAATTAATGCCAATGTGAGCCAACAGTAGTTGTTCGTATGAATTGTAGGTAACTTTATTAGAAATTATACGATAATATAAATAAACGTTTCGATCTTTCGTTTAGGTCCTCATCAGTATTAGGACCTAAACGAAAGGTCGAAACGTTTATTTATATTATTGTATAATTTCTAATAAAATTATCTACAATTCACACGAACAACTAGTATTGACTTACATTGGCATTAATTTATATTTATTTAGATTTAATCTCTTGAGCCTATATTATTAATAGAATTGTTGAATAATATGAAATCTATGAAATGCATTAAATCTTATCCGAATTTGAATTGTCTTATCCGAATAGTTTATCATTCAATATGAATAATCTGAAATCAATCAGATATACAATAGTAGAAATTCTGAAACTCGGTATTTTATCAACAATTTAGCTGATAAAATAAAAAAAACCGGATAAAAGAGAAAATAAAATAATGAAATATGATTTCTAATTGATGCGTTTATTTTATAGCGATAGAAGGTTTTGGCGGGGTGCCTCCCATCAGACCTTTGGAAACTCTACATAACGCGTTGTCGCTACGTCAACTAGATTGCTTTTTGGAGATGATGACCACGGCGCCGTTGTATAGGACTCCGGCCTCGTCGCCGCCTAAGTCGTCGCCGGCCGGATCGACGCACGAATCGCTTAATCCACCTCTCGTCCATGCCGGGATTAGTCGCGAGTACCACTCTTCCGACACGGAAGCTGTCAGGTACCGTAAGAAATTACATAAAACATGCCCGTGAGTATTTAGTTCTTTCCTCTGCACCAATCCCCTGTATTTTGAGTAAGAGAACGTTCCTAAACTTATTCCGATGAGTGTTATATTTTACTATACGTCTCTTTTTGTTTAAATAATTGTTTGATTATATTTACATATATCGTTTTATAATGTAGTTACTAAAAATTCTAGTATGCGAGCTATGATTGTTTGATATTTAATGCATTATCACGTTACCACTATGCATAGGTATATTATGCCGACACCGATACAGTATAAGCCTCTTGGTGAAGCAGAAACGTGTGATACTAGGAATCTACCATCACCTACCAGCCCGAACAGTGCGTATCTATCCTATCTAACTGTAGTAGTAATATCAATTTCACTTAAATAATCTTTTATGTATCGTGCAGGTACAGGATGGAGTAGTGAGCCACAATCTTTTCTATCCTCCGAGCCATCGTCACCAGCACCAACATCGACAGGCGAATGCAGCATGTCTATAAGCTTAATAAGCAACGAAAGGTAAGTCTTGAAACTTTATAAATTTGATCTATTTCTATTTTTGTATTTTTTTCTCTTTTTATGTGTGGAATTTATGTGATTAATTAACTACTAATTTAGTTACTTACATTTCCTAAATTTACTAAATACATCACTTTGTGATTTTATCTTTGTTGGTTAATTTAGATTTTACATATCTCTCTAATATCTTACTACGTTGTACGTTGAATGTAGTAGTATTAGAAAAATAACACCTCTCCCTTCACAGTGCTCAACTCTTTATCGCGCCGAAATTCTCCCCGACCTCCTGCCTGGATGTAGACTTTAACGAATTTTGTATTCGTCTTGATCAAGAGAATCGAGAAAGTCGCGGAAGCGTCTCATATACGGATTATTACAGCAACGAAGATGGTCAGATACGTAAAATAACACAAATACCGCAAACGATACAATCAAGTGCCAGCGGCGCACAGACGAAGCAGCTCGTATGTGGCGATGATGTTCCCTGCGATAATATCGATGAAGACGAGGACCACACGTTGACTTTAAAACAGAGCGAGGAACAAAAGAAACAAGACGTTCAATCGATATTCGAGCAGAGAGATGACATTAATCCTTCTGCTACGAAACTAAGCGGCAGCTATATATATATATATATATATAAATATTTATCACAGCATTATTTGTTTACTATAGTTTCCTGGTGGAGAGCATGGATATATCGCACGGTGATGTTCGAATTAAGGATACTGACAACGCCAGTACTTCCGACAAAATGAAACTCTCTACCTCTCAGAAATCCGACACTAAGAGTACTGGTAAATCCATTGCGGAAAAGGCAAAGAAGGATTCCAAAAAGTGCGGTGGCTCGCACATCAATTCTCAGAAGCGAAAGAACTTTTCTCGTTCGCAGAGCGTCACGACGCCAAAGCCAGTTGCACCGAAACCTGATACGACTTTCAGTTACTCGAGGCAAAGTTCGTTCTCGACGATGTCGGACGCAGATCTGGAAAACTGGAAATTAAGCACGGATCCGACACATTCCTTGAAAACGAGCCAGCAAGAGGAACCTTTACTCACTGTAGCCAGTAGTCTCACGGATAGCTCTAACGTCACCGTGGGCTTTGATGTTAAAGAAGAAGAAAAGAAATAGATATTCAAACGCAAATTAATTTACTTACTTTGATATTTTTTCCGACACACACGTGATATTAGATCTATTCTTATAACGTAGCGTTTTACACTAGTAGAATTTTAGAAAGGATAGTTTCTTAGACGACAAAAGTATTAAAATGCAGCAAGTATTAATTAAACAGGGCTGAACAGTCATTTTGATGTTTCGTAGCATTATTCATTAAGGCTGATAAAAGTATACAACCAGGACCAGTCACTTAGAGAGAGTTATAATAGCGAAACTTTTAAACCCCATCTCCTTCCAATCTTTATAGCGATATATCTTATAGTTATATAAATGAAATATTAAATCAAAGACGATATATTCTTGTTTTAGCTCGAGAAATATCTCTAGAAAGCGATTAATGTTTCTAAATCGCTTTGTAACTTAAAAATATTATATTTTATCAATACAAATAGATTAAAATTATGATAATTTATCACTTTAAATAAAGTAGCAGTTTAACTTAGAATGTATGAAATTTTTTATAAAAAGATCAATTGAATTACTCGACTGATAATAGTGAGAAAGAAAAATTAATTTTTTTACTTACATATCACATTATCATATCGCGTTTTATTTTTTAATTTTAATTTAACATATTTACATTATTTGTAAAAATCCATTTTTTTTTAAATAAAAAATTTTTAATCAAGGGAATAGATCGATGATACATTTTTAATCGTTTATCATTTTTTAAAATTCTTAAATAAGATTTTGCACAGTAATACTGTCTAGGATCATCGCTGTTGACTGTGAATCGTAATTACATAGAAGATTACCTCTTTTCTAAAGAGATTACTGCAGATGTACAAACGCTATGTAGATGAACATAGCTATTACGTGTGCTTCAATTAAATATAAGGATGACTAAATAGAAGAAGAGAAAAAAGTATATATTACAAAAGAGGCATTTTAGATAGGCTTAGATAGCAAAACGTGTCTCAGCAAAATTGCACAAATTGCTTATGATGCTGGCAATTTGCCGTAGATTTATCTTCAACGATTTCGAATATACCGATATTGTAGCAACATGCAGGCAACAATATGTATATAAAAAAACGAATGTAAAGTGTTCCTAAGCGTTTCGTTCATAATTTTTAATTTCCAATAAACGGATTATAACTCAACACCAACCGAGTTGACTCTCATTTGCCTGTTCTTAGGAACACTTTACATTCGTTTTTTTAAAGAAGAGAGTCCGTAAGAAAATTACATTTTATTGAATATGTATATACATGTACATTTTACTAATAGTTTAACGATAAAATAGCTACATCAATGTTAACTTGTGTTGCCGGCAATATAACAGTATTGTGCTGCATATTACTATGGCAACATGACAGCAATAGTATGAACTTTGATGATAACGATTTTAAAGTTACCAATAAATATAGACTCGTTGCAATTTTGATAGCAACACATACAATACTTAACAACACATACTTAGCAAGCAACATGCCAGCATCAAGACAGACACGTTGCTATCTTGAGAAATGTAAAAATTTATATTTACTAGATTTTGTTCTTCTCTTTAAGATATACTGTAATAGTTTTTTAAATCAATAGCCATATTTTCTTGAAGTTACCGAATGTACGAGACTGAAAATGTATACATGCGCTAACTAACGATGTTGACAATGACAACGAAAATCTTAAATATCTTATTGTGTGACTGCATGTGTAATTGAAGATATTACGTTTCTCACGTGTTTTTTTATGTATAGTAGTAAGTACTGGAGAGGAAGTGTTTATCCGAGCCAAAGAAAATGTCCTGGTTAAGGTAATATTACGCTTGAAATTGTATGAAGAAATATCCCGATTGTGAACACTTGACATGCAACTTTTGATATTGTAAACCAGTACTGAGAATACGTAATAGATATTAACCGTAGATTAACTGTATTTGTAAAATAGTAAACAGCGTGCTCATAAAAATATCAAAATATATATAAGTATATATCTATGTTACAAATGTTTGAATAAAACAATCTAAAATGAAACTTATTTGTTGAGATATTATTTTTCATAATATATATTTTTCTTATAATTCTTAAGTTAATAATTAAAGATGTATCAGCTGTTTAGTCTCTGCAAAAAGTTTAAAATTAAGTATTTATTAATATTTATATTTTTGATATTTATACTATTCATATAAAAATAAATATAAATACGTAACAATTGTATGAATATTACACCTTGTAATTTATTTAACAAAATATTTTTATTGTTTATTTCTTGCATTTTTATTTTTATTATTATAATGTTATAACTTCAAAAATGATGACAAATTTCAATTTTATACAATAAAAAATAATAGCTGACTGACGTATCCTTAAACCACACGAGAATGGTTCCAAAGAAAGCCTGCTAAATTCTCTTTTTTTCTTTTGCATAAAAGTAACGTTACAGGAACAACTCGGCAACTGATTTTACGGCGATTGTTTTTGATAATCCTTCCTGTCTATAATTGGCTCTACGTCAAATCGATGGCATAGAGTCAATTTGTGATTTCAACGGACACGTGCGCGCTTTTTCCATCCTTTCGAGGGACAGCCAACATATTGTTTGCGAGCAAGAGAGCAGTTTGAGGGGTGCGCTCCATCCCTGAATCAATTAAATAGATATTAGCCGTGTCACTTGACGCGGCTAAGAGAGCGAGAGACCGACCCTTACAACGAGCGCGTATAAACATCGCGCGTTTCCGCGTGTCAAATCGGATCTCGTGTTTATGCTCCCCCAGGGTGACTTCGACGAGGGGTGGGGAGGTGGTTGCATAAAGTTATTAGTTATTCCCCGACGCATCCCCTCGCTTTGCGACATTTCCGCATCCCAGAAACGCTCTAATTACGTCGCGTGAGTGGCGTATGATTTATTCCTCCGCTACGTTTTTTCATCCCCGAAACTCCCTATATTCTCGCCTCCCAATAGCACGACAAATCGTTTTCCGATTTTCGTTTAGAGATAGATTTATCGCTTAAATAGTCGAAATTTATCTTTATGCAAAATTATTTTGTTTGTGCATTAAAAATAATATATATTAGGAATATATATATTAGAAGTATTTTAAGAAATCTATATATTTCAAAATATTTGGTAAATGTCAATTAGAAACCTAATAGCATTCATTGATTCTCCAAAACTTTTGGAATGGATTTCTATAGAATAAAATTTCTCCGCCCTCTTAAAGATTGAAAAGTCATTCTTTTTTCAAGCCTAGTTTAATTTACATTGTAACATTTATAATAAAATTCTACTCCAAAGAATTTAAAAAATATACTTATAGAGTTTAATATCGTTTTAATCAATTTCTTCTAAAAATCAAAGAAAATTAATCTATAATATTTTTTACAAATATATATGTATCTCTTCATTTCTATATTTTAAAATTATTTATATTTATATAGTTGTATCTTTTTTAAAAATTCTAAGAATATTTACTGAACACATTTGACAACAGGACCGATACTTTGTAATTATAGGTGTATTCTTCCTTAGATCGCGACAAAATCGTATACCAATTAATTACAAGTTTGAAGCGCGAAAAAATGTCATGCGTGAACGTAATATCATTCGAAATATTTGATAAACGGTATGCGTTAGAATTGTAGGCGCAAGTAGAGAACGACGTGGATGTTTAATACAACCCTCTGCCGTAATACGAACTATATACATAACTGCAAGCTGACGCCCCGGATCGATGTTCTGAGCGTCGGCGCCGGTAAGCTCCAGCTCTTTCTGCCGTCATTTTCTAGAGCAACCGACATGATACGTTATGAAATCAAACGTAAAATTAAATTTTACTTGCATATTCTGCGAAAGAGAAATAGGTCAACCTTGGAAAGAATCGGCAAGAATTCATATTGAGAGAAATTAACCCTTGAAAATTTTTTATTCTCAAAACTTATAGATTAAAACTCGACATTAAACACCCTATTATTAAAATCTGTACATTATTTTTTTTTAATTAAAATTGATAAATTCTTATTATTTAATGTTCCCACATTTTTATTATAATTTTCACAAAGAATGTCTTAAATATTTATTACAAAATCGTTTTGGAATTGAGGTTTTGACAGAGAGTTATTGCTTTCCAGTTCAAATTATGTTATATATCGCCTTAAAATTTCGATATTATTATATCGTTTATGTTAAATATCATTATTGTTCGCTTTTTTAAGTTCATTTTGCAAAAAAATAAATTACTAATTTCTTAGTCACACAACTTATCTTTATCTTATTAATTTCAATCATTATGTTTATGATAGATCATAAATATTTATTATATCTGATATATTTAATTATACCTGATGTAAATATAAAAAATGTATTAAAATTAACATAATTGCAATGTATCTTATTTGAGAAGCAATTCTGCGTACTAAATTTTTCTGAAATTCCATATGGATCCGTAGCACCCTGCATTACACAGTGCATTACTAAAATGGGGCGATTCCAGCCGAATTCACTGGAATAAACGGAGCGAGCCACGTAAATGCCATCCTCCGGATTTCGCACGTGTTCATCTGATCCGATTTTGATGCGCCGCTAACAATGCACCGACCCTGTTGTATCGTCGCCCGCAACAGGGTCACGCCTCTGAGCGAAATTACAGGATTTCGTCACGGACCTTTCTAGACTTTCTTGACGCTTATTATGTGGATTCGTCGCGGAAATCCCTCGAGCAGTTGTCACGAGAGAGTGATCTAACGCGAGAAACCCCAGTGTAGAAAAAACAGATTTAATCAATCATTTAATATCTCTCGTAAAGCAAGAGATATGTTACTAATTAACATTTAACAGTAGATTTAAAAACATATATTTAAATAAATTTATATTAAATAAAAATATATATTAAATGTTAAACAAATTAATTTAATGTTACGTATATATTAAATCAATTTAAAAATAGTAATCTGCCTATTTTGTATATTTTACATTTAATTAGAATAATAATAATAGAAATAATGCGTAATATTTGGTGAGTTTTATTATTAAAATAAGTATTAAAAACTATCAAAAAAATGTGATAGAAATTTTCAGAAACTTTTAATTTTAAGAAACTTTTATAAATAATACATAATAATACACATGGGTATTATTATTTGTTAAAGTGTATCTATTATTCGTTAAAGTTGGAAGTTCAAAGTTCCTAAAAATTTCAATCCCATTTTTTTCTGATAATTTAATAATTTAATATACACATATTGGAGCTATAAGTACATACAACTTCAAAGCAGCAGTTAAAAATGAAATAAAATGTTCACAACTTATACAAAATAGCGCCAAGCATACCTTTTGCAAAGAGCATTGTAATAAAAACGTTTTTAGAAAAATTTATTATATACATTTGTTATTTTATATATTATACATATTATTTAAAGAATTCTTTCATATGTATTTAATAAAATATACATTTTTAAATCTAATTTGTATTTCATTTATCATTAAATATCGATTAATGATCGGTGCATGACATATTAGAGAATATTAACTTTGATCGCGTTATAATTAATTGTTGATCTGTTACAAATATAATGGTTCAAATTAATATAATCGATATACGCGTAAATAAAATTTTCAACATAAATATTTCAAGTTTATTTATAAATTGCAAAAAGTTTACGTAAAGTACATATACATATAGATTATGAGCCAGAATTATTCGGAAATTCTTAATCGAAATCTTCAACAAGTTTGTATATTAGCTCGTAACTTAATATGACATTTTATCAATGCAATATCAATGTAAACTGTAAATTGAAATCAACCGCTCAAGAATTAAGATAAGGCAACTCCTTCATTTCTTTATATAATTCCTCTCTACAAATTCTCATGATATCTCAAATAACAATTTCTTTTATAAAAAGATAAGAAAGACAAAAAGTCCAGAAAAATATAGATATTGAATACAAATAATTGGTTTATTTATTACAAACTATAAATTTAATACGAAACCAATACAAATCTATAAGAGGCGGATAAGATGCGATAAAACTTTTTAAACGTTCTTTTTTCTTTTGCTCACCTATATGTTATTTAACTTATACTCGTGCATACAGTAAGCTTCTTTAAGTGATGTTTCAATACCGGTTTCGCCATTTACCGAGATGCTCATTAATCGATAATCCCGGCGATTACACACAAATTAAAAACAAAATATATAATTCTTATTGACCTTGTATTAAATTTATAGTCCACATAATGTGTCTTTATTTATCAGACTGGTAGCTCAATTTTCTCGTCGTTTGGTTTCCATCGCGTCCATCTTACAATCTTTCGGTCGATACACGAGATCAGCTCTTGTGGTACCGGTAGGCTGCGTCACGGTAAGCACCGCCCAACGGGGTTACGAGGGGTACGAGGGAGCCCCAATGTCGTGTCTGCGTCGCGGCGCACGCGTCTTGTAATGAACGCGCATTCGGGGATTGTAAAGGGGGCTATTATCCCCCGGGGTGTTCGCAAAATTTTCGGAAATACGTTATCCCAGCAGAAGGTTCTCAGAAGAACGGGACACTCAGCTCCGAAACGTCGCAGGACGTTATCAAATTGTCGTCGCGCGCGAAAAATCCCTCTTTTTTTTAAATTTTTTTTCATCCTCTGCGAGTGAGTGAATTAAACACACTGGTGGTATCCGCTCGTCATTGGATAGGAAGCGGGATATGAGCTACACCGAACCGCTGTGGGAGATTAATGGAAATCAAACACCAGTGAGTCCGAGGATGAGCTCTGCAAGACGCGATTCATTTACAGTTTTGTCTTCGATATTAGTGATAAAAAATGAAGGCGGAGAAGGCGATGACTATCGCGATAGCAGCACGTTTTAGCTGGCGATTTATCTTTAATTGAAGTTTAAATTAAAAAATGTTCCTAAGCATTTTTGTTACTGAGTTATCGTGGGTTAATTAAAAGGAGCATTTTGACTTTGATTGCTCATAATTCCACTAAAAATCATTATATCGCGATTAAAAAGTAAATTTTTAAAACTAAAACTTCGCTTTATTGAATAGTAACTGCTAATTCTTTTTTTTTAATACAAGATACATAAATTTGAGCTAAAAAGTACAACATTATTTTCCTTCCAACTCAAAATCTTATATAAAATATAAAAAATCATCATTTGCGCTAATTAGAGCCAGGTGATTCGTACATATCTTCAAAAATGAAATAAAAATGTTAAATTATAGCCACGATCTAGCAGAATATAATTAATTAAACCAATTGATTAATTCTCCGCCTATAATCTTTTTTGGCACGAACAAAATTTCATTCTCAAGTTTCACTTTCATTTTTGCGCAAATTTTAATTTTCCTTAAATAAAGGTTTTAACATTTAAGTTACCAAATTATTTGATAATGTAATAGAAATGTTGTAACAAAGATGAAAAATAATTATAACTTAATTCTAAACTTTTTTGGAAGTCTATAACAATAAAAAAGCTTTGGTTGGATAAAAAATATTCAGATTGCAGATAGAAGGTTGATGTTAATCAAAGTTTGGTCAAAGTAGCTCATGTAAGACCAGTGTGTACATTCATAATTTTTATGTATTTAAGGCAGTCTTAAGTACAGTCTTAAATCTGATATCTTAAAGAGCCGTGTTAATATCTTAAAACATTACTTGAGACAAATTTAAAATAAAAATACGGATTTATGAAATTAGTATATTTATTATTATAAAAAATATTTATTTAAAATCAATATAATTCTATTAAACACGGTTTACATATGCTTTCGAGATTCTCATGTAGTTGGCGCTATCCAAATCAACTGATTTTCTCAAACAAAATCTGTATTCGCGTAACAGGTAATCGCGGCGGAGATGTCGCAGTACGTTGGTGGTGAGATCGCCAGCTATCCAATGTGGGACAGTTCCGTTTTGTACCAGACACAGCCACCTGCTCATCCGCACGTGAACGAGCACGGATTGTACAGACAGCCCTGTGCGCTATTGCACCAGAGGTAATTCATTCCATGAAGAATTGTCCACAAAGTAAAGCCAAAAGGTAATGGGACATCTGAAAGATTTATTAATTCTAATACAAGTTTTGTTATCATTCTCCTGGTCTTCACGAACATCAGTGTACTTAACATCAAACGGTTCAACAAGTTTTCAAAGTTCATTCTGGAAAAGACTTGTCTGGCGAAGTCATTTCTGTTCTAAAAAAAATGATCACAAATTTGTGTAAGAATTAATTTCTCTTTTTTTACTTTCCAAAAGTCCCTTTACTTTTTAACTTTCCTCTGCATATTCAAGTAGAATAATATAATTCCTTATGTACTCTAAATTAATAAACGCACATAAGAAGTCTTTAATAGTTAATATCAATTATCATACTGCAACACATTATGTGGTAAAGTATATAAAATTTTGAAATGTGTGTCTAGTCGTTATACACCGAACGGCCGTTCGCCAAACTTGCCGTCGTCAACGACGAAAAAACCAAGACGTCGAGTAGCAACGGTATCTCAGAGGAGAGCCGCGAATATCAGAGAGAGACGCAGGATGTTCAATTTGAATGAAGCCTTCGACAAACTCCGCAGAAAAGTACGTATTTTTAATAATTAAATATTTAATAAATATTAAATTTAAACATTTCTCTCAGTTATTAAATATTATTAAATTAATATTAATTTTTATTGTACATCAAAATTAACTCTTTAAAGTAATTGTAACATACAATATTCACGAGACAGGCGAATAGTTTGTCTAAAATAAATAAAATAATACATTAAATTAAAATATATAAAATTGTATCTTTTTGAAAATTGTATCTATTATATAATATATTTGCTTCAAATAAAATAAGCTAATAACTTAAAAATTAATTAGAAAAATCCACAAAAATTATTAAAGTTTTATGACAGAATTATTTAAAAAAAATCATTTTTAAGGCAAATGATTCACCCTTCTTGGAACTTGGAAGTCAAAAGGTTAAGAAGTTATAATACAAAATATCCGATAAAGTTTTTCTCTCAATTATCTTCAGAGAAACCTCTCATTTTTAATTCTTTAACCTAATTATTTTTCATATTTAGGTACCAACGTTTGCCTATGAGAAAAGGCTCTCGAGAATTGAAACGCTGCGCTTGGCGATCACATACATCGCCTTCATGGGGGAGTTACTCGGTATCGAGCCAAGTAGTCCGAAAACGGAATACATACCACGAGAGTACTACTTGCCGAATTGAACTCTTCCCTTTTTCCACAATTAATGAGCGCTCATGCGTCGATCCGAGGCGATATCCTATATCGACGAAAAACTTCTAATCGATGAGAAACCAGTCTTCCATTATTAATTAGTATTATAGCATTAAGTCTCGAAGTGTAATTTAACGTCCATACATGACATTCATATGGTCTTCGATAATATAATATTAACCAATTCTTCTCTTGGTCCATTAATTTTTTCGATACTATATCACTTTTCGAGTTGTTCAGAAACCACTAGTACGAAAGAAATGTAAAAATAATAGCTACATATATATAAAATCCTATAAATTTTTGAACATCTCTCGAAATATTTGTCTAGTATCGAAAGGATTAAATTTTCTGTCAATCAAACTTTTTTCTTTATTACGCTGACAATAATCCTGCAACGCTTTATCGTCTCAATTACGTGATGAATCTCGTACAATTGAAGGGAGTGATTGCAATATTAAGGAATAAAATTAAACTTCCCTGTCTTTTATTCTTCGCAAATACACGCTGTACATTCATAAGATTGGCGTTGGATTGCAATGGAAAAAAGGAACGTTTTTTGACTTGGATTGGGTTAGCAATGTTGAAAAAGTTAATCGGCGAATGATCGGAATCTCGTACATATCGAAATTGTAAAATTAAGAAATTATACTTTTTGCGATATTAGTGGGAATATGTTCATCGGGACCCGAAATTGCCTTTGTCGTAATGCAACCCTGTCTTATATCATTGCAATTTCTGATTTCAATAATATATAGTTGCTGAATATATGTAAACTATATGTCGCTGTTGTGCGAATTGCGAAAATAATAACTAAGTGTCAAAATAAGTTAAAATAAAACTTTATGTAATACATTATATCCTGGTATTTTGAATTTACTTTCGCATGGATTTTGAAAATTATTTGAAATGTTTATCAGTTAAATCTCTTTACAATTTTAAAATCATACATTTTTATATGGAAAAAGACTAATTTTTGTGAACTGCATTACAGTATTCCATTCGACATCAAAATAAGATTAATATTATAATTTCGCACTCACAATGTAACTCTCTCTTTTATTGAACTTTATTATAATATTTATTATATATTGTTAAGATCGAATTAAATTAAATTAATATCCGCTCAAATAAATTTTTCAAATTAAACTTAATAAACCTCCTAGGTCAAGAACAAATTGAGCCATACTAGTTATTAGATATATATATAAATCTATTATAATAATAACACCGGTATACGAAAAAGTTTCGACTTTACAAAGTCCTCAACAGCCGCAACCAAATTGTCAGCACTTCTAATAAATTAATTTAGTATATTGCGAAGAATATCACAAGTTGGCGTTTCGTCCCGGTTTCCACTACTGGACTCATCAGTAAGTTATTGTAATGGAAACCTACCTTAGACGCCGGTGTAAGTTATTGAATCGAGATTTTATATAAAGCGATATATATGCGTATTTCAGCACTTGCGAGAATTTTGCAAATATCGATAGACCTCTGATAGCGAGTCGACGTAGTAATATTCTTCGCAGTATTTTAAGTAATGTTCCCTCTCCCCCTAACTAACGCGTCGAACAATCATCGGTCTTAAAACGCAAATCTATCTGAAAAGTCCCCCCAAATTGCGCGCCGAACTACAGTCGGTCTTGAAACGCAGCTCTAATAATTTGAAATAACGTCCCCTTAATTATTTTTCCCACGCATTGTTAGACCAGCGTACAGCGGCTGTTGAGGACTTTGTAAAGTCGAAATTTTTCCTGTCATACTGATGTTATTATTATAATAGATTTATATATATATATATCTAACAACTAGTATGGCTCAATTTGTTCTTGACCTGGGAGGTTTATTAAGTTAAGATCGAAATTATAACAATTGATATTGTTGCTCTTCTTTGTGTCGAAAGGATTGTACCTATATATGAGTATTTTTCAGATTTTCATACGTCTCAAATATATACCATGACTATGTATTTAAAAATACGTTTAAAAATAAAAAATTCATAAACAAATTTACTTAACATATACATATGTATCGTGAGTATTCAATTGTTCAACTTTTCATCCCTTACATGAATAATAAAATTTACTCTAATGGCAATACGCGACTGAAGGAAACGAACTACACGGTACAAAGAGGAACTCTACACGTGCATCGCTCGATAGTGGTTCGTTGTGTTATCGGTGGAACCTACACGTTGTCGCAACGTTATGAAGAAACCTGCGCGAGATAAAGCATTCGGTTTACTTGGTGTCGGTATCTAGCAAGTATATCCCTTCTTATCGACCCTGCGTTGACAGAACGACACAATCTCGCGAGATCAAAAGACCGACGATACTATAGGACGTGGTCGCGCGCTATAAGGGGATAAAGGGTTGACCGAGAGGAACCGGTGGCCACCCAAGAAGACGGTCTCCTTTCTCTCTGTGCCGAGCCGGCCGTTTAACAGGACCTCCTTTGATCTTTCCTTTTTTTCCCTCATTCGATTTTTTTTTTCTTTTTCCTTGTTCTCTTAAGGTTGCCGCTGAGAGATCGCTCGCTTACGAGAGAGGGAGAGGAGACAGAATGGAGATGTCCTCCGTGCTCGAACGATCCAAGTGAGCTTGTTAGGCTGACGTCTCAATTTTAACGCTCTCGATCGGGAGTCGAGAAGTTGCGGGGATTCGAAGGCGAAGAGAGATACACGGTGAGAGAAAGAGAAAGAGAAAAAGATACCGAGGGTGGGCCCCGCATGCGTGGCGGCGTTCGCATAAGCGCCAGAACGGGCCACACGCATTCACCTTTCGCGTATATGTATATGAGCGAAATATGTACCATGTATTTACACAAGTATATACGTGCATATACATGGCGAAAGCACGCATTCTAGATGCCGCGTTCGGAATAAAGACAAGTCCCGAGAAGACAAGAAGATAAAGTACACGCAGGGCAGAGCGGGGAGCGGTGAAATAACGCGGGCTAAAAGGGCTCTCTGTTGGGTCGTGGAGGGAAGAACAGAGAGAGAGAGAGAGAGAGAGAGAGAGAGAGAGAGAGAGAGAGAGAGAGAGAGCAGAAGATGGGGCACACCGAGGGGACGGGAGGGAGAAAGACAACGTCGGGTGGCGTCGGGGGGTGAAACCCGCGGGGAAAAGAAGAAACGCGAAGATAGGAGCCTTGGCTCATAATAGGTGGAGAGGCCGGCGCCTCTCGTAGCATCACCACGTGGCATGCGGCCAACTACTGTCTCCTGATCAATATGCTTACGGCTACCTCGCCTCTCTTTCTATCCCTTTCCTCTCGTGGCGTCTCCCTTTTGCGCCTCTCCGTCGTGAGAGAGCAGTGGATCAGGCGTTTCGGTGACGCGATGCGATGCGTTATCCGGCGACACCGAGGTATCTGGTGTGTCGAAGGTAACCGAGGAACCGTGTCGCCGTCCTTCTACCACGGGATCCCTGCGATCCTGATGTGCAATCGTGCTGGGATCGACTTCCTACGCGACGTATCAGTATATCAGATAAAGGAGATGTGGCTTCTTTTCAATCTGAGAAGAAGTTTCTCAATTTTCTTTTTCAAAAATCTACTCTTGATAATCTTGCTTATAAAACTAGATTCGATAGATAAATAATAAAAATGTATTCTTGCTCTCTGAACTCTTTTGGGATGGAACCTCGTTCTAAAGAGTGAAAATTGAATCAGTCTTGAAAGAGAGTAGCTAAATTTTCAGTCTTTGAGAGTGAAACTTCACTCTTCAGAGTGACAATTCATTCTAAAAGTTTTGGAGAATGTGGTACCGCAGTTTCGTATCACAATCGATTGAAAAAATAAATACTGTATCTTTCGATTAAAATGTTCAAAACGTTTCGCATTCGCCGTAATAAGAACGTATTATCTATTATTTTAAACATCGCTAGACGATGTAACGAATAAATGTATTTTTCTGTTCCAAGAACAACTGAAACTATCGGAAGTCTGCACTGAAAAGAAAAAAAATACCGTTTATCTCTGAAGATCGTTCTTCGCAAAGTAGAGCAAATAGTCCGATTTTTCTCCATTCTCAAGCGGCAATTATAATCGGCGACGTTACAAATATGTGCGAGTGTGTCGTTTTTACGAAGAAAAGTAAAGATCTATGGCGATCCTTGCTCCCGAAGATTCCGAAATAAATGTCTCGTATGACCATCGCGTGGGTGGGACAAATTGGTCATCCGTTTCCACTCGGGCGTTATCTTATCATCGACGAAGTTTCTCGCCGTGTGATATAACGCTGGCGCCTAACAGGTGGTCCCCGTTCGTGCCGACCGGCCACCTTTCTCACGATCGGTCGAACATTGCTAATGACACCGAGATGATTGCGATGCTGCGCGAATCGTCGGTGGTACCATGCGTCAGTTACGTGTTGGTGAACCACTCCGAACGATCTCTTCGTCTCTGTTTTTCATTTTCTTCCCTCTCTCTTTCTCAGGATATTTTAAAGCGGAGAACAGATCTTTACGTATCGCGTAATGCATAAAGTATAACAAAATCAACTTTAATCAGAGTCTTTTATCTCATATAGAAAAAAGGAAAATAAAGAACTTTGATTGGTCCATTCTCTTACGCATTATGCATTATGCAAGATACACTCTGCGCTCCCGCCTTTATCCTTTTAAAAGCCGATAAAAATGTGAATAGCAGACGTACTACGCTATTAAACTAAACACGACGACGTTCTCTTTCTTTTTCGTTGATCCGCCTTCCACTTCTTAAATCATCATCCGACCCTGAAGAGGAATCGCGCCCGCGCACTATCATCATCATGGGCCGAGTCTACACACTCGTGCGTTTACATGCGATGCGCGCACGGGATCTTTAAATATCCCAGCGACGGATTACGAAGACCTATCGTTTATAAGGGACCACCTATATAAAGTTACCGAGAAGTTTAGTCGGCCGTTGTAGTACCTATATCGTGGTGGGTGGGTGAACAGTATCTCGTTGGTCGCGCTCGACACCGCCGAGTAGTGGGTGGTTGATAGTGGAGGTGCTAGTGGTAGTAGTAGTGGCGGTGGTGGTGGTGGTGATGGTGGTGGCTACCGTTGATACTGGTGCTGCTTCTGGCTGCTGCTACTGCTGCTGCTGTTCCTGATGCCGGCTCACAGCCGCTGGTAACGGTACGGCGGTGGTGGTGCCGGTATCGGTAGTGGTGGTAGTGGTGGTGGTTGCTCCTCAGTGTCCGGCGCGCCTCCGACAAGCGTGCTTCGGTCGTTACGAGAGGATCCTATGAACGCGTTCTCGCCGTTCATCGCGGATGACATCGGCTGACTTTCTGCCGGCGTCACAAAACAGAGAGACGGACAAGGATAATAACGGCAAGTGGGCAAAGTGGGAAGAGTTGCAGGTGGAGGAAGAGGAGGAGGAGGAGGAGGAGGAGGAAGAAGAGAAGAACACGTCGGAGAAGCCGGAGTCCGGACGGGATTACGATCGTGTACGTGGAATTACACGGATTACCGTCGATTCGATCGTCGGATTGTCGCTGTCGCACAAGGAAGGATGCGATTAGCTTCAGCCACGCTACGGTGCTCGTCGTTGGTGACGGGGTTCACGGTGACAGGTTCGCGCGGATCGTTGGCGCGGGTCAGGACCGGCCCGCGACGTTTGCCGCATGCGGCAGGCAGACACGACAACGACGAGTCCTGCTAACCGACGAGTCGCAGGATCCTACGCAAGCGGGAGAAGTGGACCACCGCGAGCGAACGCCCGACGATCGTCCAGAGGTGATATCCGGAGAGGAACACGGGGGACCGTATTCGCGAGATCGCGTAGGTCGCTACGGGAGGAGTGTGCCCTGTAGTCGGAATATCGGCATACAGAGCCACGCCAGACTTTTAAATGGTGCATTATTATTCCGGGGATCTTAGCCGTAGTGAAGAGTTAGGTATACATAGGAAGTGCCCGAGAAAGTCGAGAAGACCCTAGTCGATAGCGAGCGACGTCGCCGCTTCATTCGTTCCGAGGAGCCGGCGTGACAGGGAGGAAGAAAGAAAGAGAGAGAAAGAGAGGAAGAGCGAGGGAAAAAGGGGGAAAGAGAAAGAGAGAGAGAGAGAGAGAGAGAGAGAGAGAGAAAGAGAGAGAGAGAAAAAGGGGTTAGAGTAGCGAAGTGAAGCGTGCACACACAGTCAAGTTCAACGACCCGCTCGGATTAGCTCGCGCGAACGAGCGGAAGGCCGGCTCAAGGACGGTGTTCAGAAGGAGTCCGACAGAAAGGGAGACGCACGGAAGGAAAGAGAGCGTGAATAGCGCGAAATATATATATATATTTACAATTACATATATATATATATATACAAACATCTATATATGTACGTACGAGGAAACGCGTTTATGAGTGAACGTGAATACGCGGAAGAAAAGCGAATGGCCGAAACTACGAGCGGCGTCCACCGGTCGGTTACGGCGATCCATCGCTTGGGTGAGAACGATCTTGAGGCGCCGGCAACCGGTAGTTGGTGATGGGGGGTTTAGGCGAGGATGCCTTCTCCCTGTCTTCTCTGTCGTCATCATCACCGTCGTCGTCGTCACCGCTACACGCCGTCATCCCCTACGCCGTCGAGTCGCTGTACTGTTCCGTCCCAGGTCGTCCCGTCGTCTCCAGTGACCGTCATCGTCGTCGTCGTCGTCGTGGTCCCCGTAGTCCCTCGGCACCACCGCAGGCAAGGAGCAAGCCCGTTAACGGCAAGCAGAGAAAGATCCTCACCGGTGCGAGAAACTTGCTGCTCTTCGGCGTCGGATGCGTCGGTGGTAGCGACGTTAGCGTTGTCGTCGACGGGGAACCTAACGATACCCCAGAAGGAAGGAAGCCGGAGCCTCTTCGCGCATCAGGTAGGACACTCGGGGTACCGGTATCGGATCAAGAACAAGAGGAAAGAAGGGAGCACCGAAGCAAGAGGAGGAGGAGGCGAAGGTGGTGGGGACGAACGAGGTGACTCGCCGTCGAGATGCACCAGGTGGTGCCCTACGGACACAGCGGCACCTCAAGCGAAGGCCGAAACGATAGGATCTTCTGGGAGCAGCAGCAGCAGCAGCAGC
>NW_017278534.1:1937354-1951107 GCF_001594065.2 Cyphomyrmex costatus | reverse complement strand
GACGACGACGACGACGACGACGACGATTACGACGACGACGACGACGACGACGACGACGATTACGACGACGACGACGCGACAGCGGTTACGGCGGCACAACGCCGGGCCCGACGTGGACCGCGTGTCCTCCCTGCACTGTCTGGGCCCGGTGCGCACCGTCCACGGCGGTGTCCCGCTGTCGCTGCCATCCAATTTGCTGCTCATAGGACTGGCACTCTGTTGTCTGGCCTTGCCGGCAGTACAGCCGCGTCTCAGCGGCCATCATCAGACGTGTCCGGGTTGCCCACACCAACAACCGCAGCAGCAACAACATCACCATCATCATCACGTGCACCACGAGGGTCCGCCAAGGAGCGGCCTGTTCAAAGACACCGCCGCACCTAGTCCCGACGATCTTAGGCTGGAGGCAATCAAACATCAGATCTTGCAGAAACTTGGCTTGAGGACTCGCCCGGACGTTAACAGGACGTTGGCCACCGTACCCCGGCATTTGGCCCTGGAGACCCTTTACCGGGCGGAGGCGCAAACGCCGCCGCGCTACTCCGACCGGTCGAGGGTCGACTATGAGAGTGAATATTCAGGCGAGTTCCTCTACGGCGGCGACGAGTACTCGTATAGGAATCTCGATCAGGAGACCACTACCACGGAGGGTAACGCTAGAACCACCGCCAAGTCCTATCAGGGCTACAATGATGTTCAAGATGAGCTGGATGACTTCTACGCGAGAACTTCGGAGATCATCACCTTCGCCGAACCTGGTGAGTCCGCTAGTACTCACCCCAAAAATCTCTAATAAGAGACGTCCTGCTCGCACTTTGTTTCGATAAATCATATTAATTTCTTTTCTTCTTCGCATTTACATGTGCTTCGATAATTCAGAAGATTGGTTTCGTAGTATCGACGAGCGGTATCGTGAGATTCAATAATTCGACGATAAGTACATTGATAATAAGAATGACTGATATATAACTATGGCCAGTATTTATAGTCGGACTTTATATTCAAGATCATCTTAAGTACAGTCTTAAGATGTCATGAACCAATCAGAGACCGGTATTCATAATTAATTCTTATATCTCAGACTGTCTTAAGTACAGTTTTAAGATAGTATAAGCCAATCAGAGGGTTATGTTAGCATCTTAAGACATTGCTTAAGACGATCTCAAAATAAAAATGAACTATGAATACCATTCTTGATATATTATCATTCTGGCATATAAATTTCCCACTGAATACTCCGAGGGACGATTCAAAAAGCGAAAGACTAAAAGTTGTCCATAAAACATTGATACCATTAAATTAATGATTCCGATTCTGAAAGCTACGAAATACAACAAAATCTAAGATAGATACTCAAGTATAATTCCTTCTTATTTTAAAACAATCTTAAGTAACGTATTAAAAGATGTTAATACGTGCCGGCTCTAATAGAGTAATTAATTTATGACATCTTAAGACTGTACTTAGGACGGTTTTACACAATGTCCCAGGAAGAAAGGTTAATATTCTGAAAGATAATGATATTCACATTCACATAATCATTTTTTAATAAATACCTCTTAAAATGACCGATATCGTCATCTCCCAGAATATCTATCTTTTTTTCTGATACACCCTGCATAAAAAATACCAGACTCAAAAATGTATAATTTTTAAATACAAATTGTAAGGGCAATGGCACATAAAAAACTGAAGTGGTGAAACGTAAGCTGTAAGTGAATTGACCAATCAGTAGAGACCGTAAGGCCGTAACGTAATAGCGAATCCAACATGTTGATTTCTTTACTGCTTATATCTAATTATTATTTATATAAACTTATATAAATTATTATCTGAGCTTTTAAGTCTTGAGCTTAATTTCTTACAGCTTAAAATTTAAAGTTTAGATAATAACTCATTGTAAAAAATACCAATCCAAAAAGCTTTCAAACGTGTGATAATCTACACCATTTTAGTACACAGAGAGTTCTATATTAGTAGAATTTATTTTGATGTATATCGCGATTATATATATATATATTTATTTATTTCCGAGATTCTATAGTATAGTATATAAGTAATATAAACGGTATGCGTGCATTTATCGATAAAAGCGAGGTGTGAATATAGACCTCAGACTTCTTGAAATTGATATAATCTAATTAGCACTTTGACGCAACAAAATGATTTCTGGATACAGTCGTGACAGCATATTATGGAATTGTTCAGAATAGTTCCCGATAGGAAGTGCCGGTTTCCCTAAAAAAACTACAATAAAAATCTCGTGAATGATCGAACACCTACGATCGAAATCTATTCCAATTAATTCCATAATACGTGCCCAGTTGCAACAATTAGTGCAAGATACAACATGGTAAATTGAATTCATTGATGCTATACCGGTTTCTATCACCTCACGTTCCTACTTTCTCCGATGTATCCTCGGCGCGGAACACAGGATATTTCGCGAGGAAAATTTCTAAGAGAAACGTCGCGAATATTCCTGCACAACGTCACAGCCAAGCTGCGATCGAACAATTGAGAACGATCTAGAGAACACGAGTGTCCTTGCCGCACGAATGCGATTTCTAACGCGACCGATCTCACACGTGTATAAAGTTTGCTTCCGAGAAAACGCTTTCTAAGCGCGAGGTGCCAGTGGCTTGAAGAGGATCCTTGAAAAAGTTGCAAAGATTTCTGCGAAGCGCGAAACATCGACGTAAGTCGCGGCCGCGGGTCTTACAACTTTGTCAACTTCGCTCGATAAGCATCGCGGCATTCTCAATCAAAATATTCCGCCTACATATAAGAAAATTATTCCGCATCGGATAAAGGACGTTACTGCATCTATAGACGCGAGCATTCTATTGCACGTCATGTATGAATGCTGCAATTATTAATTATTCGCGATACGTCACGTAAAATCATTGAAACAATCAATAATGCAATATGTGTTCTCTAACACTTAATTTCATAATGCTTTTAAAATAAACGGGTTTTGCATATAAATAACAATATAGTTATACCAATTTAAGTTGATATATAAGTTCCTTAGCTTCTCGAGTTGATTAAAGTTGATTGGCCTCTTATTTCTTCCGTTTGCGAATAATTCAGTACAATCTCATTTTTTTCTGATTTGAATTGTTAATGCAAATTAAATTATTTGCCATTGATGTCTGAAAAATTTAAGAATTATGAATTATGACATTATTCAATTATACGGATGATTCTGTATTATATTGGAGGTATATAAATCCGAAGGCAATCGATAGCAATTCAGAAATGTACGTACAAACGAATTGCAAAAAATCAAAAGCCAACGACATTTCGATGTTGTCCTGTAGTTTGATATCGCCGAAGTTAAACTACTGGATTAAGCCGAATTCGTTCGATGCCAAATTGCGCGAGGAAAATTCATTGATTCCATGTCTGATTGGATGATCCAGTCACTCGACATACATAGATGTTTTTTCCAAACTCTTTCTCGTACGTCTCGATACGTCGTAATAACGACCGTGCTAATATATAGATCGATAAACATAGCGACTGCTCATTCCGTTTATCGATTGCGTCTAATGATCACCTGCCGAAGTAACGTTCTCGAGGGTCACATTGTTCACGATTGATACTCGGTCATAATTTTTCAGGGCTTTTATTATACCAAGATGTTATAGATGTTATAGATAGTATGATTGTTTATAAGATTGTATTGATCAATAATGAACGTTTATCGCTTGCGAACTATACACGCATACGTATAATTTAGTCAGATTGTCTGTAAAGTATAAGCCTCGAACCAATCGAAAAGTATTTTAGTATTTATAGAATAAGTTTTATTTTTTTTTTTTTAATATCCAGAATAATTTCTTGAAGAGACATTGCCACTTTCAACGTTAATCTTTATAGAATTCAATTTTCCCTTCTTAAAGCATGAATGAAGGGTTAATTTTAAATTTCGACATTTCGACATTTTGTAACCTTCAACAATATTAACATATTAAAAACTTAGATGATAAATCGTACTATGGTATCAAAATCAAAATTTCACATATTAGGCGGTGTTACTTTCATAATTTTATATTTTATAATTTTGTTTTATACTGAAGATGGCTTAAATGGAAACATATCTTATTCATTATATTGTAATTATATTTTACTCGTGAATATTCATAGTGTCGGCTTAATAGCATTAACTTTTCGCTTGATATTAAATTTAATATAGATTTGAAAAACGTATGTGTGTGTGTCTTTTATCGCGAGACTTGTGAAAATAGAGCGAACGATACCCTGTGTATTAAATAACAAGTATACGCGAATGGATTTGAAATAGCAAGTTGCAATAAGCTTGGTCTCCGATAACAGGACGACTTCCACGAAACGCCAAACAACACGTCGCATGTTCAACACACAGCACACAGCGTACCCGAGGCAGCACACAGATACAATGTAATAACTTGTGGTGTGTACAACGCGACTTCGGGGTTAATCTATCCGCGTGTATTGCATTACTTCTCCGATAACGACACGTAGGTTACGTTTTATTGCCATATGATATGACGTAATCCGTAATAAACACATTTATCCATTACACCTGTATAAATGATTCTAATTAACTGATCTCCGTGATTTCACGCAGCGTTTTGGGGGGGGGGGGGGGGGGGGGAGAGGGGGGAAAAAACAAGTTCACGATAGCAAAAAAGCTGACTCATCGCGAAATTTCGAGTGGCTCGTCATACTTGCAACTTCTACCATGATTCCATGAATTATTCACTATAACATCATTTTAGTTTCACTTCCTTGTAGTTTCGCCTAGTTCGGGGCTGAGTCGCGTCCGCGACGCGATTCGTGTACGTAATTGCGGGAAAATCGCGGTAAGATTCCGGGGGGGAGGGAGGGGGGGGTTGATCGCGCGGGTCGTGCCCGACGAAATTTTTGCGAGCTTGACGAAAGGCGGAATGCACCCGTCCCTCGTTGGGGACGCTTGACGAGCCGCTCGCACGCGTCCCCGCGGAGCCACACACCTGCAGCCACGTGGCCCGCCGCAGTCGCCGCGCGAGTGTTGCGACAACAGAGAAGCGGTCTATAGTTCACTCCGCAGTTCACAGTAACTCTAAGTTTAACAATAAGGGTAATAGAACCCCAAGGTAGAAACGGTAATGTTGCCGACTCGTTGCCGCGACGTTAGCCGGCGCTTGCACCTTCGTCACCGTTAAATTAACGAGCCCCCCTCCTCTCCCCGCGAGTTTCGTGCCCCGTTTCGCTCTTATAAAGCCGTGTGAAACCCGTTGCGTGGCGTTCTAATCCCACATTTGAATCATTGGTTTCTCACATTGATAACAACGATATCGATTCCAGAAGATCAATTCGCTATTAGAAACTTCATGTCGAAACGAGAATTCTATAAGAAAAAGAAATAATTAGAAATTAGAATAGTCTAAATTCTAAAAAAATTGAAAAAATTAAGAAATCTTAAAAATAAAAATATGAAAATTTTTGAATAATAAAATTAGAATGATTTCAAAATCTGAAAAATTAAGAAAATTTTAAAATTATAGAAACGTTGTCGAAATCTCGAAAATCTTCAAATTCCCGATAATATAAACAAAATTAGATTTCACACGACACATTGCACACGTTTTTATTTCTCTTGTAATATTTTACTTACATATTGTATACCAATTTTTAAGGAAAAAGCTTTTTCCGTTGTGCGATTTACATCGATAGATTTACATCGGCAAATTGATAACGTGTCGCGACAAAGCGGAATTTCGGTTTAATTACAGTTTCAGCGCTGTGTTACTACCGTTCGTTCGCGATCGATTCGCGCGAGCCGTGCCGGGGGAGTCGCGAACTTTTCTCGGCGCGATATCGATATCTCTCCGATCCTCCGCGCGTTCCCGGCGAGAATTTCGAAGCGTGCGCGTCAACGATCCCGTAACACGAAATCCGCCCGCCGGAATCCTCCGGTCATTCTCCGAACGATTTTTCCGGACACCTCGCGCGTCGAGGCGTATCGTAATGCGCCATATGTGATACTTTAACGTTAATGTCGCTGTGTCACTATACATAGCCGATGAACACGTCATTCTTTTTGAAGAAACTAAAGAAACTATAAACGACCACCATTGCTCGGCCCGGCATCGACCGCGGGGTGGCCGGCGGACGCGCGGCACGCGGGGGTTGCAACGAGGGAAAGTTTGTGTTCCACATTTTTTTGTCTACGTGGAACACGCGAAAAAAATGCCGCGGAACCCGAACAACGCGAGTTCCCACTCCTCGCGGCCGTTTGTAGTCGTTACCGACGACGTGCCGCGGATACTTTTCTCTACCTACCCGGTTGAATCGATATATACCCGACCGCGCACGACTCCAGCTGACGGACGATAATTACTCGTCGCGTCGCCGCGAATTTTCCCAGCTGGTGCTCCCACTTACCGTCTTCTCACCTCATCTTCCAATTTGTCGTCGAGTCGCGATCAGTCGCGCGACAGACGTCAAGCGCGAGACAGAACTTCACCCCTCATCGCTCAGTCTCGACCGAATTAATCGTGAGATCCCTAATGCAATTTATAGCATAAGCTAAAGAAAAAAATCAGGATCGATAAATCAACGTAATTTGCGACGCGTAATTTTATACATCTTACACCTTTGTGTGGAATAGTCCAGAGCATTCGATTATTCTTAATATTCCACTAATGGATGAAAATACAGAAGAATAAGTAATGTAATATTTTTACATAATATGATAAATAAGAATTTATATACGATAATAGTTAATAAGAGTCATCTGTTTCAAACGCGTGACCCGTTTTCTATAATAATATAAATCACTTCCAGTCGATTCGCGATTCTTTTCTTATGAGTTTTAGCAACGATATACTCGTACAACCGTGAAACTTAAATGTCTCTCTACTTTAACCCCTTTAGATCTGATTTTAACGGTCCATGTTAAAAATTTTTCAAAATTCAATTTAAGAACACTTTAATGAGTAATTTATACTAAACAATTAATTTTGATAAAAGATGTATATGTATATATGATTCGTTTTACTCGTTTAACTTTAATATAATGTAGTATATAGTTTTAGGAAACTTTTTGTATTAAAACGTAACAGTTTTATTATTTATTTTACCAACATTAACAATGACCTGATAGTTTGGTCGAAACGTACGTTATATTTTATAACAAAGATGTTATTAAATATTAGCACAATTTCAATCTAACTATTGTTTTTAGCTCCTCTATATTTATCAATTTGTTCTAAACAATTAATCTTTTCAAAATTGTAATTATTTTTTTAATACGTACATTTATTATGTATGTATCATCTGGTCTCAGATAATATCGATGAGTTAAATAATTTCAATATATAATATATAAAATAATGTCTTCGATGTATATTACAATGTATATAGGGATTGAAGGAGTTAAATCATGTTACTTTTTAAACGATTTTCATTGAATATCAGAAAGAGAAAAAAGTTCTCAAGCTCAGGACGTATTCGGTTAACTAGTCCGGGGATGAGCGATGTTTTCGACGGACACTAGAAAAATGATCTCGGCGAGAAAGTTTCGCTCTTTTAGCACCACAGTAAAAAGATACATAACGCGTCGGTATAGCCTGTTAACGAGTTTTCTAATAATAACGGCGTGAGAGTCATATCGTTGAAAACAATTTTATTATCATTCAGGTATCATCTCGTCGCCCTTTCGTTTGCCAAATTCCCATCGATTGGGCCATCCTCTTCTTTAAATTTCTCTGAAGTTACAATATATGATTATGGAGTAAAATCCCTGCTTGTGGCCACAAGGGGATCAAACCGTTTGACCCTTGACCTGCGATCTAAACGATTTGTCCTTCTTATCTTTCTTCTTTCACTAATTACATAAATAGTAAAAATTTTAAAAAAGAAAGGAAGAGAAAAAAACATTTAAGTACACACATACACATTCGAGTATATTATTATTAACCTTTCAACGCTACATTATTTGAACAATACACTGGATATGTCACCAATTATTTTTTTATTTTATAATTTTCATAAAAACAAACACGCGTTCTAAAAGTTTTCTTTTTCAATCAAAATGCCAGATCAAAAAACCGAACCAAATGTACGTATCTTTATTAATAAAAAAATTATAAGCAATGAAAAAGGCGTTTAAAAAAATGGATATGCTATACTCAGAGTAGCATCAAAGGGTTAATTAACTTATTTCATGAATGTTTACTGTAAATTTGTATTATATCTTTTATTTGTCATAAATGCAATTATTTTAACAATAATTATAATTGATCACGATTTATTTTATAGATATCGTAATAATTATTAAGTTGAATTACTTTTTAGATCATACTACGTTATAAGATAATTCTACATAAATGTATTGAACATCCTACAGAAATTTCTCATCTATGATTAAATATTTCCGATGTGACTTTTTTTTTTACCAACATAACGACCCCCTTTCTATTCCATACATAAAGTGGTATAATTCATTGAATGTAATCAAATTAATTCATTTCCTCGATCTGGTTATTCGGTTTTGCCAGGCCGATGTGGAGAGAAAGATAAAGCAGAGAGGTAACGTCCTTTCACGATAATGCAATGGGAAATTGTACGAATGCAATCGACAGTAGGAAAACTCGTAATGGAACTCGCCGAGCGATCGAAAGTTTCCACGGTGAAGGCTACCAAAAAAGATCGTCAAAACTTGTTTCGATGAAAACCTTTCAGGCATTATTGCAAACTACATCAGGGGAACGAATTCTGTGCGGTGAAAGCAGAATAAAAATTATTGTCTGGAAACTATCGATGTTGAGAAAGATAAATAACAAAATTGCACATTTTTCAGAATTAACAAATCGTTAATCTTCAAGAATATTTTAGCACGAAACATTAATAAATTATTTATTATAAATAAGACGGGAACGATCTCGCGATTACTCGGTTTAAAACGGGATATACACTTTTTCATAGCAAAAACAATTACACCAGCCGGATTGTTATTTAAAAATTCACTAGAGAGGGCAATAGAAGATATCCGGACCTTGTACTCACGACAATCGATACAAAGTGTCGGCATATGGTCGTGTAAGTCTCCAATAGCGAGTAAGCACATGAGGAGGTGTTAACTGTCAGCAACAGCGGCAGCAGCAACAGCAACAATAACGGTGGCATCAATATCAACACGAACAAGCAGCCACGGGGCTTTACAACCCGTGAGTAACGTCCCTATGCAAAAACAACGTTTATATTCTCACCACCCTTCGTCGAGCGGGCGCGACCATTCCAAAGCGGACCATAAGATACCATAAGAATTTATGCGTCTCACTCAACAACGCCACCAGCGTTACCATTTCATCGACGTCGTTATCGTCGAGGATGCGAAATCCCGAACGACGATAACGACGACGGTGACTACGATAGCGAGGAAGCAGAAGGGAAGGTCGATGGATAACGAGAGACGAAGAGAGTGCGAAGTCGCTGAAGAAGATTAGGCTGGGGAAGAATATCGCCTATGGCAGTCTATTTTTATAGAAAGAAAAATATAATTCAAATTCAAATGCGACCAATTCGTATTTAAAGATAAGTGATACTGATATGTCCCTGATATAGCGAGAAGATCCCTTATTCTCCATCGATCGAAACTAACCTAGCCTCTGAGCTTATTAGAACTAGTTAGAGTTAATTAGTTAGAAACTCTTTCTCTCTCTTTTACAAAAAGCTACAAAAAGGAAGAGGACACACGACACACCACGAGCCATCAAACTAAGGTTATCATATATGAATCAAGAAAAATGTATATATATGACATACTTTTCAAAAAAAAAGATTATAAATATGGCAAGGAGGGGGTATAATTCTTTTATATGTTGAATGTAGGTACTTGATAAAATAAAATTTCTAGAACATATTATAATTTTTATCGACAAATATCTTATTTTAATATAAAAAATCCTTATTAATATAATTTTATAAATATAAAATTTTAATTAACGCGCGACTAAAAGTTCTACGATCTCAAAAAGAGTAAATACACATTCTTTAAATTTTTTTAAGTGGAATTTCCTTCTAAAGGATGAAAATTAAGCCAGAGTCTGGAGAAAAAGTGTGACTTAATTTTCAATCCTTAAGAGTGCGATTTCACTCTTTAGAGCGAGATTTACTCTTGAAGTTTTAGAGAGCAAGTACTCTTAAAAGAGAGTGCGACTGGTAACTCTACTTCCAACAATGTAACGATGTATAGAACGATATCGCGACGATATACGCGTTATTTTTCTCTTCCCCTCATCTTCTCCTGTCTTTTTTTTTTTTTCACTTCATCAGCTCCATCGCGTTCTCTTCCTTTCGCACGCGAATTCCATTCCCCTTTAGACGCAGCCATTCCATCGCCATTACCAAACGATGCCGTAAGCCAGCAATCGTAATTTTGGCGGTTTATTGTGTCCCGCGTTTCTCATGTTCAAGAGGAAACCATTATCTGTGACAGGATGCATTGCGTACAGTGTATTACCCAGTCGCGCCCAGTGACGGACGGCCGAATCTGCTCGCTCGCTCGCTCGCCCCCGTTCGCGCGCGCATGCTGCTGGCGGTGGTTGGTAGCCCCCACGAGATATGCTGCCAAGGATCATTTACCCCGGTTAATTACACATAACCACGCGCCTTCGCTCTCACCTAAGCGGCGACGAAAGTCGGCGGAGGAAGTGATTCCTTGAAAAAATGGATAACGAGCTGCAACGGCCATAATACAGAATTCGATGGTTTTGTATATCTTTAAAGATATTAACGATCAAAAGAAATTGCGACAAAATGGGAATACGTATGATATGTAAAGAATACGAGCGACTTCGACTAATTCTGATTATAGTTGACTCCAAAAAACTGACAGAAAACAAATTCTTTAATATATATATATTGCAATTCGATCATATTTTTTTTCGATATACATTAAACATATAATAATTTTATTGATTAATTTAATAGTTGTATTTATTTTATTTAATAATATTATTTAATTAAATAGTATCGATTAAGTTAATCGGAGTTGCCCTAATTTATTTTCTCATACAAAGCTGGGTACAATAAAGAGAGCGAAGTTACATTTTTTCCGAATGAATATTCTGCGGTTTTCTTTCCTTGTCTCGCACAAATTTACCATCGACCGCAAAGGGCGTCATTGCCAGCTTTAATGATACAGCACGATCCGTTAATCGATTCTGATACGCGAATGCGGATTGCGCATCGAGAGAGATGATTAATCGCTCAAGAAAACCCGACTCGCTAAATTCCCTGCGAACTCTCGGCAACACCCAGTAACAATTTCAAGTACGCATGTTTTATTACACAAATAGAGGCAATTCCACGATATTGCGCATGAAACACGCATGCGACACCGTTTAGCAAAACTTGCCGGGCGTCTTGAGAATTTACGAGAAGACAAGGCGCCCGCTATTAATAATAATAGAAATACCTAGTCTCTTGTCGTATAGTATATAGTACTGCACGTTTGTTTGTCGATAAAACTAGAAATTAGTAAACTAGCGATAGCAATTAATAGCCATTAATTATGCATTATCGCTTTTGCATCCTTTAGTTGAGAAATCGATAAAATTAAGTTACTAAACTGTTATAAATAGATCCTACAGTATTACATAAATTTTAGTATTATATAAGCGTTTTATGTGCAATAATGGATACATATACATATATAGTGTGCGTAAACTATCGAATTTTTATAGCTGTCTCTTTATCTCCACAGCTCGTAGATTTTAAGGGTGGGTTCGATGAACAGAATGTTGGGTCATTTTGAGGCGCTTTGTTGTACTAAATAGTACACTTATTTATAAGTATAATATCTCTTATTATATTACTTTTATCACACATAATGAATTAATATATTAATTATATTAATTACATTATATAGTAAATATACTCATTATATTGTATCGTTCATATACAGTAAATTTATACATGGTGTTACAGTAGATCTATTTGTTACAACTATGTTCTCTAGTCAGAGGAGGGGGCTTACTTTGTCAGTATTATAGAATACAATGGCATAAAAATCCGCTTGCACAAACGAATCGCATCGCGACACGATGGTGCGACCTGGAACGCGGGGACGAGGTGACGCGACGCGACGCGACGCGTCGCGTCGCGACTCGGCGCGACACGATGGGCGAATTGACGCAGTATTTCTCAGGACGTTCGTCATTGCCCGGATGAGATCCCCGTAGACCAGAAAGATAGAGAAAGAGAGTGGGACTCCTGTCGCGCGCGTAGATCGGCCATTATACGCGCTAGACGGTTGTTCTCTTTTAAAAGAACTTGGCGGCGGATCTTTATGAAAGCTTGAGCGTCCGTGGCTCGTAACTCGCGGTTCTTAACAGTCACCGACTCGTATACAACGTCCTCCTATTTAGCTTTTTCGACTCGAGCCGCGTAGGCACATGTTTCAGGCTCTTCCACTATTTGGACAGGCTGACTGTCTATTAAATCTGGTCCAATTCGATCCTGCGATTTCCTCATCCTTCGTCCTTTCTTTCTTCAAATATTTCACACACTCATGCATCGTATTTTCGTTGAGTTGTGTGACACAAAATGTATCATATATTGATAGAATAAAGTTAAAAATGAAACTTCAATAAAACTTAAATAATTTCATTTTCTCATATGGAAAGAAATTTTTCAGTTCCTTCTTTTTTTTACAGAATTTCGATTTGCTAATTTTATTAATGTTATCTAATTTTAATTAACCAAAGGATAAACGACGAAGTTATTCGCACCAGTCTGATATATTTGTTCAATATGTGTATATAACTCATGAAATTCGTCGCATTCATTGTGCTTTTTATTTGTATTCCTTCAGGTTACTCGCATATTCATTAATTGCACCAGTTGTACACATTATACTCATTCATAACGACAAAACGTTTGCGTAAACATCGTTCTACTTCTTCGCGAGCGATGCACATGCGGGTTAAATTACACTCCAAGTATCCGAGAAAGTTTAACGCCGCTAATCCATCTACGAGCTTTTAACGCGGATACTTTATTCAAGGCCACCTCGTGAGAGCTAATACGACGGAGACGATCATCTCGCGGACCTTGAAGCGCCGCTGAGAGCCGATACAGCGATATGACGAGAAAACGAACGATATCGATTGCGTTTACGTTTGTTCTCGCAACACGACGCGACGCGACGCGGAGGCACTTTTGCTTCCATTATCCCTTTTTTTTACGATTGTGGAAAGATTGCGCCGGGTGTATTATATATAGACGAGCGTATATTTTCGCGCAACGCCGCGATTCTATAAAAACGCCCTGCCAAATCGTGAAAGAGGACGCGATAAAAGTTGTGCTATAAAAAGTCGATTGAGATACCGAGAGAAGGGGCCCGATAGGCAGTAAACGACGTCGGTTAATTTTTTTTCCCCTTCATTATTTATGAAGGCGTACAATGGCCGATGACGTGCGATTTAGCGTGTGTGACGACTTCTCGAGAAATTCGCCAATTTCCCCTCCCTGAGAGGACCGAGAGAGCGTGCATCCCGAATTTCGCTCGAATAGAATAGAGTTCGTTCAACCTGTGGGAATTCCGAGGGAGAATACCAAGTCGGACACTATACGCGCGGGGGGTTAAAATTCGCCCGCCCTCGCAATGCCTCGCGACATGCACTATACTACCTCTTTCTTTTCCCTCCCTTTTTCTCCTTCTCTTTATCTTACCCTTCCTCTCTCTCTCTCTCTCTCTCTCTCTCTCTCTCTCTCT
>NW_017278534.1:1747523-1937319 GCF_001594065.2 Cyphomyrmex costatus | reverse complement strand
TCTCTCTCTCTCTCTCTCTCTCTCTCTCTCTCTCTCTCTCTCTCTCTCTCTCTCTCTCTCGCGATCTATCGCCTCGCATTTCTATCTCTTCTGTCACTTTTTTCTCCTCTCTTTCATCCCTTTTCTTCTCTTTCTTTTTTTCTCTCGTTCTTCGCCTTATCTCTTTCTATCTCTTAGCTTTTCTCATTGTCAATCTCTCTTTCACTTTCTTTTTCTTTCTGCTTCTTCTTCCCCGGTCCCTCCCCCCTTTTCTCTCCTCTCTCTCTCTCTCTCTCTCTCTCTCTCTTTATGGGGAGTATTAGAACCGGGAGTTTGACGGTTCAGGATGGGATGAAACGGTTCGGGATGAGTTGGAGTGGGGCAGGGTCGAACTCATGGACGAACGAGCCGACGGATAGGACGGCTGGCGCCTGTAGTCAGATCGATGCACGTGGCTCCAGCTGGGCGCCGCTCTTCGTATATCTCCTACACCCCCTTTATTCCCTCTTGACTCTCCTCATCCTAGTACACTCTCCGCTTCAGGCTAGAAAAGGGTAGGTTACTTCCTCTTGCTTCCTCTCTCCACCCCCCCCCCTCCACTCCCGCCCTCTCCCCCCTCTCACTCTTTCTTTATCTTTTCCCTTCGTCTGTTTCCCCGATCGCCTCGCGCGTTTTCGCTCTCATGTTTCTTCTTTCTTCCCTTTTCTTCCCCTTTCTTTACTGCTGTCCTCCTCCGTGTACTTCCCTTCCGTCTACACTCTTATTCCTCTCCCGTTTTCTTCTTCCGCCCTCTGCTGCTTTTTCTCTCTACGCGACCTCTCTATTTATCTACCAATTCATCTCTCTCTCCCCCGCTCTATTTCTCTTTCTCTTTCTCTTTTTCTCAGTCCACTCCCACCGCACTCAACCCTCCCCTCCCCCACCCCGCATCCTATCCACCGTCGTATCTTTTTCTTGGCATTGTCTTTAATTTCTTCGATACACGTTCGTCTAATATAGTATCGGGATCTTACGTGTACAATCGCGCAACCCTGTTCGCGTAAAACGCGCAGCGTAATTCATGTTCCATTCCAACTCCTCCACTCTCTCGCATACAGATTCTCTGTGTAGGGTTCCTGACTCTCAAAACTAAATTGCAAATAAATCGGTCGATTTATATCGCTCGTATAAGGTGTCGCTATTAATACCTTACGAGCGCGATAACAATATATATGATACTGCATGATGTAAAAAAAAAAGGACCTTCGCTGTATGTAGTTCCCTTTGACAGCTGCTCCGTTTAAGTCTACAATGCAACTCCGAGAAAATTGAGACGATCGCGTAATTTCAAAACTATAGAGAATGTCTGACCTTGTTCGATCGTTTCCACTCGCTCCTTCTCTACGCGCAGATCAGACAACTCGGTCGCATAGGTCGCAATTCCAGCGTGAACCGCACCGCAGCCACACCCAAAACGACGACGGACATCGTCGATTTTTCTTTTAACGAGGAATGGCGCGCGGTGGAATTGTCGCTCGATCGACGACGGCTTGATCGAGGTGGCGAGACGTCGAATCGCGAGATGATTCGGGGATACGCATTATCGCGTATACGATCGCGCGAATACGTGTCACACGTGCTTTAAACAGCGGGTACACCGCGTAGCTGCGAGCGACCACGTGGCGATAGATCTGGATCAGGGTTACTAACTGGCTATATCTGACCCTCTTATTTGACTGGTCGTATTACGGTCAATCGCCTCAGCCCTATACACGATACGAGTCGAGTATCGCGCTTGTATACGTGGTACTATGTCTGGAACACGTCAGTGACATGTCGCGCTGTAATTAGATTCGCACTGGGCTTAGTCAGGTTGGTCTTCTTATCTGGTTAACAATACCGAACGGTCTTTGCGTGTAGGATGCATGCATTTTAACCGTCCGCGTGCGTGCGTGCGTGCGTGCGTGCGTGTGTACGGGGAGAGGGAGAAAGCACGGTATTATTTTAAAACGTTTTATCGATGGACGTCGTCGTGTGCACCACGCGTTTTCTTCGTCATTGTCCGCGGCAACGCGCAGACATCACAAATTCGATCGAATCCCCTCTTGCTATATATTTCGCTTTCAACAATAATTACCAGACTCGGTAATCACGCAACCGTTTTCGTATTCGGTTACGCAACGTCGGTTAATGCAACATTTTACCGTGCCAGGATAACTTATCTCGTACTACGAGGGTTTAACTTTAACGTGTCCCGGAGAACCGCCCTGAGTATAGGAGAACTCACCGTGAAACCTCACGAACTTCCGGCTTTCCGCCCTAATAATCACTCTCTTACGTGGCACCCTAACTGCGAGAATTTCCTTCCGTTTCCGCATGACTTCACACACTCCCCGCGGAGACCCGCGGAATTATATATCCCGCCTTTAAGGGCGCCCCCGATTTTAAGCGATGCTTAAAAATCGCATTCTCCTCGTCTCTTCATCAATCTCAAGCCGCAATCTCCTCGCTTCCTGTTACAACCCCGTCCCCCTTGTCTTGTTCGTTCTCGTTCTCGGTAACAGTTGTAATCCCCCTTCCGCTCTCCTTCCGCGTATCGCTCTTACCTCGAGCCAAACTTCCACTTCCTACCGCACTGATCTAGTCTAATGCACTTTGCTGGTCCACGCGAATTCGTTTCCTCTGTTCCAACGATCGATCCGATGTTCGTTCCATCGAGCGATCATTTTCAAAGCCTACGGAGTCTGTCCGAAATAATTACCCGATTCGCTCTTCAACTAATCGCAATTAAACTCAATTTAATAATATATTTATCGAACAACGTTCGACTTTAATTATCCATTGTAATTATCAAATTTTTTCTGAATTAAATACCTCATAAGTAAAAATAACAAGATTTTTTTTTAAACTTTTATTCTTTTATAATCCAAACGTTATTGAATTCAATTTGACGGCGTCATTCTCTGAACAACATTCAACTTTAACTATCATTTAATTAATAAATTTTCTTTCAGAGCTAAACATGTCGTATTAAAAATAACAATTCCTTCTAAACTTTCATTCTTTTATAATCCAGAGAGTTGTCGAGGTTGCGAAATTTAAGCCAAGAATCGATTCGAGATCGGCTCACGAGTTTGCAGATAAAACAAAGTACGGGGGACACATTGTGTATTAGAAGTTTTGGAAGCGCTATCTCGGGGGACCATTGTTACATCATTTGTCCTTGCGAAGATTCTCGGTACCAGGATGATGAAAGTACGCGAAAGAAAATTCTTCTCGAAGCCTCGCCGTTATCTCCGACCACCGCGCCGTCGTCTCCGTTTCGCTGTCTGGCTTCAAGTCGCCTCAGCAGTTTTTGCGGGACCGACTCATTTGGGAAACGACGAAGTAGGGTTTGCTCGGCGGTGCTTCTTCATTTATTCATCTAGCCGCGATCCTCGCAACGATGCCGATTCGTACGACAGGATGTGCGATCTCTCCTCTCGTCTCCATGTCTCGATACATCGAGACGGCCGCGAATTGTCTTAGAAATCGCTGCTTTCTCTCGCTATTTTCCCGGCCTTCGAAGCGGGGAATTTCGTGTTTATCCCTCGAGGCTCATCCTATCTCCGACGATCTCTCCGTCCCGACTCCAAGGACGGACCAAAATCTCGTTCGTCGGCGAGTTGTCAGTGACAAACTATGTAAGCTGCCGCTTACATTCGACCGGATCCTCGGATAGTCTTCGTTGCCGCCCTTTCCTCCCAATTTCTCTCCCGCGAAAGAATTATAGTCTCCGACGCTTCGTCGGGGATCTACTCGCGTGTCGACGGCGGAAACAAACCGCCCTTGATATCGCCGCGCGTATCGTCAAAATAGAACCTGAGTAATCGTCTTCGAAAGTCATTGGCTGCTTTCGGCGGTGAAAGCAACTTTGCCATATTATCCTATAATTTTCTGTTGAACGTTTCCTAACGATCCACTAATTTTCTAAGTGCATGTCGTTTTCTTCAACGTATTAAAAATTGTCAAACATATAAATAAACTAAAGGTGAAATTCTTTTAGTGAAATTTTTAACAAGATTAATATAATAAATAATTTTCGTTAAGCGTGACTATTAACGATATCACGCACTTATTATTCTAAAACAGCATAATTTTTTGCATGGAAGGAATAGTTTTGTTAAAGTATTTGAAAAATTATAGCTAGACACACAGAACTAACAATAATTATGGAAGATGTTCAACATGATGGTTAAAATGTCAAAACTTTTTAGCAATATTACTCATCACGTTTGAATTTTTTACGTAATTATTTTGATGATGGTTTAACAAAATTATTTTCAGATCTGTATAGCTAAATTAAATACTTTAGTAAAATCGTTTTTTCCATAAACACTTTGATTCAGTTTTTTTAATTTTGACGTCAAAATCTAGATTTATCTTATTCCTAGTCTAATCCAAGCTAATCTTATCTATAATATCAGCGAAAACCGATCCCCCAATTTAACTGCGGTAATTCATCCTTTCGTAGCCGTACTTGACGAAATGATTCTACCAACTCGGTAGGTACTGTCAGGTCAACGTCGTCGGCAACGTCGCTTTCTTTTCCCAAACGTTTTCCTCATCCTCCGACTTCTCGATCCTCGTTTCCACCATCCCCCCGACTCTCGATCCTTCGCGACGTTTTCTCGATTTCCTTCGGTGCCGTCGCGCCTTTTCCTCGATATCCTATATCGTAGCGCGTTTCAAATGGACAACTTGGCGACGGAGAAACCTTACTTTGCCTTACTGACATACGCGTATGCGAAATTTATTCTTCGCTACCGGGAGAGATCGCGCTAACCCCGATCATACGCGGTCGTGGCCAATGCGAGATGTAAGGAATACGAAGTAGGCAGGGACATGTGTAAAATTTTTTTCCCATTTTGGGTCTAATCATATTATTTAAAGCAGAAGACAATTTAGAATACACGGATTTGCGCGTATAACAAATATATTATATTTAAGCTATAAATTTTTTTTCTCTCTCGCTAACTTATATTTATAGTTAAAGCACAGAGAATTATAATTCCAATGAAAAATTAGACCGATGAAAATAAAGGCAATTAAGAGAAATTTTATAATCGGAAAATATAATATTAGAAATAATAATAATAATATAAACGATGCCCCTACATATATTTGCTGAAGATAAATCGTTTTTGGAAATCAATCGTTTATAAAATCAACAATTATATTATTAATAATAAAGGAAAAGTTTCTTTTTAATGATTTCTTTCTCTTTCTGTGTACATCTCAAACTTTATATTTCTCCCCCCCCCCCACCCCACTTTCCTTATAATCAATCCTGTTTAATTTCCATAAAAAGCATATTTATCACATAGCAGGGGTGGTTTTGGATTGTCTCTTTGTGTGTGCTTGTAAGAGTAGGGAGTGCAGAAAGATGTCGGGACGATATATCAGCGTCTTCAGGACGAATCTAGGACCTACGAATCTAGAACTGTATATCTATGGTATCTAAACTCGGAAAAGCCCTGACCTTTTTTCCCACGTTGCCCGTACCTTCAATGAAAAAGCTTTCTATTAAATTAGAGAACGCGCGGAACCAGGGATTTTTAAGCGACAATTTCGATAGAAAGCGCCGGGAAAATTTCAAAAGTAGGACGCCACGAGTTATCTCGCGGCAGATATTTGACGCAAGGTCACGAGGAGCTTGCCAATCATTGTCGAAGCCAAGTGAGACGCTTAAGGCATTTGCGATTCTAATATGTCAGCTAGATCTGAGAGTCCTTCTTTTTCGAGATATACAATAACGACTCGCTAAAGATCGCGTTATCTCGAAAGTATCATTGCTTCCAAGTGTAATGTCTAATGTAATATCCTTTCAAATGCAACATCTACAATTTACTACATACAACAAAGCTGCGTTGTTTTCGCACACTGTACGCTGTAGATTCACACGTTTACAACACACCCCATTAACCGTCTTGGATCCTCGAAAATTATGGACTTATTTTGTTGCCGGAATGATCGATTAAATCTACATATATATATACAATTATGCAGTTTATTATTATGATCTAAAATTTCCTTTCATATTTTAAATCATTTTGTAATCTCGCAAAGTTTCTTCCGCATTTTCAAATTCCAGTCTTTTTCTTACGCATTTCTTTTTATCGTGAAATTATTCTTAGAGTGTTTCTTGGAAAATTTTGCTCATCGAGGTCGCAATAGGTGTGATATAAGGCTATAACACTCGAACCTTGGCCATGCTAATAGATTGATTCGCTCGATAGCTCACCATTCTGAAGCCACGCACTATACTTGAGCGATATCTTTTATATTGGCTGCGCTCAGCAAAAAAAGCAGCTTTGCGATTGTTGTAAAATCCTTTTATGTGATTGGTCTTGCTCTTATATTATAGTTCGTCATTGGATCTAAATACATAATGAACTAATCATATTAAAAAATTTCATAATAGTTACAAAGTTACTTTTTCTGCTAAAAGCAGTCATTTATTATATTATTAATTTAATTTATTATATCATTAATATATTTTGATAGCAATACAAATTGCAATTCATGCAAATAATTTCCGAAATCACCTGATTTGTAATGATTACACCGAAAATTAATTGATTAGAATCTAAATCGAAAAGCAATCGTTTACAAAAATATTACTAGAAATTGCGAGATAAATGTATATAAATAAATATTTTAATCTCGGTTTCAATCTATCCGAGAAAACGTCGGTTATTGAAGCTGCGGTACTTTTCTGCTGTTCTGGCATTACGCGCGTACAAAAAAGTGCCAGGCGATTGTCGATTTCTCTCGTGTGAATTTTATTCGGAATGATATTCGTCGTAGGGGAAAAAAAGTCTGGTCGTTCCTGTGAGAGAAGAGAGAACCGGGCGCACAGATTCCCGTGGTGGTGTCGCATTGCGGCGCACGGGGGGCAAAAGTACCACCCGATGTACCGACCTCGAAATGTGCGACAGACGACGCACTCGAAACTCGAGCGAGGCCGTTAGAAAATCGAACTACGAAAATGTAGAACACGCGACCCAGGGTAAGAGAGGGAAAGAGAAAAATATAGAGAGAGAAAGAGAGAGAGAAGGCCCAAAGAGAGAGCCCAGTAGGAGATCGTGCGGAAGATCAAAGATACGAGATTCTTTATGCAGAGCTAAAAGTCCAGACACAGTAAATCACATCGAGATGTCGAATCTCAAAGAATAAGTGACTATAAGCGATCTGTTTAATTCAAAATTTCGATGTTTCGTTTAAACCAACAAATATGGCGATTTTGATAAGAATGCATCTGCCCAGAGTAATGCAGATATTCAATTTTTGCGACTTAAACATACACAACACTTGGCTGTCGTAAACGAGAGGAAGATGTAGAGAGACAGAATTGTGGAGAACGAGAAATGAAACCCCACGGCCACACGATTGCTGTAATTTTGTGGAAGCGCGATATAGAGATGATAAATAAACAGTCCTTATGAAACTCACGAAGCTAATTTCTCTCGACCCTAATTCTCATGTAAAGCGTTATGTCTCTCAATCCGGATACAATCGAAGAAAAATGAATGACTTTCGGGATACTCTGTGCGCTAAGAAGGGAAGCCAACGCGTAATTTCGGCGTCTTGCGAGCGATTGTGTGTTACAAGTATTTCACCACTAAAAATCCTTATTACTCTTGTTGTCGATCATGTGCCAAGGACGTAGAGCATTCTGGAGCCGCGTTTTATATCACGCTTTTTCCTCCATATCCGCATATCCGCCTCAATCTCCTCTCGCTAAATCACGAGACAAAAACGTTATCCTGTTCCTCTGTTAAACGCGTTTAATTCATAATGTGAAACATTAACAAATATTAAATCGTGTATCAATGTATTTCTACACTGAAAAAATGTACTATATCTTATTAAATTTTTTTTTAAATATTTGTAAACATTTACTAAATGTTTAATATGTAAACATTTACTAAATGTTAACATATTTGATACAAAAACCATTAATTTGATCTAACCATTATTTTTTTTATTAAGTAAATGTTTATTTACTGTATTTACTTAAAAATATTAAAAAATATATTTAACATTTATAATAAATTTAAAAATATAAAAATATTATGTGAAGAAAAATAATTTTGTTAGATTATCAAAATTATTACACGGGACGCTCAAGAATAATAAGCAATACTGCAAACGGTCTAACAATTTTAAGTGTCCTACATAATTATTTTCACGATCTAAAAAAATTTTCAAATCTGTAAATTTTTACAGCAAAAATCGTTTTTTGTCATAAAATAAGGGGAAATAGACACTCGTATCTCACAATAAGATATTACATTCATATTTTTCATAGAACTAGAACGTGCGTCTATAAAATATTTAATGTTCAGTAAATAAAAAACAAAACAAAACAATTAATTTGATTATCTTATTTTTAAAATAATTAAATTGACAAGATTAAATTGTCCAATTCAAAAAACTTGTATAAATAGATAGAATTTAATTTAACTTAATTTAGAGAAAATATCTTTCTGAATATTCTTGAAATTCAATTATATCGTGCATAGTCATTCGTAGCAATTTTATGATAAAAAAATTACATCGCTCCCGATTCCATCTTCTATAGGAAGATCGGAGTCGAGTATATTCGGGCGTGGTGCTTTCGCGAAGGACGAGAACGTTACGAAATTGTTCCATTGTGTTCTCCCTGAATTTCGCAAAATCGATTGAAACCTTCCTTATCTTCTTTTCTAGAATTATCTGAGATATTATTAGCTTTTATTCACAAATTTTGCCTTTTTAAATATCTGTCATTCCTAAAATAATCCAATCATTAAACGAAAAATTAGATTATTAAACCGAATTAATTTCTCTTACGTCTATGTGTATGTCATTTTTGCATTATTTCGTTTTCCTTCAATTTAATTTAATTCTTAAATCTGTCCTCGCAATGTTATATGCTATTCATGCAATATCTCGTAGTTTATCGTAAAACATTCCAAGATATTCAGATGCATATAATACTGTACATGCATCTAATTGAATCATATTCCAAAGTTAGAAGATTGAAGAATATTCGTCAAAGTCTACAATAGAAAGAAAAATATTACATATGCAATGCATATAATGTTACATATATCGCAAGCAAGGAAAAATTCTCTGCGAGATGTTCGAAATGTTATATGAATAGCAGAGTATCTTCCTGAAGCTTTATCGTAAACGATTATCTCGTGACAAATCATCATGAATTATCCCACGAGACGTCGCAAATTTTCGCGTGACGTTACTGCGGTCATTACAAGTCATTACAATCGCAAAGACAACGAGCGACGATATAATCGCGTGTATATCGGCCGTCGTAGCGCGCGCAGCGACGCGGCTAGTTGACTGCGGAGACGAGGGTGCGGGTGGGTGGTGGCGGCGGTGGAGGTGGTGGCGATAGAGGGTTACGACGAAGGGGTGCGCGGTGAAAGGCAGAAGGCAGACGGGCGGCAGACACCCTGTGCTTATCCCTACCCCGAACCACCCCGGTCCGTGACTCACCAAACCGTTAAAGGATGAAGCCGCCCTGCTTTCACTCTACGCGCGCCACACAGACAGGCGCAAGCAGGTGTATGTGTACATACACCCCCACGACGAAGAGGGAGAAAGAGAGACGAGGAGCGATGCTTTCGAGTGAACGAGCGTTGAACGCAGCACGTGTACGTGTGTGCCGCGCGTTTCTGTGTGTATATGTGTATGCACGTATGTACATACATAAAGGGTGGCCGCGGGAAATGCGAAGCTTAATTACTATGATTAGATTCTTCTAAGCTCAATTTAGGGGTGGACTCTTACTCTTAATTAAAACATGCTAGTTTTTGATTTTGACACAAGGAATTAAGAAGTCGTTCTTTGGTCTCGTCTCGTTCCAAGAGAGGCAGCTTTTGAATCGACGAGGATCGAACAATAGAATATTATAACTATTTGATAGAATAATAATACATAATTGAACAGTAGAATATTAAAGTCGATTTATTAACATTTTAATTCAAAGTTTTGATTACTAGGATACTTGAACAAAATGTACTGATCTGTTAATTTTTTTTTTCGAAAAGATTTCAACAGGGAATCTATCGTTAAATTTAAGGTTGAAGGTTATAAGACACCCTGTATATGAATGAAGTCCGGCGCGTAATTTCTAGTACATCGTAAAGGGAAGAGAGAAAAAAAAAACAAAGTCTGGAAAAATCTATTCATGCGGACGAGACATTTTTATTATGAACACGCCGGAAATTAGCAATTGCACACATTATGTTGCACATGGTGCATATAATTAACGCTTTATTTTCAAGATTTTGTTTTCTCATAAATACTAATTACCTTCTCTGTCTTTACGATTCATACTGTTAAAATTTATTTAAATGAGAATATTCGAGATTTATCAACTTATTGAAAATAATATATAAATAGCAGTATTTTTAATATTTTCCTATCAAACGTTTAGTCTTGTGCTTCTGATTACGCGCGCAACATGGACAACATTTAAAAAATAATCTATTTCTTGAATTAGAAAATTGAATTAGAACATCAAAATAAAGTTATGCAAGTTACGATCATTTAAAGCGAGCGTTTAATTTTACTCAATTTTGTATTTAATCTTCTTAAAAATTAAAATATTTTTTTCTATCACAGGGCACACGTTGAACGGCCAGCCATTGCTGGAATTTCCAATGTCGAGCGGCGAACCGGCATTGGAACCTCTGAGAATCAAAAGGGCCACCTTATGGGCGAGAGTTGAGCTCAAGCATGCCCATCATTATCAGCATCATCGTCACAGTCAGATAAACCAAAGAAATATTACTCTCTGGGTATTCAGAGTGCACTGCGGTAACACAACTCATCTCCGAGGCAAGGTAATTCATTCTCTAATCGATAATTTTTAAATGAGAATATTATTTCATAAAAATGTTTTAAATAATATAAATAAGAAATGAGCACTATAATTGTGTGTGTTGCTGTTTCATCTCATATTAAATACGCGTGTATAGATCTATTTTTTATTCTTCTTTTCTCTCCTTACATGGAAAGACGATTTTGTTTATGTATTTAACAATTTAAATATATGATACACACATTAATCTAAAAATAAACTTGTTGGACCATTAAAATAATTATGTAAGACGTGCAAGCTGACTGCTTGAATGTCAAAATTTTTTATAGCTTTATTCATTATGCTTGAGAGTTTACATATACATCTTGGGGAGGGGGATCCAATAAAATTTTCAGATTTGTATCTATTTAAATTTTCAGATTTTTGCAAAATTATTTTTCTAATACATGTAAATAAAATATTTGCAATATATTGAGCTCAGGTTCGCTCGAAATGACTATCATCCTTACTAAAATCAGTTATCCTTAAATTGTATAAATCTTTAATACACTCTCTTTATCCTTCAACTTTTTTAATCAATCGTAGCCAATAACTAGAAAAAATTTTATATATTTAATAATCAAAACATTTCTTGCAATTCTATTAATTATTTTGAAAAAATAATTAATATAACTTCTTGTTTTTTAAGACACATAAAAGAATCATGTTGCATCTTTACAAAATTATTATACTATATTAGAACAAAGTTCTTTTTTTCTTAAATGAGTGGTTTAATCTACAGGAACTCGGGCAACACCTAGAGATGGTGACATCTCTTGTTGTGAACGTCGGCCAGCTCGGCTGGCAAAAATTCGACGTGACGAAGGTCGTCAGCAGATGGTACACGACGAACTACTCGAAAGATAAACTGACGTTGCTCGTCGACTGCAGCGGGTGCGGCTCGCACGTCCACGTATCGACCTTCGATGGGCATTCGCCGCACGTGATCGAGTCGTCCTTAAATCCGAAAGGTAATTCCCGACAAAAGTCTCAAAAAATTTGACAAATATTCGTAATCGATTCATTTGTCCAACTTAGGAATCAGTAAATTATAATCTATTTTTGTATGATCGGCGTAATTTTTTATATTTTGAATTTTGTTTATAATAAAAAATTTGTGGAAATTTGTTTTTTTAATATAATATTTTATAATATATATATAAGTTTATGTAATATTTTAAGCCGTACAATTTTAAATATTTACTATCTAGCTATTTACAGAAAAACATTACCGATCTCTGATATAATCGATCTATCTATATACATTGAAATACTATTGTGAATATCATCTTGAAAACTAACACGAAAACTTTTATTAATCATTATTATTATATTATTACTACATTAATTTTGTACAGTAATTGATTTCCGTTATATTACAATATACAGGATACTTTCTTCTTTAATAATTTCCAAATTTTGCAAGATGATGAGCAGCTATAAGATTTCAAGTATTTTTTTAATTTGTAAAAAGATAAAAATTTAGTCTTTAATTGATTTTGGACTTTAATTAATTTTATCAGAGATTTGAATTAATTGTTTTTCTTTTCGAAAAGATTAAAGTAGTATATAAGATCGGTTGCGTTGAAAAATATTACTGGTCCAACGTGATCGATCAAATAAAGTTTTACGATAATTACTTATACATAACGTTGTATTTCAATTCTCCTATATGGAAGCATGTTGCAATTAGAGTATTTTCTTTCAGGCGATCACGATCCGGACAGACCGTTTCTAGTCGTGCGTACAGATCCAGCGGCCGCGAAGCGCGTTAGGAGACGAGCGATCGAGTGTAGCGGCGCAATAAAGGGTCAGTGCTGTAAGCAGAGGTTTTACGTCAGCTTTTCTCAGCTTGGGTGGGACGATTGGATTATCGCTCCTCAGGGGTAAGTAAGCCGAACAACATAAAATGATTTCTGTAGTATGATTACTCGCTTATTTAAATTACAACAACGACTAAGCATTCAAATTATTCAGATTTAACAAATATCTGCACTGAAAAAATTACTAAATCGTAATACATATTTCTTTCAGTAGTACTAACTAAACAATTGTTTAGACTTAATACATACAGCCCTAAATAAATGTTTATTCAGTAAAAAAGATAGTTAAATCAAATTAATGCTTTTTGAATCAAATATATATATGTTTACATTTAGTAAATATTTAGTTAAACAAATATTTATTAAAATTTAGTAGATACATTTTCAATGTATAATTATTCGTGTAATGCAAGTAATATATCAGTCCTAATACCAGTATAATAACATATAAATGTTCGATATCGACCGATGTATTTCTCTCTCAAAGAAGACATTCTAGATTGAGAGCTAACGCATGCGAGTATCATTACTGGTACGCTAATACGGATTTCCCTGACAGATACTACGCCAATTACTGCAGAGGAGACTGCGCGGCTGGTCACAGGACGCCGGACACGTTTCTCAATTATTACACCCACGTGATTGAGGAGTACCGGAAGATGGATCGGCTGGCCGGCATGCAACCGTGCTGCGCGCCTCTCAAATTCTCACCCATGTCGCTTATCTACTACGGTCCGGACTCGAACATTATCAAGAGAGACTTGCCGAAGATGGTGGTGGACGAGTGCGGTTGTCCTTAAAAATGCGACAGAGACGAAAGAGCACGGTCGAAAAGGATCGTCGTGCTATGCCTTGTAAAAAAAAAAAGACAAAGAAACGATCGCGGAATCGTAAACGCGAGCTCGGACTCGGTCCGACAAATCGGTTCAGAAACCGTCCGAATTCCGCGAGAATTATCTCGCATTAGAAACGGGAAACCGGTGAACCGAAAGTCGATCGAGCGCTGTGCGAATATTCGAGCGCGCGGCGCTCGAACGGTGGTCCGCGCGAGGGTGGTTTCCTGAAAACACCCGAGGGTAGACCGGTATGCAAAGATAGTCAAAAGAACTAGGTAATTTTGCTAGATTATACGCCACGTCGACGCAATTGCGTTCCGAGCGCGATTCGCGTGGGGTGATAAGGTAAAAAAAAAATTGGCCTTTCTATATATATACAAAATATAGAACGGTCGAGTACGTAGAGTAAACCTTACCGGTTGGTAATTTGTAAAAAAAGAGAGAGAAGAAAAGAGACACGGCGTCTCGATTTCAAAGCGTCGTTTACGCATATAATATATTTATCTATATCTCTCCGGTTTATTTGTACGTGATTATAAAAGGCAGAGAGGAGATACGCGAGAAAGTATTCAGAGAAGGTATTCTTACCCAAGAGCTTAGTCTTTCTTTATTAGCTGCGCGATGAGAATCAGAGAATGAGAGAGAAAGGGAATGAGTGAGTGAGAGAGAATGAGAAAATAATTTAAACAATTGAAAGTAAAAGACGTGACTTTTACAATTATACATATATATATAAGATGTATATATTATATAAATATATATATATATTATGTATACACATTCTCGGACACATACATACACATGACGTGATTCAACCGAAGTATAGAAATATCGCGTACGGGCGCGCGCGCGCATTAAATATAAAGACGAGAAAGACACTCAATCTCTCTAATTGCCTTGTTTTTTATGCAAAACTTATGAAAGTAACGGTTTAAAAAGTAATAAAAATGCTATTTAAAAGTCTAAAAATATACATATATATATATATTATAAATATATAATACACACGTACGCACGCACGCATACGCAGGCATATACACCGACACACCCAACGCATAAGTACACATAAATCCAGTGTGCCGGGGTCGGGGATTGGAAACGAGAGATGGGCGAGATGAAAAGTACTCAAAGTTCAAAAGAAACTAAAGAAACAAATATTATTATTAATTATATTAGTAAGAGAGAGCGCAAGGTTGGCCCTAGGACTATAATTGGTTACCAAGTGTTGCGAGCGTGCGTATATTTCGACGATTTTTACAAGCACCGACAATTCGATAAATTCGCAAAACGCAAAAATATATGACAATATTCGGTGCACGCGATCGAAAAGGGGGGCCGCATACTCGCGCGTCCGATCTCGTGCCGTAATGTTAAGAACATTTTGCAATTCTCTTTAATCTGAATAAAAAAATTAATTGTATTGTTGCTGCTGGGAACCAACTCGCGAAAGTCCACTGGAATGCGTACGCCGAATATTTATTTAATTGAGAGCTCTTTAAATTCTTTGGAGTGGAATCTCACTCTATAGACTAAAAATTAAGCCAGTCGTAGAAATGAGTGGCTCAATTTTCAATCTTTAAGAACCGGGTTGTTCCATTTTCGGATATAAACTATATGGTAATTTATCTACTGGATAATCAAAAGAGTAAAAATGTAAGAGCATAAGAGAATAACAGAGTAAGATATAGTGAGCTGAAAATTTAACGAAAGGTGAAACAATCCAGCCTAAGAGTGAGATTTCACTCTAATTATAACCATTTCTTGTGAAAAAACTAAAAGTTTTAGAGAGTACGCTTCTAATGGCAAAATTGTCGAGAATTAGGAAATGATTTAGAAACTGAAAAAATTACGGGAAGAAAAAGCGAGATTATGCATGATGACCATAATTGTGGGAAAACAATAACGCGACAATAAATGAGGGAAAGATGCCTTGAACATGGAACAACAATATTTGGACGTGGTACACATTTTTTTCCAAAGCAGTTCATTGAATGTATCTCAAGACAAGATGTATCTATGGGATTTATTGTTCCAAAGCGACGCGCGCGATTAAAGAAAAAGAAAAACTTAAAGGTGTAAATGAAATTTTTTTCGTGGGATGTTCGACCCACGCAGCCTTACTGGGCCTTATTAAGGTATCGTCGTACTATTACTAAATTACTATCAAAGTAAAGCTTAAGTAATGAAACAACAACGGCGAATGTGGTGTGAAAAAGCAACGGGTATGAACAGTGCGATAACATAATAGTGTTTATTCGATCGGCGATGTAAAGTAAATTGTGATGGATGAAGAACGGTGTGATTAATGGGTCATAGAAAAATTCGTGATGAGGAAGCGAAAGATGCGAAGGTGCAATCCGCCTGCGAAAGAGTTCGGAAGTAAAAAAATTAGAATCAAGTTGCCGAATTGTCTATTTCCTCGGTACGATTTTGACTGATCCTTTTTTTTTCTTTCAAATTGTCAGAGCGTGGGTATGCAATGGAGTATGCACGTGCGAAAAAGAATTACTTAAAAATTGTGTATGTGTGTTGAGAGAAAAAATTATACACAAAAAGAACGATTTTGCTGAAGTATCTAAAAGTTTAACTAAATACAGATCTGAAAGTAATTTTATTGGAGTATCAAAATAATTCGATATAGCACAGAAGAGTTTGCAGCAACATTACTTTAATGTTGTTAGAATGATCTGTACTATATGGAATTACATAAATATATAAAACCATCGAGCTAGTTGCTAGAATGTCCAAGTGTTACAACATTGTTCATCACGCTTGAGTTTTCTACTTAATTATTTTGATCGATAAAATTGTTTTCATATCTGTATCTAACTAAATTTTTAGATACTTGAGTAAAATCGTTCTTTCGATGGATAAATATGACTAGAGACATTCCGCCGTTCAGCTAGAAAAAATAAGAACTATACTTGCGTCCACGGTACAGTTTACGAATGACTTTAAGCAAGCGTATTTCTAGCACAGTTTAAGGAACATTTCTTCGAATTCCTCTACTTCTTCATCTTCTACTATTATACTACTATTACTTCTTTTTTCTACTTAATTCCTTTTGAAGGAAAAAGCTATAAGTGCGTACAAGTCTCGATAAAGAAAAAAAAAAGCCTTTAACAAGCTCAAGGAGTGCGTTTACGACCATTGTACTGATCGTAATGTATAAAAAGTGAAAAAAAAATAATGACGGTGGTGATAAAAATGATGATAAAAATAATAATGACAACAATAATATTAGTAATAACAGTAATAATAATATTAATGATAATGATGGTGGTAATATTAATAATAATAACGGCAACAACAATGATAATAATAATAATAACAATAATATTAATATTATTAATGATTATAATGGTAATATATAATATTACTACAAATATTACCAATAATAACAAAATAACAACAGCAACAACAATAACAGTACTAATAATACTTATTAATAATTAACAGTTAATGCATAACAAAAATAATAATAAGAAGAACAATAATATATTAATAATGCTAATAATAATAATCATAATAGAGTACCGATAATATAATACTGAAGATATTGATAATATTCATATTAATACTTTAATGACACAAAAGGTAATATTAATAATGATACGCTATAAGGAAAACGGAGCGCAGGCATCAAGGCTGAGGATCGACGAAAGTCTACCCTCCTTAATTTAAGAACAAATTCCAAAGGAAGTGAGAGGTATTCGACGCTTTGAGTCACTGACTACGTTTACACGGGGACCCCCTTAATCGGGGATTTAATAACATCCGTAGTTAGAAACTGACCACAGTCATTCTATTCTTCAGAGGAATAGCTATAATTATTGGTCACAGTTTCATAACTATGAACTTTATTAAACCCCCGATTAAGGGGGTCCGTGTAAACGTATATAGTCATTTTGTGATTGTTGGAGACGCTGATCTCGTCGACCGATCCGATGGGCGACGATACGTCACCTTCTCGACCCAGTGAGCATAAATTTAAACATGAAAAAGAAAATATGAAAAGAAGAAGAAAAAGGAGAAAATCAAATTCATAATTCCTCTCGTATTATCGTTCCTGACTTTATATAGATTGCTTACGTGTTACTTGCGCGAGAATAATAAACGAAAAGTCACTATCTCAGTATTCGAGTAGATTAACTCACTAACTAATTAATTAATTAACTTAAAGAAAAAGGAAAAACGGAAAAAAACGTCTTTTTTATCTCTCTCTTCCAGTAATTATCCGCTAACTTGGAAGGTGCGATGGTCGCCGCTCTGGATGCGTGCGACGCCGCGGAAAATACACACGACGCGATTGACACTCTATTGCACTGACTTCCGCGAGAAGGGAAGGATTTTTGAGGAGTTTCGAGCTTCGAGAAGATGCGACCTGTGCGATTGCGTCCGCTTGGCGGCGGGCGCGGCGGAACGAGACTTCCCGCCACGAGGAATGCCGCGCAAATATCAAGCAGGTATCGCGCGTGTGCTATCACACACTATCGGCTTTGGAAATCCCGATTCTAGACTGACGGAAACGCGTTTTTCGGATGAGCTTTCCCCTCGCAAATCCAATCGACGCTCAAACGACGTAGGGAAAAAAAAAAAATGTTTTACAAGTGTTTGCGAGGAAAGATAATAAACGCGCAATTAGCGAATAAATTCAAGCAAGTGCCCTTGCACTTAAATGCCTTTTAGCGAATTCTCGTCACGGAGCCTGTGTATCGAGTCGCGCACTTTTGCGTTTAGCGAGTAGTAATAGTGAGTTTCGGGAAGTACTGATATTTATTAGCGCGCAGGTGTTCTTAGCGTACACGCGTCATGTTCATCTAACGATACAATTTCGTAGTGCAGGTAAAAGTGCCTTATAACGGTCCTCCACAAATACGAAGCGAATTCGTTACGCGAATTTTCTCCGGCCGCTGACCAACGGAGCGGATTACTTTTGCGAGAGGATCGTCCGGAATTTGCGCAAAATTTGTCTGCGGTTAACAATGGAATAACAAGTCTAAATCGGTTTCCGAAGTCGATCGGAAAGAAGATTTCGCGTGATAGTTAGAAGCGATTTTCAGTACTGGACGAGATGCAAAAGTCGATGGAAAAACGATTGCGCGTGCGTATGTGTATGCGTGTTTGTGTGCGTGTGCGTGATAAAAAAAAAATAGAGAGAGATAGATAGTGAAGGAAAAGGAAAGAGAGAATGCGAGAGAAGTTTATTGTGTGTCCTGCAATATAAATCTAAAAAACGCAGTCGGAAGTTCTACACACACTGTAATATATTATATACTCCGATAAATTACACCAGTATAATAATTTAAAATAATCCTTGCAATTATATGTAATAAGTTTCGAAAATAAGCACTTTATCTTGAAATTTGAAAAATCCAGTAAATTGGGTGAAAATCATTATCTGATCCAAATTGTAGACTCCAAGAAAGTATGAAGGTATAAAAAATTTTTTTTTAATTGCTTCAAACATTCAACAATTCAAGTATGGTTTTGGTTTGGAAAATCTAATCGCAACATATATATATATATATATTATTTAATAAATATACAGCTAGAGACTTGTGATTCTTTAAGATTCGGGTACGCGAAATACTTAATTGTATATAACTTTAGTTTATGAAAAAAGAAGGGAGATAATGGGAGAGGAAAGAGAGAGCGAGCGAGAGAAACGGAGCGAAAGAAGATGCGAAATGTAGTGACGATTATCCCACTAGGATAAATAATGTCGTAAGTGAGTGATACCAAAAGAAAAATCATGTTCTCTCATCTTCTCGAGTTCTCAGTTTCGGCACGGCGTCATTCCGGGAAGAAAAAAAAAAAACAAAAAGAGAGAAACAAAAAAATGTGTGTCGGTGATTTTTTCGCGTTCGGCGAAGATTCCTTCTTTCTTCCCGTCGCATTTGCTGCAGGGTCAACGCGTCCGTTGCGAGATATTAATTATATATTTCAAAGATGGATGCAATTCCGAAATAAAAACCCCTTAAATATGTCAGATGGTTGTAAGTTATTATTTTTTTTTAAGACATTGATTCCTGATTCCTTTCAAATATCCTTCCTTTTTCAATAATAAGTTTTCACTATCCATTTCTTATTTTACGGCGACACACATCTTGTCACACACATGTTTTTTATAACATTTTACGCACTTTCATCGAGTTACGTGCAAAAAATACACGCGCTGGAGATTTTTTAAACGCAGTAAACTGACGAAAAATCGACGTAGAAAGTACCTGCGTTTCGCAGATATACAAATGTATGAGTTAATTTTAAAATTAAAATATATAAAGAAACGTTTTAAGACTCACACAAACTGATGAATAACAGTAGTATTTCCTAAGTCCCCTCTTGCTCTTCCTCTTCTTTCTATTGCTGCTTCCTTTTCATCTTTGATTATTTTTGAATGTTTCACACAATATTACTCCGTGAAATCGGCATCACTAAAGCGCGACTTTTTTATAGCATGTTACTTAAGCATGACGCGTAAGTTATTAATTATCACATCACGAAAAGAGAAAAATGGCAAAACGAAAGGACCGTAAATGCTTACAAGTTTCGTAATTAGCGCAGCAGTTCAAACAATCAAATTCGGAAAGAAAAAGAGTTCCAAAGAACAAAAAATGCCAAATTTGCGCGTTTGATGATATAACGTTTGTTCGTGTTGTTTAAAATTTCCAAAAATTCTTGTGCACTTAATAAGATAAGTATATATTTTGACATTAAAAAGAGAGAAAGCGCGAAGATTCTGAGTATACTAAAAGTGCAAGCAACGCGACGAACAGAGTTTTCACTCGCCAACCACGCCGAAATATCAACTTACGATGAAAAGCTATCGCTAATGTAATATTGCAGGAAGTAATCAATCGCGCAATGCCCGACAGCTAATTATCCGCTGATGTAATTACTGAAAATAGCGTATCAGCTCTATCTCTCAATGCCTATTACGTTCGCGTCTCAATGAGTAATACGACGACACAGCCGCTCCAGACGCCGTTACGCCATTCCGCGCAAACAAAAGTCGGCAACAAAAGTCGGATCTTTGACTATATATCTTTGACTACCAAACGTCCGGAATGGACTACCAAACACCACCAAACGACCACCAAACGAATGGTCATGGTCATTTTTAGATTTGCAATAGTGGGGGGGGCCAACTTCACATAGCCCGAGATCGATGGCGCATAGAAATGTAATAAAGCAAGTCGACCGATAAACTAAGATTTTGAAATAATATAACTTTGCGATTGACCGATTCGCTTACTCCTCGAATCTTGCATATTTTTTTTCAATAAATGCACGCCATTTGAGATATTCCGTTTCTCGAATTATTTGACAGTATTTAAACGCGATGTACCTCACTTTATGCTTCTCGATGCAAACATAAAAATGAATTATAACGAAAATTATGAGGTGCAATAATTATGCAAGATATTGATAAATTGGAATAAAGTAATATTTAATAGAAAAATAATTATCATACCTGGAAGCACAATAATAAAACGGTAATTACTTGTAAGCCATTTTTCCCCCGTTTTGATACTTTCGATCCTCTAATTCGAGCGAAACACTTATTCTTCAATGAAAATAACGTTGTTGATTGCTAAGTTGAATATATAATCCTTAATTAATAAAAGAATCACGTTTCTAGTACTTGTCGAGGAATAATATGAAGCTACGCGCGGAGCGCTTCGTCGCGTTGCTTACCAACTCGAGATTCGCGCACGAATGACAACAAATGATGACGCGTCAACATGGCACGCTGTATGGCGGGAAAACAAGCGCCAACCCTAACCGAATTTCGTTTATTCTTCCTGTCTCCTTCTCCGTCGCTCCAAAATATTCAATCATTTGTGAAAATATCCCGCATATTTTGTTTTAAGAATTATAAATGTATTCGAGAAATAATTGTTAAAATATATGTAAGAATAACCACTTAATAATTTTTATCCGTGTTAAAGTTGGCCCCCCAAAACATAATTTTCTATATCTTTTGAACTAAGGGTGAGCAAACGAAAATTCCAACTGAGCATTCGTGAGCAAACGATGAGCAAACGAATGCATGAAGAAAAAAATCGATTTTTTAATATTGGGGGTCCAGCTTCACACGGGTATAATTTTTATATATTTGTAAAATTAATGAAGTTTAAAGCCTAATCGAGTCTTGAAAACAAGATGTTAATGTTTATTATATTGTGTGAAATTTATATACTGCGTATGTAGTCCCCCCGCGACGCTGATGGATTTTCAGCATTGACGCATACATATTCACTACCGCAGTAATATAAATTTCACACAATATAATAAACATTAACATCTTGTTTTCAAGACTCGATTAGGCTTTACACTTTCCTCGATTTTTAAATCATACGAGTCAATTATTATTATCTTTCATTATATTAATGAAGTTTAACTCAGATATGAATCATTTATCGTATGTGGTAAAATAAATTATGTTAAGGATTAAAATATATACGTATGTGAAATATGTAAATTGTACACGATACCAAAGCATTTTTCCCTGCTCGAAAAAATCTAAACATGAAGATATATGCAGTGCATTCACATGTTTCAGTATATTTGGTTTGAAATAAAAGAAGACCTTCCTATTTTATTATCTTTCTCACAGCGATTAAATCGCATCTTACAAACATACTGTCGACACTTAACATTTACATTTATCCATTTACAGAGATGTAAGATATAAGATAATATGTACACACACGCTCCACGTCTCGCGCATAATGAGATTCTCTGTACAACTTTCTCTCTCATTCCTTTCTCGATATTAATATTGCATTGCAAAAAAGAAACATGCTTTTTATTGAATACGATCATCGATTTTTCACTCCAAGCAGATCAAGCTTTTTCCTCTTGGCGTTCGTTTTCGATGTCAGAGCTGGCAATACACAACCCTTCGATTCAGGAATCAGAAGCCCTTTGTGCTCCAACCGTCGAATATATGTAGTGTTTGGTATTACCGAGACGGGTCCGAAGTAACGCAATTCGCGCGGCCGGTTTATCTGCAGCTTACTCGCGGCATTCGCATTAACACGACGATCTTCTGGCGAATTTTCGCTTTCCGTGGCTTCACATTCCATATTGTTATTTCGCTTCTCTTTGATCAACGTCATCTGCCACCTAAAAAGCGAAAATTGTATTGTATTATTTAAGTTATATTATTATAAAAATATTTAAATTATATTATTAAAATAAACGCAAATTATTTATAACAAAAAAATAAATAGCACAATTTAAATATGAAAAGAATGTATCAAAAAAATTAGACCTTTACAGTTTTATGTACTCTGAAGTTCTTTAGATAGAATTTTTTTAATGAAATTGATAATTCATTTTTCATTATTCATATAAATAAAAGTTACTATTTGTTATATAGTAATAACTATATAAGCTAACCAACGTGTTAAATTAACTGATAAGTCAACCTTCCGATGCTGCTTTGGCAGATCCTGGAAGACGATTCCGTCCTTTTGGTTCCAAGCAAATTTATCGCGGATTCTTTCGCGACAAGTCGTTGTAGCTCGGCAAGAAACCTGTCGATGAAATTATTTTGCGAGAAAAATGAATGCTGCAGCAACGTGAGGCACTTCGGTCTGACAGCAGGATCCGTACGAAGACACTGCGTCAAAAAGTCAACGGCCATCGAGCTCCACGTTGGAAAGAGATTTCGAAGACCCACGGGTCGCGTTAAACCAAGAGTCTCGTCAGCTTTTGCATGCCGGAGTACATGTTTCCCACTACCGTTCGTCGATTGTTTGTAAAGAGGACCTGTTTTTGGTAATGAATTGCTAGATACAATTCACGAAGAGAATTGTTTGGTATTTGTATTATAATTGCATAAGAAAATAATTATGAAAAATTTAAAGATTAACTAAGTCACAGTTTTGCCCAAAAAAACTTGTGCATGAATAATATATTTAAAAATTGTCTATTATTGAAACTGTAAGTCCAACAACAAGATAAAAAATATAAAGATCCGTATCATTTACAAAAATCTCAAAAATAGAAAACGGCTTATTTTATATGTTCTCCAATATTTATATTATTGTAATAATATCTGAGTTATAGGATTTAAAATTAATGAACTATTTTATCAATGGTATTCTAAGAAGATTCACCATCCTTTTCATCTCCAACTCACCGAGGACCTTCGTGATGCGGTGCAATTGGTCGATGTCACTGTCGCCGGGAAAGAGAGGCTGGCCGGAGACCATCTCGGCGTAGATGCACCCAGCCGCCCAGACATCGATCTCTCTACCATATTTGGAATCGCCGACGAGGAGTTCGGGCGCGCGATACCATCTCGTCGCCACGTAATCGGTGCAGGACTCGTTGGTGATATACCGTGCGAAACCGAAGTCGCAAAGCTTAATCACGCCGTTCGGTGATACTAGCACATTCTCAGGCTTTACATCGCGGTGCATGATCTGTCGAAAGAGAAACCTTCTACCTCGTTAAAATTAGACAAAAATTAAAAGAAAACGTTATAATTAAACCTTTGGATAGAGGATATATTAATGAACGCGAAACTTGTTGCAAAAGTATATATAGCTGAAAGTAATCTTTAAATTTCTAAAAGCGGAAGAGTCAAAATAGGATGAACTTTTCGTGGAAAAAGGTCAAGCTAATTATATGATAAGATACAGATTGTACTCTGTTTGTAGAATCCTTATTTAAATTCTAATTACAAACAGGGAAATGCGTAATGTTTTCTGTTAACGCTAGAACTTTCCGAGTCGAGCTCGACTAAATGCGGCAACCATTGCCCTCGTTTGTTACAATGCTATCATTCATTAAGTATCCGACCCCGTCGCGTGTTACTATACATATGCACGGTTTACTGCAACTCGGAATTTAAGCGTCACGGCCGTGAACTTTACGTGAACGGAGGTGGTACTTATTGCCAAAGGTTGCTGATAAACGGAAATACATTGTTATGCGCACAAATACATATTTTGTATCTTTCAAATGCATAAATTAATCAAAACTCAAAGTGAAATACAATCTAAATATTTAGTTACTATACAAGCATTTTTTTCATGTAAACCTTTAAAAAATTAAATTATATGAAGAAATTATAATATAAGTACGTAATATATATATGTCAAAATTTACGAAAAACATTTTATTGTACAGATTGGTTTTTTTAATGCTATAAAAAGTTATAATAAATTGCGATTTTTTGTAAAAGGTATAATTGTACTTCTATTATATTTAAATAGTAATATATATTCTTTTTATAAGATTTATTTATGTAATTTTAAAAATATCTTAAAATAGTGATATGAGACATCAAGGTAGACATAATTAAAGTAATTACAATCATTACAGTGAAAAGATTTTTCTGCAATATAACAATAAGAATATAAATTTATTAACTTTGCTCACTTTATGATTGTGACAGAAGTCCAATCCACGAAGTATTTGGAAAATATATCGTCTTGATTTCTCCCAGTCGAGACCATTTTCACTTTTCTCCAATTCATCGAGTACAGTGTGATCAAGATATTCGAACACAAGATAAAGCCGTTTTCTTCGGCGAAACACCTCGATCATGTTCACCAGATTCTCATGACGTAATTTCTAAACAAATCATGCTGTTTAATACTAAACAATATATTATCTTAAGTAATAAATATAAACGATTCTTAATAAAATATCAAGGAATATAGAGCGTTATATTTATGGGGTAAAAATAATTGAGTAAAGCTTAACGAGCGTAATTCGTTGCATTACACATTAGACTTTAATAATATTATAATAAAAATCTTATTAGTTAATACCGACCTTTAACATCCTTATTTCGCGGAATGCCATTTTTCGAATCTGCACATCTTCTTCCGTCGCTAAGAACTTTTTTATCGCCACTACTTGCCCGGTTTCGCGATGCTTGCATTTCATCACGAGTCCGTAACTTCCCTCGCCCACTATCTCAATATTTTCATATTTCTCCATTTTACTCGCACGATTGACAACGAGAAATTTCACAATTTTTTTTGTTATCAAAAAATCATCAATTTTTTTATATTCACCAAGATTTATACTGAAAGTATATTGATCACTTAATAATAATATTGTATATGAATAATTATTAATTAATCATTTTCGTTGCACAATTATAATTACTTTTAAATAATTTTAAGCTGAATTTATTTTTTATAATTTCTGTTACGTTTTGAAAACGGTTAATTAAATTTTTGGAATCCCCTATCACACATTTGAATCGATTTCTGATTATAATCTATCACTGTAATATCTTTTTACAAGAAATATTCAAAAAATGCTACGAATTCAAGATATACGAACAAACAGATACAATAACGTCACAATCTTGTGTATATTTGATACGATCGAAGGAACCACAATTCTTAATGTTGCTTCGCTCGCCGACGAGCTTGGACTGCTCCGAAAAGCCTCGTGCACGGCCCTCATCGATGATTATCGATCTGCCGGTAATTAGTAAGGGGTAGTCCTCGTTCGATGAAGACACAGGTGAACCGGTTTAAAGGAATAGAGGGTAGACTGTAAAAAAAAGGACACTTCTGCGATGTTAACAATCTTTGTGACACAAAATAAATATCGTCAATTTTAATTAGAATCTTATATGCCTAATACAAATTTTGTAAATTTTACAAATTTCATCTTTATATTTAAATCATAATTGATTGCTGTTCAATGTTAAATTGCAATTTTCTAACAAAGCTGAAAATATATTATTATTACCCAGTGAGAAATGAAAATGGAATCGACATCGATTCCATTATCATTTCTTATTGGATATAGTATTATTAAATTGTGATAATTTAATATTATCAATGTGCTAATTAATATTTATTTATTAATAATATTTATTTATATGTGTCGTACATATAACAATCGTAAATAGCTATATTTGTTTATAAACGAATCATTTTTTAATTTTAATATAATTCTTTGAGAGAAATATAAGAATTATCAGTTATATCAATATTCTAAATGAGAGATAAAAATAGATATAAATGGATTTAAAGACATGAAACAAATTTTAAGATAATATCATAATCAATTATTACGTGTATTCCAAATTGTTTTCAAGAAACATATACCATATAATCTAACTTCGATAACAAAACAGAAACCTCAAACTCCTAGATTTTTTAATAAAGTAGTATAATAATCGAAGCTAAAAATAAAATAAATTAATATAAAACAAAATTAAAATTATAATTATAATTTGTAAATTTTTTAACCGAAATTTTTTAAATAATTAGAAAAATTCTCGAATGTTATTTTAACTGTTGTAACGAGAGTTCACTACAGATTTAGTTATTAAAAACATGCTTAATACTTTGAGATTTTATTATCTAGGCAGTCAAAATACTTTTATTAAGAATAATTGTATTCCACGAGCGAATACAATTATTGCAAATTTAAGAAATCATAATACCTTCAATCCACTTTACCAGCAATAAAAATAGAGTATCACAAGTGTATTCAGACCTCAAAAGTCGGTACTAGGCGCTGTAAGTCTAATGTTGTCAGCACTTTTATTATCTTCACAAATGTTACGCCAGAAAACTAGACGAAAGTTCAACTCAGTAAATAGTAAAACCTTTTTACAACAAATTTGTTATGAGACAGATATTCACATGTATATACATCTCCTGAGATTATGAATTTTAATTATAAAGATAAAAACAAACCCTGATTGTCTATTTCTATATATTTTGAGTGACACAACAGAACGTATTGCCCTGGAATAAAGATTCAATCAACTTTATGTGAAATGTAATATTGGAAAGAATAAAATCATTGAAATGTGAAAGCAAGAATTTCGGACGGTCTCCCTCGGTACGATCGTATCGATAGCAACTCGGGTGATCGTTCAGACGAATGCAACTTCTCTGTTATCGTGTCAAAAAAGATTCGCGTCATAGGGATTTGTTGTCGCAACTCGGTGTAATCGATACACGCGAATAGCAATTGCAGTTTATTTATAGATGAGTTCGGTGACTTTCCTTGGTATCGTGACCAAAGGCATAGTCAACGGTCCTTCAATCGACAAACAAGCAATTCTAACATTAAATAGTAAAAATACCGATGCAATATATATAACGCGTGTTCGTGCATTGTGTAACATATTTATTCTTCCTATATCATAAAACTTTCCTAGACGAGCAATAAAGCATGATTCTGATTGTGCGCATATTATGTAATTATTTACAGTTTATAATATAGTAAAATACATCACTGTCAATTATGTAATTCATAGAACATATTATTACAATGGCTTAAAAATCTTTTTAAATTTGAAATATGTTCGTAATAAAATGATGAAAATGTTGTATAATTGAGATGACACGTAACGTAATAACACGTAACACAATTTTCTTATAATAACTATATAATTAAAGATAATATATTTCTAATACATGTAACTCATAATTACAATTATTAAAAGTATTGTTTATTCATGACTATTATTTCAAATTGTAATGTCAAAAGTGAGAAAATCTAAAAAAAAGATGCACAATAAAAATTGTTGCAAAATACATCGAAAATTCTCCTCTAAGGGAGGGAGGAGTTCATTAATTAATAAATAAAAACCATCTGAAAATGAAATAGTTATTAATAATAATAATAAATAATAATTATGCTCACAGTTAGCATTAATAACATATATATAAGAAATATAAATATAATTTATTAATTTCTTCCTAAAACAAGAAGATAGAATTTTCCGTATATTTTACACAAGTCTATTCTATTAATGCTAAATATTTATTAAAAAATTTTTATTGCGTTTTCTCGCTCCAGACGACAATTTGAGACAATAGTGGTGAGTGAACAGAAGCCTTTAATAATAATCATCCTCTCTTTCTAATATTCTAAAAAGATGCATTGTGTAAATATTTTCTGACAATCGGCACGAAACAATAGGGAACATTGGGGAATATCCCGGAAGTCTGGATATTTAAAGATAACGAGGCATCTAAAAGTAAATGATTCGATGGACGCATCGCGCGTGGACGGGCGCGCCTGTCTATAGCCACGTGGGCCACGACCATGAGAAGTTACGCGGCGCGGATCAATCAAGAGCAGCAAGAAGGAACCCGCTTGAGTCGGAGATCCATTCGAAGGCGCCGTGTCGGTCGAGAGCAAGCACGGAAATAGACGCACCACATGGCGGGGCTCGAGCTCCTCGGCTCTCTCTCCACTCCCTATGTACGTGCATGTCCGTCTTGCCTTTACGCGTTCGCTGCGTACGCATTCGTTTAGTCGCGCGTCTCTTCGCCCAACGCCGGATCCGTCGTCCTCAGTTAATATGACGCGCAGCGAACGCGTCGTACTTGAACAGTGGATGCACTCGTCACGATTGAGGCCAGTCTCAAACCTCATGGCCTCAGCCGATCGCGTGGAAATCGTGTAAAAAAAAAAGAGCTAGTTTTAATTATAAAACAGTGATCTCGAAAAGTATATAATACGTACGAAGACTCCTCTATTATGAAGAAGTTTGTAGAAAGTTGGAGAAGTCTGTGAGGAAGACTGATGCATACAAAAATAGTCATTTTATTTGTTACGCTGATCTTAAAATATATGAGTTGAAAATACTAGATACTTTGAGTAAGTGGTGATTTTGACGCGCGTAATTAAACAGAAAGTAGATATGAGTCATGTAAGTTACACTAACATATGCAATTTCACTATCGTGGCTGATAACATACAAACATATATTTTGGATTTTAAAGATTTAGAACCATTTATGAGCTAAAACTGAGGAAGATCGTTCGCCGCGTTCTCTTATATTGTAGCACCACTAGACGTGATCTCGCGAGAAGATGATTCATTAATAAATTAGAACGTAACTTAATGACTGAGGCTTTACTTTACCGTGTGGACTAATATCAAGATTAGTACAAAAAAATTGGATAAATATATTTAGTGATAAATGCGACGATGTGGAATAATTTATGAATGAACTTCCGTAGCTGCTCGGAGCAAAAAATATCGAATCGAAGATATCGAAGAATTCGAGGACAATGTTCCTATGTGTATGCGTACAAGAATACACATCTCGGTAACATATGCAGAGATAAGACTCATTCAATACGTGCGTAAAAGCGCGTAGAAGCACAATATCCCCGTAAAAGTTAAGCACTCGTTTTGAAGAACCCATTCGGAAGAAGATGGCACTTTTCCGAGAATTGTTACACCGAGAAACCGACTGACGGTGAAGTGACCTAATAAAATTTCATTATGAAATTTTAGAAAGAATAAAGGAGAAATTTGGAGTATTTTCAAAGTTGGCAATGCAATGCAGATTATAGTATTTTCACTTCTTAGATGCCTTCCTCATCGAACATCCGGTTTCATGATGCTATCCTCGAAACATCAATGATTCTGCGTCTCGTAAACAATAATGATATTTTAAGTGAATAATATTTTAGAAAGATTCGTAATGCTAGTTCTAAAGTTAGACGTCATTCGTCCTAATCGTTAGAATTGATTATCCCATAGAATTGATTATAAATTATTAAAAAATATTAAAAACATTGGCATCGAGAATTTTAATATTTTGTTCCTTAATTGTGGAAAATTAATAAGGAGACAGTTCTCGACGAATTAAATGGAAAGAACACCGCTCGGATTCAAGGACAAGGAAATGATAAATGATTACCGAAGAAAATTGTCGTCGAGGGCACGAGACAACGACAACATCCGGAACTGATAAACTTACTGAGCCGATTAGATAAAAATATGGCCGCCTGTCATTCAACACCTGCGGTGCAACGCCTGCAGTTGCAGGACTCAACTCGGATCAGTTACGGTGCGCTCAATGGCATAAGTGCTTCAAGTCAAAAGACTCTTCAGCAATCGACCTACCCGCCTTTACTCAATTGGTTCTACCTGGCTATTACCGAACAAAATCCATCGCAACCATCTGATCAGGTAGCCCACGACCCCTACGACGATTGGGACATTTAAAGATCAGGATTTATCATTGAGTCAATTTCTAACTTATCAAACAAAATCTAGCAAACGAAGAATTTATTTCTAGATTATTTCAAATTTTTAACTTTAAGAAATTGTTGCCTATTAATAAAATCGAGCTTCTTATAGTTTGAAAGATTAATAATAAAAATATTATAGAGAGAGAGAGAGAGAGAGAGAGAGAGAGAGAGAGAGAGAGAGAGAGAGAGAGAGATTCATCAGAAGAAACTAAGCAATTTATTATTTGAGCTTTTTCAAAATAACGAGCTATTTCAAATAAATTGCCGATTGACATTACATTTTAGAGCAAGTTACTTCCTGCGATCTGGAGCAATTTTCCTGGCACAACGTCGCAGACTTATTCACATCAAAACGCGTTGAATCCGTCCGGACCCGTCAGACCCATGAGAGATAGCGGAACGGAAAGTATCGCGGATTTAGCGGTACACTTTAACGAGTTAGCAGTAGGCGACCGGAAACCGGTGAAGAAACCGCCGTCAACGTACCTGTGTCATTTGTGTTTCAAGAAAGGACACTACATCAAGGATTGCCCGCAGGTCAGTAATTTGAATTATTTTTCTAATAACATGTAATATATATATCGGTGACTTTGTAAACTTAATTTTCAATACATATTTATGCATTGGAATTACACAATAATTACATATTTAATTCAGATAAAAATTATCTGAATTAAATATGCGTATCGTATATAGGATAATACGCATCATATATAGGATTAATTCCTTGAATAATTTTGAAATACAATCTCTAGAGATGTTAGATAAAAATATAAACAGATTGCAATCGTGAAATGAAGTTTAAAGTCAAATGCATATAGTAATGATATAGTACTGAAATTAAATGTAATCTTCGTTATATCATATGATACGATTCCAAGATTTCAAGAGGCAATTAATCAATCTATTATCTGATTCATAGAAACCTTCGATCGGTTATTGTAAGTTTCATCAACATCATCCAGCATGACTTAAGTATTTATCTTATCAGATCTTTGTTACAAAAAATATATAAATGAATTATCGAAGGTTTCCATGAATCTTACGTTACCATAGAACATCGATAAAAAATTGGATAGTTGAGTCTCTTCCTTCTGTATCTCAGAAAAATCAAGTAATTAAATTAAATAATAAATATAAAAACAAAGCAAAGATCTCCTCTCTTGTGTTTCTAACTTAATATGACTCGGAAATAAATCTCTATTAAACACAAGACGATTTAAAAGGGGCCATTCTTAAATTTAGTAATATACGTAAACGATACGCATCGATGCAACAATAGCGAGATTCGCGTGGCTCAATTGAGCATTAATTGACACATAACAAACAGTATCTCTGGGAGACATGACGTCATATGGTCAATCATCGCGATATGAGGGTGAGCCAATTAAGTCGCTTCTCCTGATTGTGATGACGTTTTTTAACTTCATTTTTATTTATTTATAATGCAGATAAAAAATAAAAATCATAACGATATTATTAAATGATTTTATATATATGTATAACATGTCTGTTAAAAAAGTTACTGATAGAAAATGATCTAGAAATGAAAAAAGAAATCATAGGCTTCAAATAAGATTATATATATATATATATGTATAATATTGAAATTATTTCGTCAGTTTTAAAAGGTAATACGAAAATTTACTATAGCAAACAACAATATCTCTCTTTGCAGTGCCGTGTTTATAATTACATTATTCAATCACAAGCTCAACCTTTAAATTTAATTACTAATCAACATATTCTGTTTAGAAATTGTAAATATTATCACGAGAAATGGACGAAAAAGCCCCGCTCTACATTGTGTGTGTGTGTGTGTGTGTATGTGTATAAAAAACTTAACTACCGCTAGATAAATTTAATTTGAATCATTTCCTACTATTTCCATAATTATTTACTCTAGATACCGGCATGATATAGAGGCTACGAATACAGTACATAAAATGCGATAGATTTTTATTAACATTTTTCATTTTTGAGAGATTTTAGTAAAAATATACATAATTTTTATTGATGTTAATTATACACCTTTTATTCAAATCATACAGATCGTACAAAAATAGAGAGGACCATATAAACTGAGCAGAAAGAAAAAGACATAGATAGAATCGCAAATAAGGCTGCGTTCGGAAACATCATCCGGGTTCCCCTGTATATCATCTTATCCTTTAGAATAATAGCGTTTTCTCTTGGCTGCACCAGTGTAGGGTGATTGTACCATGCAATTCATCTTTTTTCCTTTTCCCTTCTCCTGGAGAGAAAAGGAAGAAAGATGAACTAGTGCAAAAGTTCAGCTGAGTGTTGCACTGGTGCAGCCAAGAGAAAACGCTATAAGGTAATACACGGGAGCACTCAGGCTACCGAATGTAACTAAAGGCTTGGCACATAGAAAGACATAAGACTTAAGCAGTAAGCGAATTGATAAATCACAGTAGAGTCCGTAAGATCATAACGTAAGCGAATTCAATACTTGTGTTGGATATATTCCTTACTGCTTAAGTTCCAAGTTTTAAGTCTTTTTATGTGCCAATGCTTAGTAAGAAGAGCCCCTCCTCCCTAAAAAAGGACTATATGAGAACATAAACATTTAAGTGCTATACTCTGATTAGCTATTTGTTATTGAACCAATCGCAAGGCTCTAGTAACTTTGGGTCTACGCACAATAAAAAAATATTAGAACAGGAATAAATATTAAGATTTCAACTTATTAGAAACCGTATATTCCGGTGTATCTGATGTGATGAAATGTTAATATTTATTTATTTAATTAATATTTATTTCTATTCCTAATATTTCCTCCATTGTGCGCAGGACTTTTGTCAACTACGAACAAGAATGCAAAACTCTTATCAGTCAGTCTTAGTCAATATAGATGGCATCGTTATCCACACATATATAATTTTTATATTATTATGCCACGTAATAAAAAGAAGAAGGTAAGCTTTAGAACTCGTTTTATTATAAAGTAATTTCTTTTTTTATTTCTTACAATGTTCATATTAATACGAGGTATGTGTTAGATTAGACTAGATTAAGTTATGATAAAAAACTACATTTGTTATATGAATTAAAACTCTTTCCTTTGAATATTTCGTTCTAAAAACTTTAACCTTTTGTAGATTAGCGTTCGGGATTATTTTTTTTTTATTCTGTTAACTTTTTATCTGTTCGCTCAATTTTCATTTTTTTAAATAATCTGATTATCATTGGGAGTCGATCATGTAACTTTTTCCCTAGGTCGGAAACGTGAAAAATGAAGTTTCACGTGAACTCTAGGATTACCTACGATTTTGCGGAATCATGTAATTTTCCCAACCGTAGAAATATGAAATTGTTCACGTGAACCTTTCGGCATGAACAGTAGTGAAAAGGCGCGCGGAAACTTAAGGAATTAATAAATATATTTTGATATTTAAAAAAAGTGTAGTCTGACCATGTTATTCGCCAATAGATTATTATTTCGGGAGATAAATTATTATGTTTTGATATAAAAACTGATTACAAATACCGGCTAGAGCTATAGCGCACTCTATGTATGATATATATATATATATATATATAATCGCTGAAAAGTGGAAGATGAAGTATGAAAATTTTCAAGTGTAATTATGTAATCATGTGATTGACTCCTAACACACACACGCACGTACGCACGCACGCACGCACACACAAAACTCGATAAAATTTTTAATTGTGAAGTACATCATGTATTTATAACATCATGTTTTCAATTTTAATTTACAAGTTAAAGCTTATAAGTGCTATGCAAATAGTTAGAACCACAGAAGTTGGTTAGAACTGACTTTTAAATAACTTATTTTAACTGTTTATGAAATCTTTTATGACGTGCGAGTTTCCTTTATTAGAGATTACTATATAGAGATTACAAATTTTGAAATTTGACATTTTCTATTTACATTCAAACTCAGCCAAAAAATCTCCCGGAGTATAAGAGATAATATCTTTTCGGAAACGCACACTGAGAAAAAAAAGTAGTTGACTCAACTAAATGCGGTGGTCACGGGCTGTCAAGCAAATATTTGTTAATTCAAAGATATGTCCTGTCGAAATAAATAAGTCATGTATTCAATGTACTATTGCGTATTTGACTCAAATACATTAATATTTTGACTAAACAAAATATTTGCTTGACAGCCCGTGACCGTTAATTTAGTTGAATCAACTATTTTTTTTCTCAGTGCATTATTATATACGAGTACCGTAAATGTTTTGCGAATCAGCTTCCTATCTCGGCGTCTTAAACATTTTCTTATTGCTTTGATTTATTGATATTTATTATGTGATAAAATTTATTAAAACAATATTGTCAAACGCGCATTTTCAATCTTGATATTAGCTATAGGTCTGTTTTTATTGTTTGAAATCTCCAAAAATTTTTTATTTGAAATATATTCGAGCATTGAAGAGAAGAAAAACGAAGATGTTACGAGTGCAAAAAAAAGTACAAGCAATGCGGACAGACCTATTAATAACAACCACCGACATGTATAAAGATTTACCGTCCATCCACCGACTTAATTGGAGCTAATATATATACTTATATACCAATATACGCAGTTTTCGACATTGATTCAATCGTCCAGTTGTTACCATATATCGCATATATTCTATATATGTGGAACAGCGAATTAATAATGCAAATAAAAGAATGAATTTCCCAATTAGGAATATGATTTTTACAGGCACGACCAAAGGGCGAGGGCCTAACGCCATATCAGGGCAAGAAGCGGTGCTTTGGCGAGTACAAGTGTCCCAAGTGCAAGCGTAAATGGATGTCGGGCAACAGTTGGGCCAATATGGGCCAGGAATGCATTAAGTGTCACATAAACGTGTATCCTCACAAACAGGTGAGCGAGGAGGAGTCCGCCTCCTTCGTGTCTGCCTTCACCGCCCGCGCATTACAGGTTCTTCCCGTATTCAATCGTTAAATATAAAATTAGTCATGATTCTCCTCGACGAAGTCCCCGGTCAGACTCGCTAAAAGACTTTTGGAACCGTTTCGCTCTCTCGAAATATTGCGCGGCCGAGAGAACGAAATCTCGTGTAAACCAACGCGAAAGCTAATTATAGTCGCATAATCACGCTCGCTGTTTTGCCTCTGCCCGGTGAGCAGAAATACCCGAAGTCACCGGTAATCGTTACGTTACGCGGATCCCGAAAAACGTTCGCGAAACTCTTATTATAATTGAGTATTAGCTATGCCGTGCCGCGAGCGAATGCTTTAAACTTTAAACGATCCCAGATTCACTGTACAATCGCCAAGTCTTGAAAATCGAAATGACAACGGGGTATATCAACAATATTAATGTGGTAAATAAAAAACCAATAATATATTAATATAAGTTAGTTAATAACGTTAATTAAATTAATGATAAAAATGATAAATTATACTGAACTAACAAAACATTTTATGTGAGAAATTGTATTCTAGCAAGATTTCTATTCTTATCTCTCGCGAGAAACGTAGAGCGTGGGTAATAAAATCATTTCTATTATTTTCAGAGGCCGTTGGAAAAACCCGATGGTCTAGACGTGTCCGATCAGAGCAAGGTACATCCTCAACATCTCTGCGAGAAGTGTAAGACATTGGGCTATTATTGCAGACGTAGCACGATGACAACTTAATGAATTCCGTCCAATTTATCTTGCTGATCCAATTAATTGCAAGAAAGGGAGGGTTTAATGATGAACTGACAAAAGAGAGTATTCGATACATTTGAACGCATCGATACGCATCGATGTGAATCTTATATAGATAGAGCGTCCATTTCTGTTTGCGAGATTAAATAGAGGGAGTAAAAGAGAAAATAAAATGATATATTTTTATGTATTTTTACAATTAGAATTTTTTTATCGCATGATTTTTGACGACCAAAGACGTGGCGTTCAATCGCAGCTTTTTATTTATAATATATATTGAACAAATATATTATCTACACAGACATAAAATACATACTTAATAGAATTTTTGATTTTTTAAAAATATTATTTTGATAATCAAGTATTCACGCGAAAAAAACGCGTGTGTTATTCGAGTAAAAAAATGAGGGCATTGTTCTCAGGGATATAATAAAATGTTCTCACCCTAAGAGCTAAGAATAAACAGGCAGGGCAGATCTTCAAGAAAGGGAACTCTAAAGAAAAATAAGGGGAAAAAATGACGGAAGAAAGAAATATTTCAAATAAATGTTCGTAGTATTTAGAGTAATGTCGAGTTACATTAAAATGCAACATTGACACGCAATCCCTGCGCAATCAATATTTCACAATATTGCGCAATAATATATTAATATTTATATTGAAATATCAATGTTACATCTCTATGTCAGTATTATATACAATATTATTGCACACTTTCTTCATATTGTATAATAATAATATATTAAGCACTTAATATCCATATGTATATTAATATTATGTTAGTATTTATATTATATATTAGTACATAACATATCATATCAATAATATTGATCGTGTAGGGACTGCTTTATTTATTGGACATTCTTTGGCTCTGGGGACATGAACATGATGCATATATAAATCTCTTCTTATTCAATACATTATTATTTGCATATGTACAGATTGGTTTACGATACTGAACGAATGAAGAAACATTCGAATTGCGTTAAAAGTATAAGTTATAACGTTATAAATAGCTATGAAACCGATGTAATTTCATAAAGAGTTCAATTTTCGACATTATATAAACGCACATACTTAGCGATTTTTTTTACCTGTCTGTTCGTGAAACACGACTGGCAAGATCTTCCAATTTTATTTACATTTGAAATTGAGCTCACCGAAATCTCAACGGTTTCTTGATTATTGTGTAACGAAATCACTGTCAATTAATTCGACATTCTCTATGAATCGCATTGAACATGTAACGTGTCTAACACATGTATTCATGCAGACATGAGAGAAAAGTTCTCTTACCTGTTGTAGTAGTAGAATTTGTAAATGCTTAAGGAGGATTTGTATGAATCGATATTACGGTCCGCACCGTTCTATGTAAAATTTATGCAATACGCCGATAAAACATCAATGGCAAAGAACTAATCGGTCGTTTTCCGAACTGATTTGGCCTACGCATTTTTGGCTTATTCGCGAAGAAATCCTTTCATCCATAATGAATAAGATTCCAAAATGGAACGAGTGCTACGAGTGGTGCCGAGAACTGTATTGTATTGTTACTAATATTGTTAAGATTATACGATGTACGATAATCTTAGCAATAACGTGTACACATGCGTAATAGTAAATATATTATTTGTATATAATGAGTGCTTTTCAAATATACAAACCAAAGATACAACGATTCCGTGCCTATGTTTATCCTCCTTTGTCTATAATCAATTACTCTTGATACTGTTCTATACGATCAACATGATATATCACGCATTGTAGAAATGTTTCATATATTACAATTTATACATAGGAAATATACAGTGGTCAAGGATTAGTGACGACGAAGAGGAGATCCGCCGCCGGATCTTCGCTAAAATACGCCGCGGAGTTAAACGTCGTCGTTCCCGTGGAATCTACTGTCGTCTGCAAATAAAACATTCGGTTACGTTCCCTCTATCATAACTTTTATCACTTTAGAAGAAGTAGACTATTTGACTTTCTTTTCAACGAGATTCTATCATGGACGTTCATATTGAATTTTTACAATTGCAAGTGCGCTCGCGTAAAGACATTACCAAATATCTTTATATATGTTTCGTTAATAAATCTTTACATATTGATCATTGTGTTATCTTAATGTTATTTGTAAAAGAATCAGATCATTTAATCGAGACAAAGCAAACGCGTTTTTAATTTTAAGAGTCAATCGATTCCGAACGATTGACTCCTCAAGATCCTGCTAAGATACAAGACATCGATTCACCTCAGATGGATCCACGCGGTACGGAGAATTTTCCGTCGTTGGATGCTGATACTGCGCCGACTGCACATGCTGTGTACATTGTTGCTGCATCAGCATTTGTTGCTGTTCATGTTGCTGTTTCCATTCCTCATATTTTCTCATCGCGAGTATCAAATCATGATTCTCGTTTGCCAAACCAACGTTTTGCGTCATATTTTTCGTCAACTTGCTGTGTTCTTCCTCGTTTGACACCACTGATTGTTGCTGTTGCTGCTCCTGTCGTTCGTCCATCTTTTCGATCAAAGAGTTTGCCGGGTAGCAAATGTCAAAGAAACTCTGAGCTGTTGGTTGCACCGCGACTGGACTAGATACGCTGGGTGCTGGTTGACTAACTAGAGTGATTACTTGCTGCGTTTCCTTGCCCTCGGTATTGTACATCAATGTCGATAAGGGCACTGGAACCGGAACGCCGGCAGATTGCACAGAATTTAGAACGTCCAAGGGCTGCGTCACGGTTTTTGCGTCTATGTTATTCTCGTTAGAACACTCGATATCAGGCGAAGAGGGAATATTTTCTGGTTGTGGCGCTATAGATCCCAGAAAAGACAAAGGTTGTTGTTGGCCAACTAAGCTAATAACTTGCGGCTGTGACGATTGCTGCTGTGGCAATTGCGGAGGCGACAGAACCGCAACAGGCGGTTCGGGGAAGAGTGCTGCTTTCAGGTTCGGCAGAAACGCGTCAATTGCTCTCCACGTGGGTGCCCAGAGATTGGAACTCTGAGCCAGAACATTGGCCGATGACATCACCAGCAGCATGTTCTTCAGCGATTCGGGAATCGCTTCAAACAGAAGCTCGCTGTTATCAGCATGCATGTACGCGCGCAAAAGCTCCAACACTGTTAACCAAAGCGGCAGGAAACCAGGTAGAGTTAGTAATGGAGTCAGATGAAGAAGAAATACCTTGGAGAGTAACATTGCGGCTCTGAGTCTTGTTTCATTGACGGAGGGATCGTTGGACGCAATCGGACCCAATAATTGCGCCAACAACGGAAACAATACTTCCTCCAAACATTGCGACCATTCTATTGCGGACAACTGTGTCAAATCCTCCGCCAGCAAGGTTCTTTGAAGACACGAAATTGCTGCCGTACGTACTGGTTGACGAGCGTCGCAACAGAGTCGTGCGATACCTTGCAGTAGCGGTCGCCAGGCTTGCGGCCACAGAGATATACCATCGTCAATACTACCTTCTTCTGCCCACCATCGGAATACCTGTGCGATTTTCGTGTGTAGCGTGACCATCAGATCTAAAAGTTGCACCGGGCTCTGTTGATAACTAGCAGATTCCTCTGCGGAGTTCCACACCCTGTTTCGTTTGCCTGTGCATTGCAGCACCGCCTCAGCAAACGTTCTAACGCAGTTGACGCACAGATCGAAATTGAAAGGCGTTACATGCGCCATGTCACGCACTAGAAAGTTCAGACTTTCGCAGCATTTGACGAACGCCGCCGAATCGTGCGACTGTAGATCGCGTGCTAGAACTATCGTATCAGCAGCTACTGGAAGCGGTGCCTCGGTACCAGTTGGTGATACTAATACCCATTCCGGTACGGGACTGATAGGTCTGGGATCCAAGACAGATGCCCGGGCGTTCGCTGTTTCATCTAGAACCGTGTTGGACCGCTTAGGCGCCAATGCGCCGGCACCCGCGCACTCCAACAAGCTAAATACTACCTTCCAATCTTCTGCACTATGGATGTTTGCGGCGCCCGTTTTCAATAATTCGAACAGACCATAGGCGATTTGTCGAGCCAATGGCGCGGTCGTTGCAGACGGTAAATGGGTCAAAGGTAATAGAGGTGATAGACACGCAAACTCTTCTCCGCGTAAAAGCCTGATAGCTAATCTTAACATGCCCACAGCTACTCGTTCGAGCAAATAAGGATGATTCTCACGCGCCGCCATCGTTAACAAACGATCCAAATGACTCTGGACAACAGACCGGATGCGCGTTACTCTGTCACGATTCTGTATAGTTACTTCTAGCAACAGCTCCAATAAAAATATAGATATATCTTCGTCGTTTGGATTAGCCGACACCAAAGCACCAACAAGAGAATTGAGCGATTCATTCTGCAAATGACGAAGATTGTTAAAAAATATATTAAGGCCGTAGCCCAATAATCCACATATCATCGATTTACCTGAAAGAATTTACTTTCTTCTATAATTTCTTTGAGATAACAATTGGCAATGAACTCCATAGCCTTTTTTCGAGCGGTTGCCTCAGCGGGATGAGGCAAACGTGATGTGTCCATAGCGATGTAGGAATAAAAGGTGGAAAGTATTCCTTGATCACCTGGAGAAGTTTTGGGCGTAGTCGGTTCCCGGAGTAGAGATATTTTGCCAGACGGATCAATGAAGTCTTCAGCCTCTGTAAGATTCTTCGGTAATAATCTTGCCTCGTAAAGCGATTGTAAACAATCGATGATGTTCTTCCAAGATGCTCTCAAAGCATCCCCATGTAAATGTGTGATCTTGAAAAGAGTACGAGCTGCCATTTGGGACTTCATACTTCCACCGAGATGTAAAACTACTTGCTCAGATTTCCCGCCGATTATCAAACCCGTGAACTTGCAGAGACTGACTATAAGCGTATCCAAGTCATTGCACATGCTATGGTAAGCACTAATTGCCGCACAACTGAGAAAAGAGAGAATAAGTTATAGTTAATTAAAGAATAAATTTATAATAGGTAGCAAAAAAATAAACAAACCCAAGAAATGTTTGAGCGACTTTGCGTTGCAACGATCTGTCCGGTGCTTTATCGTAAGCTCGACAAAGAGCACTCACAATGGGAGCCCACGCGTGTTCGGCTAGATCTTTATCGATGAATTCGCCAGAATTGCCTACTTTCAAGTACATACTTTCAGGTCCAGAGCCTCTTCTTAATAAGACCTTCCATAAATAATTTTCTTTCACTAGTCCAGTTTGTTCGGCTGGCATCACGATCTCTTCCCCTCTGCACAAATAACAGATAAACAATATTTAGGATTAGAATAATCGCTAGGTCTAATTTAAATATTTATAGCACTTACTTAATAGAAGTATATATTTCATCGAGCATGTCTTGATCAAAATCATTATCGCCGTTAACCTTCTTCAAATTTCTTTTAAATTGATCAGTAGTCATAGGATTATTTTGTCTTTTTACGTTATAATTATGTTGATCAACATTTAGCATAATAACCGCGTAAGCTAACGTAAAGGCGGCATCAGCCGAAGCAAAAGGTCTACCATTGCTATCCTAAACACAGAAACAATTTGTTATACTATCTACGCGCCTGCGTTATTTTTAAAACGCTACTTGAATATATATACGCACATGCCAATGTTCGGCAAATTTCTCAAGTAGAAGAGATATAAGAGGAGCTTCCCCAGGTAACCTGAACGATTCCAGATAAAGTCGTAAAGCCTGATCAATTCGAGTATTTCTTAAATCAAAATTATGCACAAAATAATTGAGAATGTTCTTGTTTTCTTTCTTGCTGATGTATTCACCGATCGCTTTCTTATCTAAACCAGGATTCTCTCTTAGAAGTTTAGCAATTTTTTCTGGATCCGAGTGACCTGGAGTACCGCCTAGCAAACCGTGCTCCGTAAGTTTCGCGATACCCTCCCGTGGATTCTCGTTAAACTTTTCTGTGCCAACAACCAACCACTGGAAATGACAAAAATAGATTTGATTCATTGTAGTAACTACATTAGAAATAAGTGGATAATAAATACCTACTCGCTTATTCGCTTTTATAGCAAGTAAATCTTCACGCGTGGGCAGATTTGACGACGCCTCATGACGTGATGGTTTGCACAATTCCTTACAGCCTTTACAACGAATCTCCATGCCGATGATCAGCATCATTATGGCGTCCAAGGAAATCAATTGCATGGTATGCATACCAGTGGTCATTGGTAGAGAAACATTCTAAAAGAAAATTTCAAAAGATATAAAAATTCTATATCTAAATCATTTTTTAGGTATTAATTTATGATAATATATATAGGAGGAAAAAATATACTTTAGAAAACATTTTCATAAGTTCCTCGTACAAGTTTGAAGAATAAAGTCCGCAATCGTAATTTAAATATAATTCAGCAGGTAAACCAGGTATTCTCCACAATCTTACTATAGCCTCTGTAAATTATAGTAATAAAATTTATGTTGCCACATATATATTATACAATTGCTATGAAATTAAAACGTACCAAGCGATAATTCTCGTTGCTCGTATGATATTCTATTAGATTCAGAAACAACTATTTCCATTAATTTAATCAAATAATGTTCCAGTTGAAATTTTAGATGTTCTCTTTGTGACTCAAACAGCAAGAATGATACTTGGAGATTTATAGCGAGGATCGACAATCTGTCTGTTCCAATTAGCTAATACATAAATACAATATTCATCGACTATTTCTTTATTAATGAACAACGTTAAGTATAGTTAATTAACTGCTTTCGCTCACCAAGATTAGATTCCTACATAAGTCGTCCTTCGCGAGCGCAAGCAAGGATGAAAAATTAGATAGAGCGTCGGCGGCGATTTCCAACGCTACTTGCAATAAGCTAAGACCTAGATGAGTTATAATTTCATTGTTCTGCTTGTCTAGGGGACTACATAGAGAGATGAGAAATCTGAACAATTCACGAACGCACAACGCGCCATATGGCGCTCGCTGTTGCAATGGAATAAATCGGACACCCTGACTATTCACATACTCCTCGATTTGTTCAGACTCTTTCATTTTAGACGCTCTAGACAGGTTTTCGTCTATTGATAAATCTTCCACACTACCAGTCGGAGATTGTGCTAAATCAATACTTTTTTCTTCGTCACCTACATAATTATTCAAAAAATAAATTAGAAATTAAGAATTAATTTAAAATAGCAACAAGAATAAGTACCTTGATTTTCTGAAATAGATTGCTTAATGGAAGATTCGGATTCATCCGTGATTTTTTGATCAGCCGCATCTTCCCTTTCTACACTCTTACTTTCTGTTAAAGCTGCACCTTCATTCTCCATAATGATATTTTCAGGTGTGCTATTCGCTTCGAGTGTTTCTATTTCACTTTTAATATCTTTATTGCTTTCGTCTTTATCAATCTCCTGTTTTTTATCAGTTTCTTGATTATCTACCGCTTTGATACAGTCATTTCCATCTTTAACATTATTGTCTTTGTTAATATTATTTTTGTTTTCATTTTTCTCATCCTCGTTTTTATCAACACTTCCATGATTCAATGATCCCTGCATGTCAACAATATTGCCAGCTGGTGAGACAGGTGTAGTAGCCAAGTGACCAGTTCGTATTTTATCGACTGAATTTGAAATCGATTCCTTGTCGTCAATGTCATCCGTGGTAGACTTGGATTTTTGCTTCGTATAACTTTTGTGTTTTCTGTTCTTGCCACGAGTATTTTCTATGCTATTAGTTCTCATTTTCTGTCAAAAATTACATTGTCTCATGTATGTTTGTATTTTATATGTACACATTTAATAAATCACATATTATGCAACTTACTTTCATATTTGGCAAAACTCTGGTGTCGTCGACAAATTGAGGTAATTTGGTGAACAAGTGTTGAACCATGTCCTTCAGGCAATGCTCTGCTGTTTTCCTAAGTATTTCTATAAAAATATTTTATTATATACACTCGTAATTTATCACAACAGTAATTTGAAACCAGTACAACTCACCACTAAGACGTGTTTCAAAACATATCCTAAAACAACTCAGCATAATTTCACATACACTTTCATTGGAGAGATGATCACCAGCAGACGATAACATGAGGGCTCTCAGTACTTGCAAAACTCGCATAAGAACTACTCCATCACCAGATGCATCGGCACCTACAAACCTTGCGTGTGTAACAGCATCTGCTATAGCTTCTACGCAAGTTGCTATGGCAGGATGATTAGGATCTAAAAAAAGCAACATATATTTTATAAGATAAAAATAATAATTTCTGTTATCACAATAATTAAAACTAACCAACGAGACCATAAGAAATTATTTTATTAACAGCCGACAATGCTAGACTAGTCACAGGTCCAGTAGTTTCTTCAGATCTTATAATTTCTAGAAAGGGAGTGAGAAAAACTGCAGGTTCTAATTGAGATAAATCTCTGTGTTCATTTAATACTTCCTTCAAGGTATTCAAGCCTTTCATGAGAGTATCCTGATCATCATCCTGAATATTAAATTAAACAATTAGAACATAAATCTCTTCAAGATCTCTCATGACAATTATCTCCATCTGTTATGCCAAATTACAGCTGGAGATGATTGTAATGTGACAAATTTATTTACACATAAATTCGACGTGTCTATTTATACAAATTTGAAGTGTCATCAGACCAATTTCTACAACCTGTTTGATTTGATTAGGAACAATAACAAGTATATATTTCTAATAATAGTCTTAATCGTTGAACAGTCGGTAAATAAATTAAGGAAGATCCTCTACCTGGTGAGAGTGCGACGACCATCGGGCACCTCGTCGCATTGCCGTCACCAGGAGGCCAACCTCGCCCTCGACAACATATAAGCCGCCCCTACAGGGGCCTGGAGGCCTTGCGATTCTACTCATCCTTGCGTGATTCCGTTGCTACGCCATAACAGGATTCCGAAAGATCGTACAACACAGTTGAACAAATTTGATTACTGGACGTTAGCGAAGATCCGTCACGTCGATCGCCGTACAGACAGCCACTTCCCTATTCCCTCCATACGATACGTCCCCACATCATTGCGAACTTCCAATAGTTCCAACGCGATAACCATCGACTTACCGTCAACCGTTGTCGATCCACGAATCTCGCAGTTAAACCGACATTCGATTAATCGATAGCGTGTCACACTGCCAATGTCAAAAGGGTAATTATACAGAATCACTGCCTCACCTCAAAAATCGATCAAATTAGGCTTATTCGACGCATTTTTGCATGAAACGAAAGAATCTGGCTGAAAAAAGTGTCGCTCTGATGTTTTGTCAAGCAAAACATCACATTTTACGTCATTCTAAAGTTACTAGAGAATAAACTTATTTGCTTTATTTAAAAACCATTTTGTCAAGAATTCACAAAAAATATATGTATATATATTTTATATGATAATATTATATATTGATAACAACATACTATATTTCTCCTAAAAAATTACTTCTACTCGATGTCATCTCGATCTTATAATGAAGTAGCGAACCCTAATAAATATTTAATATTACATTTATTTTAATTCAAAATTATATCTACTAATATGTGTGAAAAAAATATTGAGATTTTAACTTGTAGATAAAATTATATTAAATTATATAGGGGCAAAATGAAATATAATAAAATTTTGCTTTAAGCAATTTTGCTGATTCAACTATTTGTCAATTATAAAAGTATCGTTACATATCGTTACGCAATTGTTTGTTTTATACAATGTAAAAATACGCAACAGAAATTTATAATAATATAACGACATACTTAAAAGTTATAGAATAGAGTAGACCTAATAAATGTTTATCTCCACCAATATATATCATTATAACTACAATCTTGGTTTAACTTATCTATACCTTCTTCTAATTTTAAAAATTAAAAAGATAACGAGTAAATTAAAAAGTTATTGGGTGTTTCCATTTGATGACGTAACGTAATAAGTGATCGATTTAGCTGATACAAATATATTCTGTTTTTCTTAATATTCAGAGAATAACAAAGACAGAACACTTATGTCGACTTGTATCACCAATTGGACATAAGTTGATTAGAATTTACTGGCAACCGACCTCATTTTCACAAATGTTTTTTGTAGTTTTTTCGTTCGCGATGTCACTCGTCATGATGTCGTGTGAATGAGACTTAATGATAACGCTAGTAAAACTTAACCTAAATCGCATCAATCAGCTGCAAAACGTGTCTCGTGTCCAGAGGTAGACAGTATTACAATTCATTTCTTTGCCGATTTGTCGATTGGCAACCAATTCCTGTAGTGACATATATTTATTCCCTTAAAGTGACGTTAATCGCAATTAGAGGTAAGGGCGAATCTAAACGGACGAGGTCTTTGATCTCCTGACGTTTGCCATGTATCGTTAACTATACTACCTGCGTTCCAAATCCAAATAGATCAATATTATTATCGAGCTTCTTTTGTACTCATGTGCCTCAGGTGCGTGTTATCTTTTTAGTTATGCACGAATGTAGCACATTTGTCTTATTCGTTTCTCACCGATAGCTATTGTTACACTGACCAAACATTCGACTCTTGAAAGAAATGAAATAGTTTGTAAACGACAATGTTCTCGATTGTACGATTGTATCGAAATTGGCAGAAAATTATAATACGATTAACTACATTGAAATAATTAGTTGGTCAGAGATTTTTATTCTTTCGAGTAAATAATTTAATAAATTGGTCGATTTATAGAAGTCATTTAAATATTCATACGTACAGACATATTCAAATTTATGCCAGAAATATATTCTGTAATTTATTATCGTTATTAAAGTTGGAAATGGTTAAAAAAAAACTTAATTATGCAAATTGTGTGATCGAAGTATGATGCTAATTATATTTTGTCCTAATTAATAGAAGAAAATGTCAATAAAAGAACCCATTAAGTATTCATTCATAATGCGTTCAGCAGAAAAAGCAGCTTTGCATTTGTCATAACATTTTTTAATACGATTGGTTTTAAACATTTACAGTTAGATTAGAAAAGAACTAACAATAAGAGCAAGATTAATGTCATGTTAAAGAATTTTATAACGATTGCAAAACTGTTTTTTCTACTGAACGCATTGAACTCGATCACTGACATTACATTGGATCAGTACATATTATATTAAAAATTGTTTCATATACAATATCTAAATGCAGTGGAATAATTTAATCAATTTTGACATTGAAATATATAATACATGTATATTTTGTATATTAAAAAAATAACGTAGTAGTGTATTTTATTATTATCTAGGTATTTAATCGTTAAAAATATTTACATATATATATTTTTATATTTAATGTTATTAATTTCAAGAAAGTATGTCAGTTATTTTAACATGCAAGTGGCCGAATTTTTATCAGACATTGTTAATCGTAATAATAATGTAGATGCTGCATGAAATCGCGTATATACTACATGATTATCGTAAGAGTAACCAATCGATTTAATCCACGTCCGATATCCATCGGCAAGGTTTGTGTAGAAAGAGATAAATTGTCATCCACAAAGCTCTCGGAACGCAAGTTTCCTCTGTCAGACTCCGGACAATGGACATCGGACATCAGACACGCGATTCGAATCTATTCATAATTGAACTGCGAACGTTAACGCTAACACGTGCGAGACTAAAGCGCCGAGGCATAATCAAGCGTAATGATCTCTTTAGCTCAATAGAATGGGTATAGTTTCCAGTACAAAAAGGACCATCATGCCGTCGACGCGAGACTTCGTCAAAGAATTGATCGCCAAGGACTCGATCGTCATATTCTCCAAGACGTACTGTCCGTACTGTAAAATGGCCAAGGAGGTACTTGTGCTCTGTTTAATATTGTATAAGATTAAAAATACAAAACGATCACGTCACGTGACATGTGGCTATACGCTATATTTAATTTGTCGATTGAGCTTCCGAAATTAAAGAAATGCCTTCTGATATTCTTATCAGAATGTATCTTCGAAAATTGATCAAATTTTATTTTCCCATTCAATTTTCAATCTGACATCTCAGTCGTTTAAGTACAACATTGCAATTTTTCGTAACTCTGTTAAATATTATATACTTATATTCTGTTAAAAATTGCTCTTTTCTTTATTATAGGGGAGAATGCCCTAAATCGGACCGTGTTCCAAATCGGACTTTTTTAATTTAAACAAATTAAGCAGATTTGCTATTTATAATATAAAGTCCTTATAAGACACATGTGACAGCAGTTTGGCAGTATTCTGTCATAACGTTCATAGAATAGACGCAAATATGTATTTTCGACTATCATGCAAAAATTAAAAAAAAAATCCTTGTAAATCATTATTGAAAAGATGTTAAAAATTTGAACGGTAATTGATCTACGATAATTAAAAACAAAAATATCAAGAGTTTTGTGATTACTTTTGCGGTTTATTGTAAAATTTGTTCTAATATAGTTTGAAAGAACCCGTGTCCAAATCGGACCTCTCTTTTGGTGTCCAAATCGAACCTATACAGTACAGTAAATAACTTACAGGCCTCGGCCGATAAGTGTATGTGTGTTACCAGTAAAGCCCGGACGTTCAGAGCTTTGCACGAAGAACCGCTGCATGCGAGTGTGTGTACGTTGATCGTCTCTGGTGCACGCTGCCGAACGTATACGCATACACGTATATGCACCTACTTGCACGTACGGCAGGGATTCTCCACGGGATTGTGCACAAATATTCAAATCCATATAGTGTTATCACACCGAGCCCTAGCTTTCTTAAAATTTTCGATTTTATTTATTACGAAATACTACGTCGTATTGTGTGTGAGTCTCGGATTGACTTACAGGTAAGGTTAAATCCTATAAATAAACATATTTATGTGTCGCATTAAAGTATGTAAACATACCTTATGTTGTGAAAAACGTGTTGCAGGTGAAAATGTTTTTACGATTCGTGACTTTTTTTTGGCTTTTTAGTGAAAAATGGGCCGCGGTTATAAACGAAAAACAGACAAAATAGACACACAAGTGTTTCAGCTTGCTGTTTTGGATATAAAAAATGGAAAATCATTGAGAGAAACAGCGCGTAAGTTCAACATTCCGCGCACAACATTGCTTCGTCATAAACGTGCAAATGATAACATAATTGGCACAGAAACATCATCAACATCATCATTGACGATGAGTGATATACAAATTCGAGGGATAGGCCGTTCAACAGTGAGTTTTGAATAATTTTTTGTTTTTTTTTTACTATTTTCATGTTTTCCTTTTTTTTTTTTTCTATATTTTTCTTTTTTCAGGTGTTCAATGAAGAACAAGAAAAATGTTTGGAAGAATATTTGTTACATTGTTCAGACATATTTTTTGGTATGACTTCTGTAGAGATTCGTTCATTGGCGTATCAATTTGCATGCAAATTGCATGTCGAAATGCCAGAAAATTGGAAAGAGGATCAACTTGCGGGGCGTGAGTGGTTTCTTGGCTTTATGAGACGGCATCCAACCCTTTCATTGAAAATGGCAAAAGCTACAAGCCTAGGTCGAGTGGGTGCATTCAACTGCAACAATGTAAACACATTTTTCACTCTTTTACGAAAAGTATCAAGTGAAATACCGTTTGAAGCACACTCAGTGTGGAATGTTGATGAAACCGATATTACCACCTGTCACACTCCACAGCGTGTTATTAGTTCTCGTGGCATCAAACAAAAAGGTCATGTAGTTTCCGCTGAAAGAGGACAATTAATCACAATGATATTTGCTGTCTCAGCAGAAGGTATCAAAATACCTCCATTCTATGTATTTCCTCGAACCCGATTCCAAGAACATTTTTTAAATGGTGGCCCCACAGGATGCGCTGGCGCCGCAAACCCAAGCGGCTGGACGAATGCTGATATTTTTCTTGATTTTCTGAAACATTTTCAGAAATTTACGCGTGTTTCCATCAAAAACCCACTTTTGTTATTGCTTGACAATCACGAGTCGCATAAGTCGTTCGCAGTGTTGAACTTTTGCAAAACCAATGGAATTCATGTTCTTTTCTTTCCTCCACATTATTCACATCGACTACAACCGCTTGATGTCAGCGTCTTTGGTCCTTTTAAAAAAGTACTCAATGATCAATGTGATAATTGGATGCGAATAAACCCTGGTAGATCACTAACAATTTATGACGTGCCACAAATTACAGCTCGAGCGCTTGAACTTAGTACCATCGAGGAAAACATAAAATCCGGCTTTCAAGCAACAGGCATTTGGCCATTAAATCCTGACATTTTTCAAGAAATTGATTTCCTGCCCAGTTCGGTAACTGATCGGCCTATCGAACATAACGAGAACATAGAAAAAAATTTGAACGAAACACTGCAATCCATTTGTCCAATTCCAAAAACATCTCTACGTAAAAATACCGGTCGGGGTCGAAAACCGGAAAAAACAACTATTTTAACTGATGATGCTGTGATTGAAACTACTACTTTAGAGGAAACGACAAAACAAATGCATCAAAGACAAACAACGCAAACGAGAACAAAAAACACTGATAAGACGAGTAAGCCAGCTAATTCATCGAAGAAAGAAGATTCGCCACAACCTAGTTGCAGTACTGGTGATCGACCGACCAGATCTGGTCCAAGGAACACTAAATCAATAAAATATGTATCATCAGACTCAGATTGATGGAATTTTTTATTGATTTTAATTCTAATAATAAAATTCTGTAAATTGTAAGTTTATATTGTGTTTTCTGAATAAAATTTTTATCTTTGAGTCATAAATTGTGCTCGTTTTTACTCAATATTAATAAAAAATTAATTAAAATATTTTAAAATTCTATCTAAAAATCCATAAAAATAGGAGAGGTCTGATTTGGAACAGGGGATGGTCCGATTTGGAACTCATAGTTCCAAACCGGAAAATGCATTTTTACATTTTCCATTATAGTTTGACACAGGTAAGAGATACGTCAAAATAGTCTAAAGCAAAAATGAAGGTAAATGATCTTTCGAACGGCACCATTGGTTTTATAATCGGACTTAATTTACGCCTTATACAGAACAAAAACTACAAATAGGTCCGATTTAGACCACTCTCCCCTATATTTCTGTTGTGCACTAATTTGCAATTTGCTGAAAAAATCGCGTTTTCTGCACTGCGGTATACAAATTTAATAATTTATTATTTACATTGTTCATATTTATTACTAGTTATAAAAGAGAATTGATAATAAATTATTAGTTTATATTGAAATAATTTATTTATTTTATAATTAGTTTCATCAAATTTTTTTGTGCAGGTGTTTGACTCGTTACAGAAGTCGTACACAGCGATAGAGTTAGACGATAGAGAGGATGCGCAGGAAATACAAGATGTGCTGGGTGAAATAACTGGTGCCAGGACAGTGCCCAGAGTATTCCTCAACGGAGAGTGTTTAGGAGGCGGTACCGACGTAAAGAAATTGTTACAAAGTGGCGAACTTGTAAAAAAATTTTAAATTTCCATTGTCGATGTGTCTTGTGATAAATTTTAAAAATAATTTGTTCGTATAACAAGGAACAAATTATTCTAACAATAAATCATATATACATATCTATATCTATGCTGACTTAAAATAGAAAAGCAGATACCTTTTGAATAAACTTTAACTCCTATTCTGCTTTCATTAATTGCATTTATTATTGGAAATAAATAAAAATAAATATGATTAAAATATTAATTAACTTCATTTTTTAATTTTACTTTATAATTACTTAATCATTTAAATTTGTTTGTAGAAAATAGCTTATAAAATAAAATTATGTTTATTTAATTTAAGTTGAAGGTTTTGAATAAACAAATCAATTAACTTCCAATTTAATTGATTTATTTATTCTGAATAATTCTTACGGCAAAAATTACAGGAAAATTTCTTAATTTGTTATCCTTGATCTCCAACTTCGTTTTCATGAAATAAAAAATTGATTCATTCAATTAATTCATAAAAGCTATATAGTTTACTCGATAAGCTAATTGGTAATTAAAATTAATTGTAGTACGGCTGGAGTCATTTTTAAAAAACTAACTATAATTGACAAATTTAATTTATATATATATATAGAATATCTACATAAAGAAGTAGCTTCAAATTTTAATTTGCGTATTATTTTATTATTTTCGTGGATGGAAAGTTACGCGTCTCATGCATGACATGACAAGGTAAAAAGCAAGCCGTCTTTCGTCAGCTGCTCTTTCTGCACTCTCTGTTTCCTCCTCTTCTGGCAAATCGACGTAATCAATCTTGTCGTAGAAAGGATTTATTAACGCAAGTGAAAAAGAAAACTAAACTAAGGCGAAGTAATTAAATTCAAGTCGATACGGTCGACAACACGGGGCACCACGTGTCCACCTCGATGACGGTGGTGGACACGCACACGCCTGTCTAAAAATATCCGCAGTTCGGTGTGAGAGTCGCTCGATCGTGTCCATCCAGGGCCGATCGGCCGCGAAGTGAGGAAGATATGGATCTGACGCGGTATCGCAAAATCATTGTTTATGTGCTGACATTCCTGGCATACGCTTGGTCCGGTTACGGCGCCGGGTTATTGACGAATCTACGGGACGCCGTGTTGGCGGCGGAGACGGTTTTTCAGGACTTCTTCGCCAACGCCATAACCGTGGCGAAGAAGATCAAGGACATACACGAGGTGTTCGACGCCGCCGTGGAAGAGCACTGCGTCTTCAAATGTCCTGACGGTGCGTAGCAGTGTAAATCCAACGTGCAATATCATCAGCTGTCATCGTCGCTTGGTTATCAGATTATTCTCCAACGGCGTCACGCTATTGGTCGGTTCCCTCGATCGATCCGCGTGAATCTCTGGCCATTTCTGACTTTTAATATTGCACTTTCTACACCCCTTTCCTTTCTCCGTTGGCGGTTGGCCCAGTTTTCGTTCTCTGAAATTCTTCTGACAATGAGATTTTTGTAGCATTTGACTATAAACTTTGATTAATATCCAAATATCCATTTCTACGAATGTATGTTAATTTTTAACCTCAATTTAACTTATTTTTTATCTTTTTTTATAATTCTAAGCATATATGTCACAAAAAAGTAAATGAATCAAGATTGACCAAGATAAATTAATTTATAATACATTGAAATAAATATAAAAGCATTGAGTTTTTATTTTCATTTTCTGATGTAACTTGTTCAAACTTAACCTCATTTTATTAACTTCATGATATAAAAATTTATTTTTTAATTATGATTATATATAATCACTAAATTGATAATTTTATAGTGATTTTAAAAATTACTACAAAACTATGTTTAAAAAGATACAATTTTTATATTATCATAAGGTTAAATAAACCAAAAGTTCTTCAGAAAATGAACAATCGGACCTATAACAAAATCGGTGATTCAATGAATCTTTATGTTATATGTATTACGTCACGCAATAAAACATTAATAATTCTATTTTATAAGAAAAAATATAGATATTGTTTAATTATTTGTCAATTAATTTGTTATAATCGATGATCAAGTTAATTAGAAATTGCCCCATAATTTCGTTAATAAAACAAAACTATTGTTCTTTTTTAACCACCATTTTGTTATGCTTTTCATATCGATCGCAGAGATTATGGACAGTTATGAAGGGAAAAAATTGCGATGAGTAAAGATTAGCTTTCATTTCTTGTGAGCGCACAAATCACAAATGTGAAACGATGTGAAACACGACTGACATGGTGCGTCGTGATTGGACGAGCGGTTGCAATTGGACAAATGACGCATTATTCAAACCGTTTTCAGGATCCACGCCGAAGGCGAACTGGAATCACAAACCGCGGAGTGACGGATGTGGGTCCCTTGGTATCCAGGTTGGTATGTTCCCCCGAGAGGATAGATAAGCGATAAGTGATATACGCAATGTTTCTATATCAAAACTTTTTATCGCATTTTCATGTTTGCTAATTAATTGCACGAGCAAGTGTGCATCGTTATTTATAATTTGATTAATATTTACATTTCTCGATAATTTACTATCTGAGTTGACAATTAAATTTATAACTTTATTCGCGTCTGTAATTTAATGTAATCGACCTTATAATTTAATCTAGTTGAGTTTGTAACTTAATTTGCAATATTACTAGAAGTGTGTACATTTTGCAGTTTCTATTAGCTTGCAACGTTTATAATTATATTAAGTATATCAAAGCAGAGAACAAAAGTCAAGTTGACATTAAAATAACATTAAAGTCACAAAATAATAGCAGCATAATAATATAATAACAGCGATTATAATTTCACACTTAACAATAATGTAACTGTTGCCTGAAACGTGTATTTTGTTACATTTATTTTGTTGAATGTGAATTTATATAGAATAAGATGGTACACAATTTTTCGAATATAATATAATTTCGAACGAAAGAAAATTTGAATCCAGTTTTCAAGATTCAAGTTTGATAAACTGTTTCTACTTGTGTGGAGGGTAATGAAGGGTATATGATATAAACTAAACAAAAAAATCAGACTTAAACTTTGAAGATTGCATTCAAATCTTATTTCATTCAGAATTGTTTAAAATTGTTATACCATTGCATTGATTTTTATTATTGTTAGTTGATGTTGACTAGGCTGTTTTCTGGTCGGGTATGATCGTTACAAATTATTACAAATATTTATAGGTGAACCAGGAATACCTTCCACTCACTGAAATGACGAAATGCTGCGACGCTCACGACATTTGCTACGACACTTGCAATACGGATAAGGAGAAGTGTGATCTAGAATTCAAAAGATGCCTCTACAAATATTGTGACACGTATCAAACTACCGCTACCAGCATCGTTAATACGTGTAAAGCCGCGGCCAAGGCTCTTTTCACAGGAACGATTACACTGGGTTGCAAGAGCTTCCTCGACGCCCAGAAACAAGCCTGTTACTGTCCCGACAAGTGGAGCAAAAATAAGAAACCGAAGAAAGCGGCGCAAGCCGGAGGAGAATTATAACATTGCACATATAATATAATATAAAAATAATAATACTTGTATTTATACAACAAAGCGTATTAAATAGAATAGAAATTTGTAAAAATTTTGGATTTACTAACAAAATCTGTAATTTTTGTAATGCCGTTCTCCTCATAATTTGTAAACCTTAGATTAAACGTAAGAAATGTCGAATTTGGTAAAAAAAATATCAGAAAATTAAGTTTCCTGTTGCAACTAAAATAATTGTTAATGAAAAATTTTGTCAAAATAAAAGTAGAGAATAAGAGATACGTACAATATTAAATTAATTGAACAAATTTGAAAAGATTGAGAATGATTTCCTTTTAGAATATATCAATACAAGTGATACTAAAATCGTGTTTGTCTTTTGAAAAAACAATGGACGGTCTTTCTGATACAAATGTCAATGTGACAATTGTCCCCGGGCAAAATCACCGTGCCGCGACCAGCGTGAATGATAAATAATAAATTATCAAGTACAACACTAACTGTCGAGACATTCGTTGACACTTCCGTAAAGTGAGGCGAAAATGGGAAACGCTAACTCCGCGCAACCTCCCAAGATTCATAAAGACCGGAAAGAGGGCAAGTAAGATAATTTCTTACTTTATGACGAAACTGGTCTCATATAACTCCATATTTTTCGTTCTTGATTTGTCCTTGGAATAGACATGTTCGAGTCACTTATTTACATCTCCTTTAAATTTTTGAAAAAGCATCAAAAGTGAAGAAAAATATCTGCATCATTTTTCAGATTTTGTTTAGTTTTTATAGAAAAAGCGATTTCTTCAACTAATAATTACTTATGTGGACATAAAAGCGCAAGAATTGTTTGCTTTTGATGTCGTAATATAGAATATAGTAGGTGGAACTTATATCGATGAAATCAATGGGACACGCAAAAGCATACTTTGCAGTTTCGCCTTTCACGTAGCGCAGATACCGGAAAAGGTAGACAACCCGCGAACAGAAGCGGTAAAGCCGTCAGTCAAAGTTCACAGAGCCAAAAGGACGGGCACAACGTCCGTCCTCGAGCGACGAATCCTTTCATCATTTTCTTTCTGCGACTTCGTAGCAAAAAACCGAATGAGCATGTCACTGTGATTGCGCGAGCTGCGGGCAAATTGTGGTCCCGGATGACTCCCGAACAGAGAAAGAAATATGTGGATCTTGCCAACGAGGAGAAGAAACGACGTCAGGAGAGGAAACGGAAGAGAAAACGATCGTCCACACATTCGAGGTAATCCGTGGAAAAGAAGTAAGAGTAATGACGTGTAAATCACCATCAACTCTAAAGCCAAGTGAACCATTTAAGATAAAAGTGGACTAAGTTCATAAAATTATAAAAGATTCAAAAAGTTGTAATTATATATCCAAATAATATATCTGATAAGAGGAAGAGGAGGAATGTAATTCGTAAAATCTAAGAGAGAATATATATACATCTCCCAAGAAATCACATAAATTATGGACTTATTTCACTTTTACTCAGAACTCTTCAAATGCAAGCTAGAGATGTGATCGCATTCCTATGTCCAGGATGAAGTAACAAAGCTTGTAAAGGATCTATCTTGCGCAAGGAAGTGATCTTACACGCAATATGTCGTCGTACGTGGCACCTGGAAACAATCAAAGACGCGATTACGTATTTTTGATTTCTTTTTTATTTGTTAGTAGTCTTTTTTTTAGATCTATGTACAATAAATATGTATTTTATACATTATTAATTATCTTATCATTCAATTACTCTAAACTAGGCGATCTGCCGTTTTTCTTTCGTTTTTTTCGTTTCTCTCGTCTGAAAAAATTGAACTCGTAACGTTTCGTACCATAAATATATTATTTTTTTCGTCACGACCGTTCCGCGAAGCGTCGCCCACAACGAGGGAGGGAAATTACGCGATTCAGGGCAATATTTTCGGGGTAACGTGGACAGCACGTGCTTCACGCTACCGTTCTTCTTTCCTTCACTTCGTGAAGGGAAATCAACGAACGCGCACACATGCTTTCTCTCGCGATTTCGATACAAAAAATAATTTCGGCACGAGTCTCGCGACGCTTCGTGGAAGAGCCTGATTGCGTGCTCCGTTATTCTTTCCGAACTAGAGCTACCTTCTCGCGATATTAGATAATAAAAACATACAGAGAGTAATGAATACCGAACGAATGAATGTGACATCATACATGTGACAATTAAAATATAACGCATGAATATGTTTCTTGTGTCAGTCTGTGTGTTTGTTTGTGTGTGAGTGTGTGTTACGTGTCTCTGTTTTGTATGTGTTCAATCATCTGCCACAATAGTAATGATTATTAATGATGATAATAATAATAATGATGATAATAATAATAATAATAATAACAATTGATAAAAATCATGTAAACGATGGCGCTGACGATCGAGATTGACGATTTTACACTGGTGAGACGATGTCGGCGACAATTAAACGACTCTTCCGTAATAATACAATGAAGATTATCATAGCATTACGCGCAGTTACCTTTTCTTCTTTATGATACAGTAAAGTACAAGTGTGCCAACTTAAATAACAATGTTTAACAATTGATAATATCAAACAGAATATTATTCGTAAATATATTTATATATATTTATAATATATATATATATAAATACATAAAACGTAACACTGCTGCGGTTCGCGAAGGAATGCCCTACTAAAATAGGTATCCGCACTTTTTCTTTTACACTCCCCATTTTTCTTTCTTTCAAATTAGAAATGAAAGAGCGATATCTTGGCCGATCGAAATTAATCCGTCCAAGATAACGTCTAATCTCCCTTTCTTTTTTTTTTTTTTCTATTTAAAATGCACAAGTATACGAACTCGTGCCTTCGAAGAATCACCGACCGATAACTATGATTAAATTGTACCTTGTGTGCAATCTTTGTCGACAAGTTAAGAATCAGTTTAATACGAGCCTTCCTCCAGTACGGAGAAGAGCAATGTCCCGCTGTCGGCGAGCGTGGATAAAAAGACGAAAGAGATATATATCAATATCAATTATCCACCTTTATCTTTCTCCTCCTGTTTTTCTGAAATTGAATGTGCAGTTAAAACAGTAATAGGCATATATATTCGCGCAACAATTTCGACTGTACTAGTATGCTAATAATTCGCGAATATAATCTGCTGGATTAAGATAAAGAAAGTAAAATAAGATTGTGTGCTTGACGAACGGATTACCGAACATAGTTCCTGTTTAAAAACATGTCACTGAGTTCTCTTGCGATCTGCCGCACTGTCCATTACGGCTATCGATGTATGCCATTTGTATTCGCCAATCGCAGCGATTGCAGCACCATCATCTTCGGAGGCTCCGTGGAGCACCTGGATCGGAAAAAAGGATTGTCGCAAAGGTGGATCAGTGTGACGAGAAGATTCCAACAAGTCTGATTCGCGGACAGAGTTGGTGAAGGCAGCAAGTGATCGGGGAAATGCAGCCCACGGCGTCAGTCACATGGTAGAAGATCGAAAATGGTCGCCATCGATGGTCGTATCGAAGAGAGCATTAACTTGTCGCGCGAAGAAGTTCGTTCGTCCGTCCAAACATCGAGAGGGATTGATTCGATAGGAGTAGGTGATAATCGCGGTGGCTAGCGCGGCCTCATGGAGCTGTTAAGGGGTTGCATGAGACCACCATTGATGTAGCCGTGGTACGTGGTGTAAACAGCCGCCGGATTCTGTTGGTGCGGATCCTGCGGATACGGTGCCGGTACGTTCACCACGCCGACTGGTAACTGGCTCGCCTGATTCATAAAGCCGCCAAGCTGCGCTGCTTGATTCATATAACCAGTCGCTGGTTGCGCTACCCGGTAACTATACTGAGCGGCTGCCATGAGATTCGTATTGAGGGCAACATTCGGGCTGACGCGACTCGCCGCACTTTGCATTTGTGGGCAGGTGCCGCTTGGATCAAGGGTCTGCCGGTAGAGACTCTCGCTGGGATAAGGCTGTGTGAGTGATGGCATATTGTTCGCGGATGAACGCGAGGTGGATCGGCTAGGCGGTCCGGGCGTGCCAGGAGGCACGGTGTTGACATTGTAACAATAATTTTTTGCGTAGCCCAAAGGTCCAACTTGAGGTGGCGTTGGTAGTTGCCGCGATGTCTGAGGTGGTGTCATAGTATGTGGGATGGGTGGCGGCGGTGTGAGGTTCATCGCTGGTGGCGGCGTGGGCGGTATCATCTCCAGACCATTAGTTAGTTGTTGCAATTTCGCCAGACTGCACGAATTGGTGGTCTGATGACTACCACCGGAAGTAGAAAGTGTCGGCGCCGGGGTATGCGAATGTGGTGGCATCGGGGGGTTTGTTTGTATATAGAAATTCGTGGCGGTGGTACAAGGTGTCGGCGCGCCAGAACGACCGCTGCGATGTTGGATTACAGCGTAGGTATTCTGTGGGAAACCTTGCGAACCCGCTACTGTCATGTAGTTGCCTTGCGAAATTACTGCCATGTTGTGTGAATGCGCAGCATGCGGGGTGTGCGAATGTGGATGTACTGCCGGTGGCACACTCATCGACGACGGCGACTGCTGATACTGTGGCGGCATCGCAACGTGTGCCGTATGTGCCACGGTACTGCTGTGACTGGTCTGCGACGTCGCGACGCTATGTTGAGAGGTCTGAGTGGCATGAGAAGCCGGCGGGGTGGCCCGATGTGATGACCTGCTACTCTGTTGCGTCGACCTGGACCTGTGTGTGGTCTGTGAACCGCTGGCTCGCTTGCTGTGTGATTGAGACTGAGTTTGCTGTTGTTGAGGCTGTGGCGGCTGCTGTTGATGCGTAGATTGTTGTTGCTGTTGCGACTGTGCAGACTGAGATTGACTATGCGCCATACTTTGACTCTGCGCTTGATGTGCCAACGAAAGCTGCATCGGTTGTGGCGTATGTGATTGAGGCAACGGCTGAGGCGTATGGCTTGGCGGCAATGGTTGCGGACTCTGCGTAGGTATACTTTGCGGCGTATGCGATTGTGGCATTGGTTGCGGCGTATGGCTCTGCGGAAGTGGCTGTGGACTCTGAGTTGGGATGCTCTGCGGAGTACGCGGTTGCTGAAGGGATTGCGGGGTATGTGGCTGATGCATCGGATGGATGCTCGGATGATGAGCCGGCGGTGTATGCTGCGGCATTGAACAATCGGCGTACTGCACTTGTTGCGGCATATTCACTGACACGGATGATGTAACAGGCGGCGTAATCTGCATGGAGACTGAGATCGGTACATTCGCAGGCGGTGGAATAGACGGTAAAGCACTAGGAGGTCTCTCCACGCTATTTTGCGATGCAAGATCACTGGCTATGGAAGTGGGCGATTCTAAGCCCAATTGACTCACATCTAGATCGCACTGACTGTAATGCAACGAATGTACAGAATTAGTCGTCGAATCAGGTGTATAGACTCCCATAGATGGCAAATCTGGTTGCGACGGTGGTGTTCTCTTCACTGAGCCCGGATTGTCAAGATGTGGCGTGGTTTTACCGCTTTCAGGCGAATGCTGTTTCAGTTCTTCCGTTTGATTTTGTAACTGCAAAGTTGTATCCTGATGTTCTACAATGGGCAACGTTTTCTCTTGCGGCGTGAGAGGCTCGGCTTCCGATGTCATCGCCGCGTTGACGAGAGCACATGTGTCTTTCTTCTCTGTGGATATAGGTTCCGTTTTCGGTTGCGACAGATCAATCTTGACATCCTTCGGTGTTTCGCTAACAAGCTCCTCTTTAGGAGGGTTATCACGCTCATCCTTCTTCGGCATAATGCTGCTTTCCAATTTCTCGACTTCCTCCTCTTTTGGTGAAATAACTGGTTCAGGTACTGATTTCGATGTCTCCGGATTGCAAACTGGGCGCTTGTCAATCTCGGAGTCCTTATCACATTCATTTAAAGTTTCAGTCTGATCGTCGCCGACCGTTGGTGATAGATCCGCTGCTTCCACCTTCTGCAACGAACTTTCGTCGTTGTCTTTCTCTTGAATCTTGGTATCCGCTTTCTCGTTTTCACACGATTCTTTCGCGGGGTTCTCCGTGCCAGGCGAGGCCAATTGCGTCACTGGTTTAGGCGTTGGTGCGGTTATTTCTTCCTCTTCCCCTTCATCCTCATCGCCGCCCTCATATTCGCCAGAACTCGCAGATACAACTTCTGTTTCCGTAGGAACGGGCAAACCATTGTCCTCCGCGTTCTCCTCACTCTTATTCTCGCTGTTATTGGAGTGCTTCGTGGACGGTGACTCTGGCACAGACGGCTGCTTATTTCGAACGGGAGAGCTCTTCATCGACTCAGGCGGTGGAGATAATGAAGGTGGTGGTATCACAGGACTTTCGGCTCTATTCTTTGTGCTGGGAGATTCAGGCGTGAGTTGCGGCATCTTTAGAGCTTCCGTCGCTTTACTTCTACTCCGCCTAGATAGTGGCAAGTTCTTAATATCCGGCACTTCCTCTTTACCATTACACTGCGTTGCTTCTTCCAGAGCTTTCTTTTCCTTTGCCTGCAACTTGGTTTGTCTGCTGGTAACTTTCAACAAAATATCATCCACTTTGCATTGTTTCTTTGCCGGTTTAGGTGGACTCGACACAGAATCTAATTTAGGAGGTGTTTTTCTAGTATCTACCAAAGTTGCTTTCTGAGATTCTCTTTCTTTTGCTTTATTATCCCTCTCTCTTACTCTATTCTTCTCTTTATCGCGCTCTCGTTCACTTTCTCGTTCTTTCTCTTTTTCCTTTTCTTTTTCTCTCAGAGATTCTCGCGTCCTTTTCCTACTGCTGACTTCCCCTTTCTCTTCCTCAGCCTCAATCTTCTCGGAATGTTTTCGTTTTCTTAAAATTGTGATGATTGATTCAGACGTAAGTGTTTTAGGTGGTCTAACCCGTCTCCTCGACATCGTCATTATTTGCGTAGATTTCGGCGAAGTCGTCACAGTTACATTTCTCGCCGAGCCAAGGGCGCGCGCGTTTCTCGGTGTAGATGTTGCACTCTTAGTGTCAGTTTCCGCTTTAAGAGACTCTTTTCGATTCTCTGTGCTCTCGACATTACGGCTTTCCCTTACGGATTCTTTTGGTTCTTTCGTTGCCTTCATCTCTTTCGTATCTTTAACATCCTTCTCTTCTTTGGATGTATCCTTGTGAGATGCTTCCGTCTTTTGCGAAGCCTTCGATTTTACAGGTGTTGATTTCGAAGGCGTCGATTTCGAAGGAGTTGTTTTCAAAGGTGTTGTTTTTAAAGATGTTGTTTTTAAAGGTGTAGATTTTGAAGGTGTCGATTTCCTTTGGCTTATTCTTCTACCTCGAGATTTCTTCTTTATCTTTACTCTTTGTATCTTCTCGACAACAGCTGGCACAGGTTTAGGCTCAATTGTAGGAGATATTTCCGAACCAGTGTCACCATTCTCCTCTTGATTCTGATACGGATTAGGAATCTGAGTAACTAAAGGTATCCATCTGAGACAGTCGGCGTCCAGTTTGATGCGGAAACTTTTTCGTACTTTCGCCATGTGAGCATCTACCTTGCTCCAATCGACTACCACAGCCACTTTATTAATGTTTACATCTCCTGGCAAATGAACCGACCTTATAAATCCAAGCAATTGCATTGCTGTGGCGATATCGTGCGCTGATACGCCGGTCTCCTTCGTGATATTGCCTAGCTTGATCTCAGTTTCGTTCCGATGCATGTCCAGGTATTCGAGCACTACGCTCTTCCAGAAGGAATGATACGATACTCGACCGAGGTCTGAAAGTGGTTTCTCCGGTGTTCCCGGGAGGCCTTCGACCTTGGATAACAGGTAACTGAATTCTATGAGAAACCTGCCAAAACCTTGTCGTTGATACTGCGGCAGAGTCATAATGCAGGATACGTTGTACCTTTGAGCCGGACAGTGTTTCTCTTTGCTAAAGTAACCTATCAAATGACAGCCGTGTTTGTCATTTTTGGTCATAGCATAAAAGAGAAACGGCTCAACATCGTAGTAGAGAGTCTTGTGATCCAAAAATAACTTCGCCAGTAAACACAGATTTTGACAATATATTTTGTTTACGTTACCATCGATCTGAAATATTAAAATATTCCCTTTAGTTTTATTAATCAAATGAGAAAAGCTATAAAATATCTATCATACATACCTCAAATACGGATAACCCATCGCACCTATAAATTTCGGTGGCAGGTGGATGCCTCCACTGACACTTGTCCATGTGCCTATCCAACACAGCCCGGCTTTTCGTGTACTTCAGACAAAACTCACAAAAGAACAACTTCGGTAATCGCGCATATTCTTGAGGGAATGGACTCGAATACCATGTTTCCACTTCGTACCGACCGAATACTATCGCGGCAGGATTTCGCGGTGCATTACCGGATGCATTCAGCGTGTTAACGCACAATGATTGTTCATTCTCGTCATTGCTAACCGTTAGCCGAGCTCTCTCACGAGCCTCTTTAATGAGATCCACGTCCTTCTGTGTAACTCCTGGGGGTAAGGTTTGCTGTACAACTGGTTCTTCTGTAAAAAGAAAAAAAATGATTACGAGTGTTAACCGAATCCGTTCAGCGACCTGTGCACTTTAATATTATCTTTCTTGGACAATGTTTTCTTTTTTCTTTGCTGTAATCAATTTTATAATCAGTAAATATTTAATCACTAATAATTTCTTTATAACATATCGCTACCTACAACTGCAATAGTTCATTATATGAAAAAAATATAGAAAAAAAAGATGTGTCAATGTAAAAGAAAGCTAACGAACAAATTTGTAAATGAGAAATGTCATGAATAAGACATGATAGTTGAATACATCATATACGCGTATAGTTTGAAAATATTATTTTTTAAGTATGTTGAAGAGTGCGCATTGGTGCTGCACGTTACAAGATAAAATTATGTTGATATTGATATAAGGATGATTTTTTTCTAAATATACAAAGAGTGAAGATAACTTTGCTAATGTTTATTAACTGCGATTTGAATACTAATGATTTGAGTAAATTAGATGTCGAAATAACGGGGTATTAGTCACGTCTTGTTGGAAAAATCGGTTGAGGTCAAACAGATAAAAAGAAAGCAAAATTAATTGAATGGCATAGCATGGTGACAATAGCGATCTAATGTAATGTGACAAAAGAATGCGAATAATTCATTTGCCGTTAATAATGTGAGTAGTTTCCAAAGCAAAGCTGTGGGTTAGATTAGTGGGATGTGTTGGCAGAGTATCAAAGTTGGCTCTTCGACGGCAGGAACTTTCTTGTCTTTTATTTTTTTCGTGAACAGGTAAGGGGGCGGTGGTATATAACAGTGCCTGCTAAGTGTCAGCAGCAGCAGGTAGGCTCCAGTGTGAATGGTACAAGACAGCGGCTGAGTAAAATAAGCCACCCAGTGCCGTATTTTTCTTCAGTGCCTGGAAATTATACCTCGGTTTTTGTACAAGGAGGGGAAGAAAAGAGAACGAATCGATCACGTAGCGTTTGATTGAGCATTGCACAATACGCAGAATGAGTTCCATTTTGCATAAAATGTGCAAGACTGATCACGTGTATGTATTTTTTTTTTAAACAAAATTTTGTAACATCTATGCAAGTTAACTTGCCGAAATTTAATAAGAGGACTTTTGTTCTGCGCGATTGATGTCAGAAATCGTATAAGGTATAATATAAATCGGTCGATTAGTCAAAATAAAGATGAGAGTCCAAATGTTACGACGAGAAATTAAAGTTTTTCTGTAAAAGTGCGAATGTCGTATGTACATGATGTGATACTTTTGCAGATGTGACTATAGTTATATATCCTGTACAAATATCCTGAAAAGTGATAAAATAACTAAATCTAAAATAATAAATACAGGATGAAGGCCTCTACAGGACGTATTCTTCAAAATTGTTTTAGTACTTCTTGATTTGATAGCCATTTCCAAATGTAGCATGGACAAAGGAAAAAAATGCCAGAGCCAAGTAATAATATGATTAACAACATGCAATAACCACAATAATATCCACAGTGTAAAACAAATGAAAATGAATTCTTTATAAATTCTTCTAATATACACTATAGTATCTTCTAATTATTATGTCTATATGTTATCATTGGTTTTACACCATGTAGCAGATTAACATCCTGTCAAGAAACCTGATTGTTCGCGATTTGTTTTTAAAATTAGTCAATATTATGAAATGTAAAATCTTTTTATATAAAATATTTTTTAAATTAAACATCTCTAAACTAGATAATGTTTATAACTGTTTTATATATCGGAACAATCACGTTACCTTGAAAAAAGTTACGGTCATCAAACGCACGGTTATAACACCACACTCATCATAACACCACACCGCCAACACATCCACGTGATCGTGAGCTAGGATTAGATTAGAAGGAAGTCTTTTCATTGCGACTTTTTTTTAGGGTGCATCGAGGTTAGGAATTTGTGAACGGGTGGGGTAGACTCTTACCCTTCCTGATGGAGCAGGGTGTCGCGCGGGGTGTCGTGGTGGTGTTGGTGGTGGTGGCGCTAGTACAGGTTCGTGGATTGGACTTTGGATTGGGATTTGACTTGACAGGATCAAAACCGAGGCCTGAGGATTTCCCAACGGCTGGTACAGGGTGGCGTATCTGTATGTTCGTATCCGAAGTTATTTGTTTCTTTCGTGATTGTTGCTGTTCATGTCTTGATGATGGTGATGATGAATCCGCAGCGCATTTTACAAGTGACGGTGCGTCTCGCATCAGTTTCCTTCTCTCATGCTCGTGTCTTTTACTGTTCACCGCAGTTTTTACCAGACCCGAGGGCGTCATCCTCGGTAATTTCTCGTTAAACGAATTTAGTGCACTCTCGTCGGAAGGTACAAAAATACCGGGTTTTGGTAATCTCGATTTTTCAAAAGTAGCTTCAGTCTTTTTGCGATCTTTGTGTTTACTCGTGCTAGTTGAATCGTCTGATTTGTTTCTCTGTGTTGCTTTCGGAATTTTGTTCGTTTTAGCAGTATCATCCATATTAGGCCTTTTTCTTCGATCTGGAGCATAATTCGGCGCCGGTGCACCAGTCGATCTTGCTCTGCTATTTGCGGATGCTGAAAAAAAGTGACTTAAGCCATCAAAGAGACCTTTCAATTGGCCGCTTCCGGGCTTGATCTTGTTATCCGTGCTCGCAACGCTGATGGCATTGCGTTCGGATTTATCTTTCTTTTTACTATCTGAAGAACTGTTAATGGCTGGCTGTTGTATGTGTAAGCCAAAGGTCGGCGTTTCGCCCACATTGAGCTTAGGTAAAGGCGCACCAAAAGTATTGGTGATATTACTGAAGAAAGGCGAGTCTACGTTTAATTTTGCTGCGGCGGCGGCAAAACCCCACGGCTTGTCCTCGGTAAGTTCACAAGCAAATGGCGCCTTTGTCTTAGGAGAATTAATTCTCCCATCTTGTACGTCATCCGACGAAGAGGAGTCACTGCTCTCGCTCGAGCTATTGCTCTCCTCATCGTCCTCGTCTTCTTCATCGCTACTATTACTACCTTCCGAACTCTCACTGCTATTACCAGCCTCGCTGCTGCTGCTACTGCTGCTGCTACTGCTACTAGATACGCGTAACGTTCCGATTTTCTTCGGGTTCGCGGTACTGCCCCGAGTCGACCTAATATTAACATTTCGCGAGGGCCTAGATTTATCACCGCCCCCCACCCGCTTTAATTTACTGTGCTCAGCATTAAATGCGCTCAATCTAAAGAATTTTTGCTTCTCCTTGGAGATCTTGTCGTTCTTTTCCTCGAGCAGCCTACCCTGGCCTGCGAGTGGGGTGGGGGGTTGTGGTAAAGGAGAGGAAATCATAGGTGGTTGACGAGGGGAGACAACACCCGCATTACCGTCCGAGCTGCTGTCAACCTGAGCCACTATCGTATTGCCTTTCTTGCCTGGATTTGCGTTCGCCAAGCTTTTCCTGGATACCATCGATCTGTAAAGAAATAATCAGTAACATGTATATTAATTCTGCTATATAAAATCGTACTGCTACATAATTAAATTTTTTTATCTTGAAGTCGAAAATATTACTTGTTACAAAACAATGGGAGTGAAAGACAGCATTTTTAAATTAAATACACGTAAAATATACTCACTTTCGATTCTCGCGTAACTTGCTGAGCCTCTTCCTCGCGCTGGTCGGCGCTTCGTCCGCCGAATTTGCATCCTGTGTCTTGCCTCGTTTGCTATCGTCCTTGCTGACAGGCGTGTGCGCTGTTTGACAATGCCGACACTTCCAGGGTGCCTTGACTTTCTTGTCGAGAGCAGGGTCGATGCAAGCGGGATGGTAACACTTGACGCAGCCGGCGCACTTGACAAGATAATTTTGCGATTCCCGTTCTAGCTGACAGCCGGCGCAGGTTGATGAACAGCCGTCGCAGGACCAAGTTATACCTCGATCTACGAGCATCGAAAGCTCCGGTGGCGCGCAAGAATTATGTAGAGCCGCGCCACAGACGCAGCACCTGCTTAGCTTTTCGTTGGCGTTCCGTTTGCTATTGTTGTTGTTACCGGCCATCGTGGCGCCTAAACACTCTCTGCATATCGGCAACGGAGCCGGCAACTACGGGAAATAAACAGAAGTCGATAAATCGATAAGATAAAAATATCCAAATAAAAGTATCCAAGTAATTATAACATTACGTAGCGTACAATATTAGAATTTACAAGATTTATGTTATTTCCAGCTTTGTGCATATATACACGCTTATTATAAAATCGATATTAAACGTTATTGAGAATTTTTTTTTGTCATCTGGAAGAGGAGAAAATCCTATAAAATATAAATTTAAACAGTGAAACTTCCGTAGCCTTCACACGCCAGCTGCATATCAGCCTTCACATATCGGCTCGATACCATCTATCATTACGTATTGCATATACAAAAGACGAGTGAGTCCCGGCGCGGAACATAATTATTCATTTCGGTGGCAGTAACGCAGAAATACTGACTAGACACGACGGTACTCTTATGCATTGGAGGGTGCATCTTATTAAGAGCGTGTTGCGCTAACCATGCAGCATGGTAGCGATAATTTTGAAGAAACACTCGTTCACATACAAATATTCTTTACATTCAAGGAAGTACTCTGTAATATTCTCGCTCTTCAATTCTACACAGTCCTACATTTGAAGCTATTTCTAAGCTTGCAATATAAATTAAAGTTACTCGTATTATACAAGTATATAAATGTGAAATTAAATATACAAATTTAATAATATAATTGCAATAAAATTAGAGAGTAGGTTCAAGAGAATAAATCTAAATAATGCCAACAATATAAATAATGCCAATCACACAGATCATTCAGATATGTATTAAAAATCTATTTGTTAAAATTTATATCTATACATGTGTATACGTTTCGACCCTCGGTTTGGATCCTCATCACAGAACAAATAAGTAGCAAATCGAATTCAAATCTTTAAAAGAAGACAATACTAAACATGGGTTAATAATATAATTAAATTAAAATCATAATATATGTATAGATATTATACATAAAATATAAACAAACAAATCAATATTAAAATGTCTCCTAGCCTCCAAAAATTTAAAGAGATATTTAATCTGTTAATATGTTATAAATTTTGATTTTTCAAAGGATAAGGAAAATTTTTCCATCTCTAAATAAATGAACTCTCTTCGAAAATTCGGTTTCGCGTAATATTTTTTTTTAACATTTGCTCGCTTAAGGAGAGGCAGTAATCTAATGCAAATGCACGCGCAGAGCTGTTGTTTTCTTTAGTCAAGAAGACGGAACGAAATTAGAGAGAAAGTGTATGCGGGCGAACAGCCTCCGTTTCTCGCACCAGCCGCTGCGACCTGTTGCGCGATTGGACGACTCGCTGTATCGGCGCTTACGCATGCATCCGCAAATGCTTCACGCACCAACGTCGCCGGTTAATTTCATTCCGCGTTGAAGTCGCGCGAAACATGCTCCAGGTCATCGCGACTCAGGACAGTATTATCTGTCGTGTGCTATAAACATCGACTCTATGGACACTCAAAGTTTAATCGCGAAACAAAAAAACCAATTTTATCTAAAATCGCGTATCTTTAAATTTAGATAATAGAATCTTCAGGCCGGAGCACAGAATCTTTTATTTCATGGAAAGGGAGGAAATAAATAGGACTTTGATCAATTCATCTTCTTATGCATTATGCGTTATGCAAGACTCTGTATCTTAAAACTGTTTACTTCCAAAATATCTTTCATTCCGTTACTTATCAGATAGACATCCGTTCATGAATCATGAAAGTTTACATACGCTTCTATCTCAATTTAGTTTAATTTTAATCTTGGTTCAACTATTTTTTTTTAACTCTAACAAATTAGAAAAAGAATGAAGAGTAAAGTTAATCTACATTTCGTCAATTCCAGACACTCTAGATAAGCGAATGTTCAAAATACACTTGTAGCGCATAAGACAATTAACTTTCAGCTTGAATCTCTAAGTCATTAAATAAACACGTAGATTTACTAACCACCCCCTCTCCTTCTCGTGATAAAAATACATCTCAGAATATTTCCTCGATGACTTATAACATGAAAAATCGTGACATTCTTGTAAAGTCTAAGGCTCAGTTTCTTCAATGTAAGACTATTTGTGTTAACTTTAATATCAATTCAACTTACTCCTTATCTTTTTTCTAATCCTAGAATTAGAAAAAGATGAAGAGTGTTAATTGAATTAGACAGAATTAAATTACACCAAATTAAAATTAAACTACATTGGTAGAAATGAGCATAATTTTTTGAATTAAAAATTGAATTAAAGTTAATCTTATCAAAATTGATAAAATCGAGTCTAAGTAAACAAAATTCATTGGATCATTAAATATAAACAACTCTCTAAGAGACATTTAAGCCTCTAATCTGTAACTCTTAATGACAATAATATTATATGATGGTTGCACAGGTGTTGTACGTGATAAAAAAGCTGTGCAACAACATAACAATATCATTAATTGTCGTTAACAGTTACAGAACGCAGACCTTAATTTGAACTCAAGTGACGGGTTTTTTTCCCCGTATGGGCTAACGAGGGCTGACGTCGGTGACGAGCGTCGCGATCGACCCGGGCGGCGGTCTCGCCCGCTGCCAGTGTAATTTTCAAAATGGTCGTTCTCGCAAAACAGCGCGCGGCCGGCGATCGATCGCCTCCGCAGTCAGCGATTTGCGGTGTAACGACGAGGCAGCGGGGAAAAAAAAAAGCGCGGGAAATGAATGTCGAGCGACGGCAACGTACGGTGTGCCCATGGTCCGACCCCCGCGCGCCAGGGGTAACCCACCCACCTGATGCACGATGGGGACGTATATTGGCGGGACTCGCGTCGGCGCGCCGCGATTTTTCGCGCTTGAAACGCGGTAGGAGAAAGAAAAGGAGCGCGATTCCGTGGCGGAGGATCAATAAAAGAGAAACGTTATACAAAACGAGTCCGCCGGAAGTCGTCCGAGATAGTCCATCGTCCCGTCCCGGCGCGATCTCGACCTTTCCGCCTTCCCTTCCCACCCGTTCACCAACTATCCTCTCCCTTGCCGCACTGTCGTCCCACTCCAGCGATTGCCAACCGACATTCCCAACATCGCCAGAACGTGGGCACTACGGCGTGACCCGACGCAATACTTTTCCGGCTTTGAATGTTCTCGTTTGCGCGCGAACCGAGCGGCGCGTAACGTAAGCGACGCGGTGGGAAGATCTGTGATTAGATTCGACGAGTACGCCAATGTCATCTAGGTGTATATGCGTCTCAACTTCAGCGATCTGAACAGTTTACTCCGATTATTTGAGGAATTTTCTGTTGATCGCAAAAACAATCTATCACTGGTTTATAAAGCGTACTAGACTTACAATTAGATTAGCTTTAATCTCCGTTCAATTTACTTTTTCTCTTTTTCTTAATCCCAAGAATTAGGAAAAGATAACAGTGAGTTAAAACTGACATTAATCACATATTGGTTTAACCGGGCCTTAGAGATTTAAAACTTACTACTGGAGCACGAAACGTAAAAAATATAAGTCTCGCAAAACCATTAGAGAATTTGATGGTGAATGCTTCCATATTTGCAACAATTTAATCGATAAATTATTCTATATTACATTCCGATTATCTCCATTGCGATAACACCGCTCGGCAATCACAATACGACATCGAGAAAGCTAAATTTACTCGAGTACTTGAGAATATTCCATTTATATTCAAGTTACAAGATCGTAAAAAATATTCGCAAAACTTGCTCTAATATAATATCAAAAATAAAATCATAATCACACAAAACTAAGAATTTAAGTCAATAAAAGTCACTGTCTCCTTCTGGCTGGTATCGTTAATGTGTGTTAAATAAATTCAATCGAAATTAATTCCGACTGAACCTACTCTTTTTATCTAACTTTAGCTTGAACCCTAATTCCAAGAGTTTTAGAAATAGTAGTTATATATTGTAATAGATAATTAATAGTTGAAATAGTTTGTTAGTTTGATTAGACTATACATATATAGAATAGACATGTTGAATAGATTAAGCATTGCAATAATCAAACGCGTGCCTGCTTATAGAAGTACTACATAGAAGACCTTTGTTCCTCTTGCATCTCATTGATAATTTTGTCTTCCGCTGGAATTAAATCACCAATGAGATGCTAGCAAGAGAGATAAAACAGACTCATGTAGTACCTCTCTAAAAATTCTTGTACTTAAAATAAGATTTTAAGGATGCCGAGTGCAAAAATGCAAACAACAGACCTTATATGTTGATGGATTAGACAGAGAAGAATCATCATTCATGCTAAAACTAGATTTCCATCTTCTAACAGACCGTATCGTCAGAGATGTACAATGTATAAAGCTGTAATTCAGCTGACATCTCCGTCGGTAATTTTGGCGAGTCACAAGACGTGTTTTCCACAGAATGACTCATTATCGAATGCACGACTTATAAGCTGGTCGAAGTGACTCACCTTGGGCGCGAGCAGTTCCACGGGCGGCGTACTACAGGAATCATATTTCTTGAAATATGGCAGCCTATCCGAATGCCGAAAGAGCTTGCCTTCCTGAATCACTAGTCCTCGTTCAACGGCTCGCTTGGCGGAAAGTTTGAGAGCGATTCTAAGATCACCTTCGCCATTTTCTTCGACGGTGTGACTCTGCCGAATATATCGTTCAATACTCCTCAGGGTTGAACCTTCGCGATCGCCGAGTTCGCGTACAGCCTTGCCCAGGACCTTACTGATGTCTGCTGATCTGGTGACCGTAAGCTTTTTGGATTGGATAATACCTGGATCCTTGTACGAGGATTGACCTTTGTTGAAGATTTTGAGTACATCGCCGCGCTTCACGGCGATTTCCAAATGCTCGGCGATATCATCCTCGTGAAAATAATGATGCTGGCGTATAGCGTGACATATTCGCTCGACGCTCGGTCGCTGTTTCTGACTGCGGATCTTCCGGATCGCGTCTAGAAACCAGGCTGACCATGTCTCGGGTGTCTCGGACTCGTCCATCGCGTCTCCGTCGGCGGCGCGAACGGCGCGGACGGCGACGACGACGACGTCGTCGACGAAGACGGAGTCACGGCCGATGCTTCCTTCTCCTCTCCTCCTCCCCCTCCTCCTGCCGATAGGCGACGTCGTGGTCAACGACAGATGTTTACATTCTGTTGCAACTCTTTAATTTCTCGGCTTGGATGGTAAGCCCCTCACCGACTCCTCACGTTCTCACCGCAAGTTATTGCGCTGACCCTGAAACAAGAGTACGGTTGAATGGGGTTGCAAAAGTCGTGCGTGGGAGTCTGTCAAGTTTCGACCGCCGGCATTAAACGATTTTTCCGATATATCATGTATCGTAAAATATATCCTTCTGTAACTCATATATAGATATTCTGTAACTCATTAAAAGCCTTCGGGCAACTAACATATACGTCGTGCAAAAAGTTTCTCGAATTACTGGTCACCGTTTACTCTAAAAGATACTTATCCAGAAAGATAAGACGCAGGTAATTAAGTTATATGTAGTGTAATTTTAGTAAATTTTATTTTTAACTAATAATCTACGTAAAGCGGCTGTTTGAACCTCCAACTTAAGAAATGTATACACATATCAATCATACAAAACAACTGCGAATATAAAGATTCATCTTTAAACTAAAAAAAATTTTGGTCCAACGACTGATTGTTAATTAATGTCAAACTTAATGTCTAATTTAATGAATAATTTAATGTCTAATTAAATTATTAATATAATAAATGGTATCGTTCATTAACATAATTAAATATTTATTCTTGCAATAAGTTCTAGTAATTTTATAATCTAAATTATTAATTTATTGGATTTTCATTAATTCAATTAAAATTTATGAAAATTTTATTGTATTTACGTACAGTTTTGATTCAGTATAGAACAGGCAAAAATCCACTTGTTGAATCATATTGATTAATTAGAATACTATAGGTAAATCATTAAAATTCTGTTTTATATAATAATAAAATTCTAATTATACATTGATATTAGAAATATCAAATGATATTGATTATTTCTATTTTTTCAATTAATATTATATTTTTATGTAAAATATAAAATTTTCAAAATTTTTAACTTTTCAATAATTTTAAGTCTTTTATATTAAATATTTGATTTTTTATGACATAAAATATTTGTTTTATCATTTTTTTTCATGCAAATTTATTCGTTTGATTCTTTTAGTGAATAAAAAGTTGGTATTTCTAGTATTATAATAAGTTTTGTTTTAGGTACAATTCTGCATCTTAATTATTATTATCTGCAGTGAGCTTTATGTTAAATTAACACAAAATATTGAGTTTGAAACACGTAAAATGTGTTAAAATTAACACAAATTTTCCAATTATGTAGTAGTTGTCTTTTTTACAAGCGCTTTAAAAGAAAAAATACGTGGCAGTCCATACGTGTTAACAAGAATATTACTCGCTTGTTCAATTAGACTCGCGCTCCATTATCAGAAGTGCGCGTGAAGATCATCATCGCGTGCTCGTGGAACTTGCCAGCATTATGTCGGCTTCGAGATTTATTTAGCGCGTCTTTGTTCGCCGCTAATGCGGCATCATACAGCATGTTCGATTCTACGATCAGGTCGTGCGATTTTCGACTCCGGTCGTAAACGACTGTCCGGTTTCCCCCTGAGCGATGAACTTTCTCCTGCGCGCGCGAAGCTCACACGTGCGTGAGTGCGTGCATACATACGCGGCCACGTACACACGAGCAGGTCGAGGCAAATATTTAAAATCGCCGTGCCCCGACAGCGGGTATTGCGCAACGCGCGAACAGCTCACAAGCGCGCGCCGGTTTATTAAAGTCGGTCGCGTGAAGAATACGCTGAAACGCACGGCGTCGGTGAACCGTCGCGTCGCGGCGAAACCTACGGGGTCGTGACATAACGAAATACAATAGTAAGAATAGAGTAAATATATTGATCCACCTGAGACAACCACCCTTCCACCAAGAATCTGCGAAGATGCAGCGGTGTCTCAGATCTGAGCTTATCACTTTTTCATACGTACAGTATTCGATCGCTTTAAAGCGGAGCTCTCCTTGATAAAAATATCAACAAAGAGATCGTCATTTGCTTCAAATCAATAATAAATAATAAAAATAATACATTGCTAATAATAAATAATAGGTTTATTTTTCATTTAAGATATCTTTATTTTTCGTTTAGCATCCTCTTTATTTCTTATCGTTTATCGAATAAATTCTTTTACCATCTCAGGTTTCATTTCTTTTTTTAAGGGGATCCCTTTAAACTCACATGGCTGCGTTCAGCAGAAAAAGTAGCTTTGCAACTGTTGCAAATTTTTTCATTATAAATTCTTTGTGATGTTTCAAATTATTGTGACATTATTATTTTAGCTTGAGTTTATGATTGTGTTTCAAGATTTTCAAGTCTAACAGTAAACGATGCGTAGTATATATAACTGAAAGATCTATTTAGAATTTACATCTAAAAATATTATTAGACATCAAGATTTAGTTTTGATCGTATATAAAAACTTAAATGATAAAAGGATGATAAACAAGAAGAAATAAACATGACTAAAATGAGAAATAAACTTATTAATTATTGACAATGTTTCTAACATATCCACCTCTTTTTCACAGAACTGATAAATCTTATCGCAGAAATAAATTTTATAAACATATACATTAATCTATTAATTTCTAAACAAATACATATACAATAATATGCATATCTAAATTATTTAGAGATTTATAGATTATCTCTCGTTTTTCATTCTTGCTGTAATTCTCTTATGGTTAAAATTAACTTCGATAGAAGTCATAGCGATTCGAAAAAGGATAAACTTCTCAAGATAAACTTTTGAAGATCTAAGAAAGTACTTCTCATAACCTTGATCCAAAAACGTCGTATCGACAAAATTAGTTGATTGCTGAACTTTCGGGAAAAAAGAAGAAATAGAAAAAAAAGAGGAGGTCGAATGACTCTCGTTAGCTTCGATCTCTGTTATAATTTGCCATGGTTTAAGCGTGAGAAACAATGCACTTGGTGGTCGCGTGGCCTAAATGCTCCCGATAGAGCAACATGCATGTATGTACCTCCGGCGTTTATTTAATGCGCACGGGATACACGAAGTGTAATTCTCAGGTAAGCATAGCGGAAAGTTCGACCGTAGGTCGGCCGAGAGATCCATTGTTCGAGAGGAGACAAAGACCACCCACCGTTTTAATGCAATATCCATATCGCGTATGCATGCTTCGATCGTTGACGGAAATCGCGTTAAAAGATCATGTTCACTTCGCAATTGGATAACAGTCGCACAATCCGGAATTACACACCTTTAAGCTACAGATATACTCCCCTATTTACGTCGTTAGATAAGTGAATTTATAATCTGATTAACCATCCCGCTCAGAGGTTGTTTTTCTAAAATCGTAAATAAAAAGATTAATCGATTGGTAACCGTAAATAGCTAGCTGTATTCAGCAGAAAAAGCATTTCCGCAACTGTTGTAAGATTTTTTAATATCATTTTTAATATACACAAATCCAGTGAAGAGAGTCAAGGAAAAGAATTTTACAATAGTTGCAAAATTGCTTTTTCTGCTGAACGCAGCCAATCTTGTTGACATTGTACTTTCTAAATTTTTTAGAGTATATCTTACTCCAAAAGAAAGAAATCTCATTCTAAAGAAATTAGAGAGAAAGAATAAGAAAAATACAACAACATAATTCATATTTGTTTGATGAGTCAAATTGACGATAAAAATGTTGAATATTCAGGTGTAATTTTTTTATGCGACATCTACAAGAACTCTGATGGAAATTCCCGAAACGTCATGTATCAGATATCGGTTAAATGTCAACGGACGTGAAAGTCTCGACAGAAAATGGTTCCGACACTGCGAGCGTGAAAAGGATTAATTATGCGAGAATTAAATGACAGCTGTGCCACCGATGTAGTCGAGATACGAGTTGACCTAGGCCAGTGATAATAAATACCAGCGGTTTAAGCGCCAACACTCGTCGAGAAAGGCGAAAGAAAGAAAAACGATGAAACCTCCACCAAAACCGGCTTCGTTAGAAACCCTCGCCACTGGAATATACCTCACCACGTGGTGCGTTCTATTCTGAAAAGCGATGTCTATACGATCCTCAGGACCGGGTCCATGGTTTCCCGCCAAATCTTTATCACCTCTGCTTCTGACGACTAGTCCTGGCGACTGTTCTCGTTCGACTGTTCTTGAAACGACAATATAAGGCACATACAATTCACTGCTCCGCAGGACATTTTTTTTAACCTTGAAAAACCGGAAGGTGACCACTTTGAAAAGCGATGAATGATTCTGAAAACTCGTTTCGACACGAAGGAAATATTCTTTAGGAAATTCGTATTGACTCTCTGCTATTGATGCATCATTTTTCCTTTTTCTTTTTTATTTGAGAATTTATAACAACGATCATAAAAGTATGGAATTTTTTCCAATTGTGATTCGAAATAAAAAGAGAGAGGACCTAGAATAAATTTAATTAAATAAAAGAAATTCTATTTTCAAAGTGTACCTTAGTAAATATTTCACGGTAAGAATTTATATGTTTCTAATTCTGCAATCTGTGAGTCGAAATCTTGTCCAGTCTTGAAACGCAATTATGAAACAAAACTAGTGTAATGTCACGCAATGACAGGCAATTTAATGTTATTAATGCTATAAGCATTTTATACGAACATTAAACATTAATATTAAAAGTTGTTCTAATTATTTAAAATTCAATATATGTAGATATCTTACATTGAAAAACTTGCTGTTTTAACAAATATTAGTTAACTCAACTAAATGCAGCAGTCACGGGCTGTCAATTTGAATTCATACAAATAACGTGTTTCAAATTACATGATTTTGTTAATCTAAATATAAAATATATTTAAATTAAATAATCACAACAAATTCAAATTTTATTGAACTTTATTCAACACATTTAATCAAAAGTTAACATTTTTCTCAGCGTATATTGACAGAAAGGCTAACACACAAGAATAGCTTTTTTTCACAAGTCAAATTCATGGGGCACAATGATGAATGAAACTCACGATTTTGAAACACCATATATGTACAACCATGCGCATTTTTTTGTAAATAAATTGCCTCAACCGAATACTCGAGCTATTCAGAAAATTCTATTATGAAACCATACTTAAAGAGAAAAAAAAAGACCAGTTATGCGTTAAAAATGTAAATATATATAGTCATATTATTATCGCCGGAAGAATGACGCGACATGACGCAATTCGGCGGTGCACTCCAAGGCTCCCGTTGCATCGACGTCGATTAGCGCTAACATCCATTATCTCAGTTTCGTCGTTATATTTCAAGATACAGCCTCTACCGAGAGGAAAAAAAAGTAACGAGTCACTGGCTTGCGTTCAACGAAAACGCAACTTTGTTCGAAAATTCTTTGATACGATTTGTCTTGCTCTTAGCTTCTCACTGGAGTTAAACGTGTATCTATAAATCAATCATATAAACCATATTAAAGAATCTCACAACAGTTGCTTTTTTTGCTAAAACGCAATCATTAATACACGTTTCAGCAATATTTACTAATGTCATCACAACGAAGCAAATCTCGTTTATCTCTCTCATGCAGATTGTCGTTGTGTATCACATTGCGCGTATTGGCTTCGGAGATTAAATGATAATATCTGGAAAGGAGAAACTCGGCCGAGAAATTGGAAACCTTTCGAACACAGATCGGTGGAGTATACACAGGTAAAAAAAAAAAGAAACGCACGTCGAGCAACGACGACCGAAAAACGACTTCGCGCGGCGTTCGCTGAAACGTCAATGAAACGCCGCGTGTTTATCGCAGTTTTATCGTGCGGCTTCAATGAGAGATACCATAGTACTCGCATCTTTACTACGTGCCACGGAACTTTTAATGTTCCATTGACGAGCACGGTTCTTTCCACGAGACGTGGGAGGGAAGAGATTTCCTACGAATGGCGACACACTTTCGGAGCAGGTAACTCGCGAAAACTACGCCTGAGTTTCTCGCAAAATGTTGCGAGAGAGCTACGGTGACGTTTCGTTAGGTAAGACGTAGGACCAATCTGAAAATTTGAAGATTGTGATCATCGGAAGTTTGCGCATTGATTTCTGAAATTGTCTTGCGCAATATACCTCAGATTACTCCCAGAAGCAAAGCACAAGTCGTCATAATAACATTAAGATGACATCAAGAGACTACAAATATGATTGCTAAGTCACTTTTTTCAATCCATCACGACTCATTTTAACATCGCTTTGTTGTTTTGTTCAGGCTAATATTGCACTCGTAAGAAACTAAAATTGTCGATTATATTCTCACATACAAAATTTCACTCTGATACATTTGACATCGGAATGCTAATTTATTAGAAAGGGATTTCCGATGTATCGTGTTACAACGACGGACACAAAACTGAGTGTTTTAAAAAAATATATAAATCTAAAGAACAGATACCTGAAACGAGAAGACCTATTCTTTACAATAAAGGATGTATGGTCAAAGTAGAGATTGTAGGGTGCGGGGGAGACAAGAGACGAAAAATTCTACGCAATAGAAAGAGTCTGGTTGCTGAAATTCCGCTTGTACAACTTTTCTAGCGAATCATTTATAATTCCATTGATGACCAGAATTCTAGTTAGAATTCCGCGTAAATCATACGAATAAAAAAGTGATCAGCACACGTCGTAATCGACCAAGTACGAAGCCTTTTTCGGTACGATTTGTCCGGACTCCTTTTTCTCAATAAAACACGCAACTCGGAGGAGGGAAACCTATACGTGCCTTCGATTTCGACGAGAGCCAGTTGTCCGACGGACGTGCGAAAATAATCGCGACGCTTCGTGGCGACGGAAACGCAGCGGGACGGTATGAAAGACGCTTCCAAACCTGTTTGGAGCATCCGGAACCTCGAATGGAAAAATTTTTTCCTGGAACACGAATAGGATCCAGTAGGTAGGCTTTTCATAGATAACTCAAGGATCGATCACTGCATGGGAAATCACGATGAGAGAGAGAGAGAGAGAGAGAGAGAGAGATAGAAAGCGACGGAGGAAGGAGGCCGCGACGCGCATTTCGCTCTCCTCTCCGCCGTCTTTCTCCGCTCGCGCGCGGCTATCTTATTAGGCGAAATGAAATACCGGCTGAACGAACACGTCCGTCTGTTTGTCCGCCGTTCGTCCGGTTAAGACGATGGGGCCGAGGGCGAAGAGAGGCCGCCGGCTGCGCGTGTTTGTCGGGGCCCCTCTCACTCGACTAACGAACGAACGAACGAACAAACGAACGAACGAGCGAGCGAACGGACGAGCGAGCGACGGCGGCCGAAGGTGAGGACGCGGAGAAGAGTGGAGACAGAGAGAGAAAGAGGAAGAGGGAGAGAGAGAGCGAGCCAGCTGCCGTCGCTACCGAGGAGCGGTTTGTCGTCAACGACCCTAACTGCTGCCGCCCGTCGCTCGGCGAAGCGTGCACGCGCGAGAAACGTATGCGTTCTCGCCGTCCCGGCGGAGCAATCGGAGGCGATGCGAAAAGACGGAAAAAAGAGATGTGGCGAGAGACAGAGAGAGAGAGAGACACAGAGACAAAAACGGATGGACGGCTAGATGGACGAACGAATGGACGGATGGGCGAGCGGGTGGATGAGTGAGCGATCGATCGGTTGGTCGGTCGGCTCTGGCGAGACGCAAATTGGCGCGCGATGGAAAATCGCGGGAATGTGAGAAAAACGCGAGCCTGTGGGAATCGCGCGGGTCACCGCGCGACCCGCACCGCCACCGCTGTTAAACGGCACTTCGCCGTCCGACGGGTAGCCATTTTGAGCGACTGTTCTCGTATAGGACGTCCGCGGCGAGTCGTATCCGCGTCGAATGACCCACGCAATCGAGCGGATGACGCGCGGACGACGTCGCGCGCTCGAGACAGCAATGGTCGGAGACGACCACGTCGCCGACGGCCGTCGTCGAGCGTCGCGACGGACTCCCGACGGGCCGAGAGCCATGGAGTTTCGGTCGAGATTTCGATGACGTAGGCAAGATATAAACATGCCTCGACTGAACGTGATCGCGCGGATCGCCGACGGATGTGCGGTATTCACCTGGACGACGTTCGCGCGATGCGCGTCGAGACGGACAAATCGAAGCCCGAGCGACGGGCAGCCATCTTGAGGCCGGAGAGTCGGACGGGTTCCGTTCCGCTCTGTCCGCGAGGCACTCTCGCGCGCTCCCGTCCAGGCATTTTTTCTCGACGCGGTGTCGCCGACGCGCGCGTGTCCTCCTCCGTCGCCTCCTCGCGATCGCCTCGTTCCCCGCGCGATCCCGGCACGGCCCGTGGAAAAAAAAACGTTACGATACCCGCGTATACGAGGGATCCTCGTATACGTCGGAACAAGATGCCGGAACACCTCGATCCTCCGTTTCCTCGTCGTCGTGTCGCGCGCTCTCTCGCGCCGCTAAACCACGCGGACGATCCTCACGCGGCGGCACCGCACCCGCGGCCCCCCGTATGCATCGAACGACGGCGACGACGGCGCGTGGTTTTCTCCACGCACGTAGGTCGGCCGCGCGACGGCCGACGGCCCCAGGCGGGCCAGACGTTACCTGTACGCGACGATCCCATCGATAAATCCAGAGAGCACGAGGCAGTCGCAGGTCCACCGAAGTCTATCGTAACACAGGATACGTAATCACGATCACCAATTATCTCGCGACAACGGCGTCACATTTCACACAAATCAACAAAGGTTACCCACTCGACAAAGATGGCGGTCGCGCGGGGGTTACACACTACGCGCACGCGGTGGGGAGTGCACTGCGCGCACACTGCCGCGCTCCTCCGGCTCGCGACGGCGGAAGCACGAAACACGAAACGCCGTAAGCGGCACGCGTTCCCCTCGGCCAATCCCAATGCGGCGTCTCGCTCGAGACACACACACACCGTACCGATGTTACTCGCGCTCTTGCGGTCCGATCACATGGCGTCACATCGAGATCCGTCCGACTCCGAATGCGTGACGTAGTGCATGCGCGCGCACCCACACATGGAAGCGCGATTGTCCTATGTGCATCGCGAGACGATCGTGTGTTAGATTAATGTGCACTACATACATATGCCGCGGCCGCGAGTAGCGTTCCCGTACGAATCGAGCGCGTTAATAGTCTCGCCGATTGTACGATCTGCGAAATTAGGATACACGGTAGAGTCTCGGCGCTAATCTAACCTTACCCCGCGGACGATTATGCTCCACACCACGTGCCAGAGAGACTGGCAAACTCACGATGACGTAATATCTACTATTCGACACTGAGGAAAAAAAAGGATGTGAGGAGAAGGGGAGAAAAGATTGATGATTATTTTATATAATATGTATGCATCATAGACGAAGCATTGTGTCCGTAAATTGAGGCCGAAAGTTGACACCTTAAAAAGCCCATTGGCTTTTATAGAAGTGATAATAATATCACAAGGACATCATTATTCATAATTTATTTGTCACCTATTCAAGGAATACGTACATCAAGTCAAGAAAAAGTTCAAATGACTTTTTATTTAAATGGCGTCGTGAAAATCAAAATGATAATTTTTTATTAATATAAAATTTAACTCTGTTTATTAAACGTTAAAAATTAAAATAAAGTTATTTTGATTATCAACTTAATTTTGTGTTCCTTGAATATAAGTTTGGTCTTAAATAACAAATGATGTTATGATACGCACCTGAGATGTAAATAAACAGTGAAGTTAGCTGAAAGGAATACACTTTGAGACAAAATGAGAAAATGAATATCAATTTATTTTATATTACAATTACAGGATTGGACATGTATTTGAAACACTTTTATTTAAAACACAGTTTTTACAATAATTTGAAAATTACATATTTTGTATTTAAAATCGAAAGATTGAAATAAAATTTTAATAAGTATAATTTGCAATTCAAATTATTGATTGTCAAATACAAAATATTTTCAACTTTTTGTTATTAATGCTGAAATATAAAATAAAAAACACTTATATACTTCCATGAAATACAACATATAATCATCTTATAAATACCTTTTTTTTTTAAATAAAAATATTTCAAATATATACCCAGTCCTGTTTATATATTTATAAACTTATTTGCTGCCAACTTCACTTCGCACTCTATAAATACAGTAAAAGTATGTAAATGCCCGGTCTATAATATTCTGTTAAATTATTCATGTAAATATTGTAAATAGAATACAAGAGACTATCTGCTTTGTCAATGAGAGCAACTTTGTAACTGTTAAGAGAGATTCTTTAATATATAATTGGCTCATATTGTACTTATTTAGATATTTAGATCCAAGTGTGAGGAACTAACGGCGAAAGCAATCACATCAAAGAATTTTACAACAATTACAAAGCTGCTTTTTCTACTGAACATATAGTAGTTCCGTAAAATATCACGTGGATCAACATAATTCCTTAATACTTTTCTTGATCCACGTGGTATTTTACGAAACTACTATATGTTCAGCAGAAAAAGCAGCTTTGTAATTGTTGTAAAATTCTTTGCACTGTATTTCTCTTATAGCGAAAAAGAATGATGTTAATGCACTCACAAGAATATTTCGCAATATGCGACTCACGATGTCCTTTATCTTTCGAGATCCAAATTTTCGTGCACGTGCAAACGAAAAAACGTGTACTTCTTAAATGTCCGTACAAAAAAGCCGTAGGTCCCGTAGCTAGGTCTAGCCGGTTGAGACGCACTTGACATGCGCCGCACGACTATATATATATAGGTATACATATACAAACACACTATCAGTCAGATGCCATATATGTATATAAAGTAGCGACACTTTTCTCGAACTCACCCCTGCTCGTAGAACAGTTGAACGTGAATGGTTAGATTTATAAATAAGGAGCCAATCGCTCGATGAAAAGGCTGCATTCCGGAAAAGAAGCCATTAAAAAAAAAACTAAAAATTATTTTGTAAACTTTTAGAGCGTTTTTAATTGACAAAACTAATGAACACTCACAAGTCAGGCACGTTAAAACCATTATATACACTTCTCTAATCTGATTGTAAATTCTAATAATCTGATTGTGGGATTCTCAATTGATAAAATGCCCAATGTGTATTTTATCAAATAGCACAATGAAATTAACTCATTTATATATTTTTATTAAATATACATCATTTACGTTGACTTATGTATATGTACAACGATTTTAAAGTGCACTACTGAGTGCGCACTAGCTCTACTAATGAAAAATACATTAGGCCGGAATCAGACTACGCATTGAAGATTCAGATTGAAGTTTTGACCAATCAAAATAATAGGAGTTAAAATTCTTTTATCCTGATTGATCAAATTTCAGTTTTCAATCTTCAATGCGTAGTCTGATTCCCTTAACTGTTAACAAATGACTGTATGTACATATACATGCAATTGTTATGCGTATGCACCACGCGCGAAATACGAATCTGTACGAATCTACGACGCGTGCGTGTAGTACACGTTTATGAGCTCGCATATCGCGCGCGCTGCTTTAACGGGGATACCGAATGATGTCGCATGATGAAAAGCGAGACCTGGTTCGCGCGGCAACGGTCCAGTCCAGCGCCGGTCTGGCACAATGGCCGCCTGTTTCTCGACCTAGGCGACAGACGTGCACCCGATGACCAAACGACTGCGACGTGTCCGACGGGTGCCACGTAGTTGAGGAAACCGGGACAATCGACGCGAACGACGCGAACGAGACGCGACAGGGATATACTCCGAAGTCCGAACTCGTTGGAATAATTGTTTCCTCTTTTTTTTTCTCGGCTGTTATATGCACCCTCCCTGCACTCTTTTCGCATCGTTTAAAATTCAGAAGGCTAATATTAAACCTGTTTTTTTTTTTTTTTTTTTAGCTTTGTGCTCAATTCGCATATTTCCTCCTTTTCTTTCCACGTTGGAGAATAAATGACGAAGAATAATCTGTTAAAACGTAGACCCATTTCATTTGTCGTACGAAAAAAATTTCAATTATGTCAATTGACTAGAATAAAAAAGTCTCTCGAGTTTCCAAGAATTCTCAATCAATACACTTAGAAATTTGTCGTACGCAAATGAATTATTATTAGCCTAACGTTTATTGCCATCGGGGGTAATTTACTGCCAATCACAGCGACTTCTGCGTAGGGAGTTTTTTTTATCATTTTTTTTCTAGTGCTGCGATTAGCTTGTGTACAATTGGCTCGTGTACAAACTGATGTACATTCATTGCCATCAATGCAGAATAAAGCTCGTTTTTTTTTTTAGTAACTTCTTGCACAGATCATCTTTTTCTTTTTTTTTTCATATTGGAGAAAAAAAAGAAAGATTAACTGTGCTAAAAGCTAATGTTCGTTTCTATTAATGCAGTTTAATTTTAATTTTGGTTTAACTCACTTTTCATAAGAATAAAAGAATTAGTAAAGAGCAAGTTATGTGAATTGAGATTAATCTTTCGTTGATGGAATCGAGTCTAAAAAAAGAAACGAACTTTCATCTTTATTTTAATCTTAGTTTAATTTACTTTTTTTAATATTTCTTTCCAAATTTTCTTAGAACTAGAAAAAGAAAAAAGTAAATTAAGTCCAGATCAAAATTAATCTACATCAGTAGAAATTGTCATAAAAGGGACAACTCCAAGTAGAACATAGAAGTCATATAATATCATAAAAATTAATTTCTAAAAAAATAATGTCTTGTGATACAATATTACTATATGACTTAATTACGATTATAATGTTCTACCTGGAAATCTGAAGAAAATGGTAATTTTTGCGAAAATCAAACGAACGAATGAATGAACGAACAAATTTACATTGCTGTAAGGTTTCGGTACAGGAAGTTCCTCTCGTATAAAATACGCGTGGATATATTTATCGTAAATGGAAATCAATAACTTAATTTCAAACGGTCACGTAAAAGCGACAGATCCTTTAGCGTCAACCCAACATTAATCTATAACTTGTACCTCTGTATTTCTTTATTCGTAAAAGAAGTGAGGAGGCACGATTGTTCCAGAACCGACACTAATATCGCGATCGGACCGATCGTCGTAACTCGTTTCACCGAAAAGTGCAATGTATACGACACTGCCGATGCAGCGAGTGTCACGCGCGTTACTTCTGTTTATATGCAAAACGCACAGCATGTCCAATGCAATTTCGTAATGAGATTATTGATTTTTTTTTAAGAACAGTCCCGCCTGCCCCATCTCGTTCTCTCTCTCTTTCTCTCTCTCTCTTCCTTGCCGCTCGATACGTCTCCGTCCCGCTCCAAACTCCGCAGTTCGGCCGCATATCGCACCGTGCACGACGCACGCGTGCAGCGTCTCGCATAATTGAATACCCTACACTCCCGGACGGTATCGCCCGTCCAGCGGCCGCGTACGCGAAGCTAACCGGCAAATTCTCGGTATAATATCTACATACCTTGGTGATTGTATTGATTTTCCCCGACAGTATGTAAATTAGCGTACGGCGATGTAAGTACGCGCGAGGGAGAAATTCTGCGCAGTTCACGTTTCTGGAGGGAACCACGTGAAACGATTTACGTTTCTATCAATGTAGATTAATTTTAATCTTAGTTCGATTGTTACACTTCATCTCTTCCTAATTCTTAAAATCAGAAAACGAAGAATCGACCTGACAATGAGATTAACATATAGCGAATTCGATCACTTACATTATACAAGATTAACACTAAAAGTTGCTATATGAAAATAGCGAAGTTAAATGCAGAAGCGTATAGATTATTTTGAAGGATTTAAATACTTAATATAATGATACTATTATCAGAATATACGTGGGCAGTTGATAAGTCAGCGACTTTAAAAGGATATATATTGAAAAGTAAGTCGAATTAAAGTAAAAAGAAATCGTCGAGCTGTTCACGTACTAAATGTTAAAAAAAATTGATTACATTATTACTGATACAGATTACTTTGTATAAAGCAATCCTTAATGTAAATTAATTCAGTGCGAGTGATCGAATTCACCGTTGATTACATTTGAAACGGACGTTAATTTCGATAGCCCAGTAAAATGATTTAGTCTTATTAATTTAACAAGAATTTATTGATTTCTTTTTCTTTCCCTAAAATTATGCCATCGATCTAATAGGCTTTTAGATTACCAAAATAGATGTTTACTGAATTTTAATAATACAAATATTTTTATAATTTTGCAGCTCGAATTTCACCCGTAATGTAAAGTTCAAAACATACAAAAGATAGGGATAAATTCAAGGTAAAAAAAATTATTAAGGTATCTATTAAGTACACAATTTATGTCTGCTACCACATTGGTGCCAATCAAGACTGGAAGTTCGGCTTTCCTTCGTAAGTACATCCAGACTTCTGCACGATCTGCGTCGCCGCCCAAATTCCGCATTTTATACACGTGTCTATGCTTTTGTCTTGTATAAGTTGTGCTAGAAAACCTGAAACAATTTCGATATAAAAATTAAACAGAAAAATTAAAAATAAAAGAGACTACATAAAAATTAAGCTTTTAATCAGCTTTCTTTTTATGTAGTCTCTCTTTTATTGTCACTACATTTCAATAACATATGAGAGCGAGCGTGGCAAAGCAGATAGCGTACTTGCTATGCTAAAGATCCCGAGTTCGAGTCCCGGTACAATCAAAATATTTTCATACACTCGTATCTCCTCTCGGAAGGAAACGACGACCCACCGAGAGCAGCAGCAGCTTTGCCAAGAACACTTCTCTAACAAAATTTCATTGTTCAAAATCGACGTTAAATTGTAGATCCCATATGAATGTGTACAATCAGCGTGTGCCACATCACAGGCATATGAAAGAAGTCACTACGCTCAGTCACGAGCAATAGGATTAAGAAAAAGAATCTCAATAAAGTTATCATTATTATATGTATCTCAATAAAATTATTATTTCCGCAAATATTTGTTATTATAGCAGCAACAGATCCAAACTCACCACCGACAAAAGCATCCCCGGCGGCATTGGTATCTATAACTTTCTCCTCTGGCAGTTTTATCACGGGATACTCCGTCACAGTGCCATCCTTGGCTACAAGCACCGCATCAGTACCCTGTGTTATCACGACGACCCTTTTCCTCTTATCATTCACCTTCTCCATTTCCGTTATCTTCAGCGCGATCTGTCTTCTGTCCGTCGCGTTAAGATTGTTGATCTTTGCAAACGTGTCAGCTTCCGTCTCGTTCCCGAATAAGATGTCCACGTAGGGAAACGCCGCTAGCATCGGTTTTTGGAAGTATTCGCATAGAAACGGCGCGCTGAGATTCATCATGAACATTTTATCGTTTTCGTAGGCGTGCTTGGCTACCGTTTGTATGGATTCGGGGCTGACCGTCAAGAAAAATCCCTGACACAGAATAACAAATTTTATAATGTTTTACTGATTCATCATTTCGTAGACTTATTAAGAAACCTTTGCGTTTACCGATATGTAAATGTATTTCGCGATATCTATCAGATGTTTGTTTTCTGACTTTTCGATGTGTGACTGTGAAAAGCAATTTGCCGCTGCTAAATTGGCGCATAGAGAGCGTTCTTTCCCCGTAATGAGCACCGCACATGTCCCAGTTGGTTCCTGATCGGTGTACTGATAACGAACGTTTAAGCCATCTGCTGTTGCCTTATCTTCCAGGATCTTGGAATATTTATCTCTGCCAACGCAGCCCATGTATGTGGCGATTTTCGGTTTTTGCAGGAACCACTGTAATACAAACGTCGATTATTTGTAGTGTGACTTTTGCCATTCTATCAACGTAAATCAATTTTAATTTCGATTTAACTGACTTTTTTTAATCTTTTTTTAATTATAAAAATTAGGAAAACATGACGAGAGTAAATTAAATCAAGGTAAAATTGAAATTATCTACATGAATAAGTTTAAGTTTTCCTTCTTTTATCCAAATAAATATGAGGCGTTTTTTTGTTATGCAACCAAAAGCAACCGCGACTAAGGCTATCTTTGTCTTCTGATCCCTGAAAACAAAGATAGCCTTAATCGCGGTCGCTTTTGGTTGGATAACGAAAAAAATACCTTTGGCAATGTTCTCTAAATTTTTTGGAGTGAAAGCTCACAGAGTAAAAATTGACCTAATCTTTTTCAAGAGTTGCTCAATTTTTAATCTTTAAGAATGAGATTTACACTAAAAAGTTTTAGAGAGTGAATAACGATTTTCTGTGTTGATTCTACTTACTTGTGCTACTCTCATAGTATTTTGCACAGATCCACCCGCAGTAAATTCAGCATTATATAAGTTAATTAGCTCCTCATACAAAGGTTTGTGCTTTTCTTCGGCGAGAATGGCGTTGTTGGACTTCAGATTATATTTTTGCAACAAGTTATGATCTACGTATGCTGAAATATCCAACAGGGGATTTCCCATGCCCAGCAGCAATCCTTCTCTAAAATGTTCGATAAAATTTTTCATACAATTTTTATTTAATCTATAACATATGCTCATTTCTGCCAATGTTGTTTAATTTTAATTTCAGTTAAACTAATTCTGTATTTTTTCTGATTCTAAGAGAATTATGTTTATTTCTACAAATATACATATATCTATAATTAACTTTAATCTCGGTTTAATTTATTCAACTTTATCTGTTTCTAATTTTTAAAAACAGAAAAAGATGTAATGTAAATTAAACTAAGATTAAAATTAATCTACATTGGTAGAAATAGGCATTAGAATAAGAGTAAATTGTGTGAACAAAGATTAAAGTTAATCTACATTCATTAGTAGAAACGAGCATGTTTTTTAAAAAAAGCAATCCTAGGTATTTTGCAAAATTTCATAGATAAAACTTAATTTTCTAAAGAAGGACAATGAGAATAATGAGCAATTATTCTCATTATTTATCTTCGAGTCAGCTCGATAAGAGAATCATCGGGCGGGTTGATAAGAAAAGCGATATTATTGAGAAAATAATAAAAACGCATACGGCAATTTCATTCATATTGTAACGCCATTTTGAAGCAGCAGTATCGAATCAACTCTGTGACGAAATCGCGCCGATGAGAATTGACCTTGACGATTACATAACCTGTATCTTTCCTCTTGCCAGACGCGATTAAAATCTCACTACGAATCTGATGTTGTTAATTGTCCGTACAATTTGCATTATTGAAACAAAAATCATAACACATGCATAATTTTTTGCAAACAATCCTTTCTTTTCGACAGCGAACTGATTGTCACCGACGGTCGCCGGGAGTACATACATGTGGCATGTTAACCTTGTCGTGTAATAAATCTCAACTTGTAACCTCCAAAGAAACGGTAGAAACGCGTCTAGTTTGTTCAATAAAAGTTTCACGAGATAGGAAAAAAAATTCAAAATCACGAAAAAATAAATATTCCACTTACCGTAAGTCTTCGGCCATTTCCACAAGATTATAGTTATTGAGAGATTAAGGAAATGTGCACGCTAAGGATAGAATGGTCTGCTACGATCGCAAGGCGCGCCACCGACGCCTTCAGCTCACCGCTGTACCGCTTCTCGTACGTGAAAACGCAAAGTATCCAATGGTATCGGCTGTCCGCAGCCGTTATTGAAGAAGTCGCTCTAACTCGGAATAATTATTATCTCTATGTCGTAGCAGTGATTTACTGAGGGAAGGGATAAAAGAACCATCCAAGAATCGTGTAATGAGATCATACTAAACAAGCCTATGCAAATTCATTGCAATTAAACATTTTTTTTTTTTTAATTCTAGATGTAACATTTGTAAATATGTAAATCGCTTGAATCACTCCATAATCTGAACGACATTCTTTTGTATTCTACATTCGAATTCTAAGGAACATACTAAATCAAGAAAAAGGCGAAATGGTTTCATTATACTATCATGAAAGTCAAAATTATTTTTTATTACAAAATTTGACGTTCGAAGTCGAAGTAATCATTATGATTTTTTGTTGCATCTCATGTTCCTTGAGATGTATTATCTGAATTTATCTCAGGAGAGTGAAATAACTGTCAGTTTTATCAGTAGTGTAACTTTAATCTCGGTTTTCCTCCTGACTTACTCTTCATCTTTTTCCAATTCTTAGAAACTAGAACTAAAAATTAAACTCTTACGAGCTAGAAAAAGATGAAGATCGAGTTAGTTCAACCAAGAATAAAATTAAACATTGATTGACAGAAACAGCCGAGAATAGTATGAGATAAGGTTTAACGATTTTTTATTACTATATGCGATAAGTTTTATCTCAATCATGATTTGTAAAAACGCAAACTGGCAGAAGAGAAATAGAGAAGTTTAAACGTGTAAGATAATTTATTCCAGTGATATGTTGATGTGATTAAATTTTTGTTGACTTTTTTTACGTCGAAATATAAAATGCGTGTAAAAGAAATTAGTCTTATAATGTTCGCAATAGCTTTAACCTGTTAACGAGACAGTCAACGAATTCTGAAGATGAAAGACAAAGATCTTTATTGCTCAATTACACGCTGAATATTCTCGTTAGTCGACTTGGAAAGTTTTGGATGGAGCGACGACATTCTGTAACATATATTTCACACGAGGCTTTACTTACGGCGCTATTTTAACTCTTCGCGATGATCCGTTGGGATTGAATAATACGATAGTAAGCTAGCTTTGTCTTATCTGCGAAATTTTACTTACCATTACGCATTTACATCTAAATATACCTTACATTTATTAACAATAGAATAGCACAAAAGTAAGATTTCTTACTAAATATTGGATTATAATATCAAGAGCGGAAAATTAGGTATATAAATTTTTTTATTTTGTATTATAATTGAAATAGCATATGTATAATTCTTCTACATGTCACTACTTGTACTTGATAGTACCTTGATAGTATCGATAAAAAATATATAAAGTTTTTCGTCAATTAATAAACAAATCTTCAAATATATGATTATAGAGATTCAATTATATATGGTAAGTCGTAAGTATATTTACGATTTTGTAATTGTCTTTCTTTTTGTTTAGGGACACACAAAAATTTTTAAAACATACTTATGATTTATCTTTTATATTATTTATTAGAGTAATAAAAATGAAATGTTCGGTATAGCTTACCAATGTGCACTATTGAATGTAAGTAGCAGTATGTTGAAAGAACGAATCATTTCGTCGCATAAAAAAATGACGATTATGTAATATATAAAAAAAATTTATATTATTTCTCGCTTCTGATCATATCATAATCAAACTTAATTGCATTAAAAGATATAGTGTCTTAAAAACCGTAAATTAATGACAGTAGAATCGCTATAATCTGAATTAAACTTATAATTAATTTTAAATAACAAAAACTCCTGTATAAATCAAATACACACTCGGAGAAAAAAAGGCACTAGGAGTCAAGCGCAGATAACTTTGCGCAAACGCTGATATATATCAAACAAAACTTTTTTTATTAAATTAATTATGCTAATTATTATAATAAAAAAGTTTTGTTTGATATATATCAGTATTTGCGTAAAGTTATCTGCGCTTGACTCCTAGTGTCTGTTTCTCTCTGAGTATTTAAATTAAATTTCTAATAATCTGATGCAACAGTCATGAAAAATGAACTATACGAAAAATATAAAATCGCTTCCGCATGAGAGTTGAGGCAAATACGATCAATATTGCTGCAAATATTATACTATCGTTAGGATTATCTGAAATCGAAAGTGTCTGATATCTCTCGAGATTTTACCCAGTTGACACCAATTAAAAGTAACATCTTTATTATAATTTCGCATTCAACAATCTAACTGTTACGTAACACACATTATGTGTTATACAAGTTGTTATATTTATATTGTTGAGTGTGAAATTATAACATACAGGGTGGCCTCCATAGAAAGGAGTTTCGACACGTTCCCACGGAACACCTTGTAGATATTTTTGTTACTTTTAGGGGCCTATTCTGTGACTCTTAACGATTGTAACTGTAATGTTACAGTGTCGTTACGCTGATTTTGTACATAGTAAAAAAAAAAGCTGTGCAACGATACTGTAATGTTATAATTATTAAGAGTTACAGAATAGGTCTCAAATTTGGTGTCAAATGGGAGGGATCACAGCGCGGGGAAAGTATTCGTTCTTACGATACCTTCATGGTCCCGTCGAGCGGAGACTCGAGAATCCGCTCTAGGACGAGATTCGGCGTGTGTAAGCACATGTCGATCTCACAGTTTTGTCCGGCACACCCTAAAGAAGAAGATTCCTCTCGTAGAGATGGGCTCTCCCTTAAGAAGCGCCGCTTTTCCTAAGAAAGAAAACAGGATTCTCAAAGGCGTTCGGGTGGAACTCGCGGGATGAATTAACGTGTCGTTTTCTCTTTTCTTTACATTACTTTTATTCATTTTCTTTCGCGTGTCGGAACAATATTGAGAGGCTGGATCCGCGTCTTGAATGCGGTAGCACAATCCCGTGTCTCTATTAAAGTATACATCTCTCCTTCGCACTCTCCCCCGCTCTCTCTCTCGACGTAGTATACGAGTGCTGTGATGAACAATTACCTCTCGCTACACCATGTCGCTCCTCCACCAGACCTCTCGCGTCGCTTCTACTTGAAACCCTCTCGTCTCTCGAGCCTGGCACGCTCGCTCCTTCAAGGGTACATCCTTCATGGACGATGTTGGCGTAGAGGGCTATCACGTCCTATATCACACATCATATTACAATACAGCGTGTTACAATCCTGCTGTCGCGTTTCTATCGGTTTTGCGCTTTTTTCCGTTAATGCGGCAACCGACGATGACCGACACGTGTGTGTTCGTTTTCTATCACGCGAGATCAAGGGGTAACTCGTGTCCCGACGACGTGCGTCCGGTTTTTTTTTTCCGTTATACACATGTACACATGTTTTTCTTGCCGACCGTGTCTCTCAAAAATCCGGTATACGGATCCGATCGGCGATTCACGATCTCCACGTGCCTCTAGTGAGAACTCTGCCGAGAGGGACTGGGTACATTTTTTTTTTGTTTAAATCTTTTTAAGCGCCTGTGAGGGTCTGGGCCGGCGCGTGTCCGGAAATGTAGCTCAGCGATCTTAGCTACAGACTGGACTCGGAACTTGTCATCTCGTTGAACTTCTCGGCGGCCAGAGCGTGTGTCCCGAACCGTTTTGCAACTCGGGCTGCGTGACTTTATTAGACGACGTTGACGGCGGCGGCGACGGCGACGACGACGACGACGGCAGCGTCGACTGCGACGAGGGCGGCGACGAAGCTGACGACGACGGCGATGTGACGGCGATGTGACGACGAAGAAGGCGGCGGCGGCGGCGGCGGCGACGAGCCGGAATCTCGCACGTCCACGTATGGGCTACGAGAGCGAAGCTGCCGACCCATCGGGCAGACCTTCGCTATCCGACGACTATCCGGCGGCACCGACATTACCGTAATCCTCGAGGGAGTGTATACTTGCATTACAGCGATACATCGCGTATCGAATATATCCGACGAAGCTCCCCGGTGTGACGGCTCCATGCTTTCCGAGTCTTTTTTCCCGCACGCGTGTGCTATACGCGCGCGACTCGGTATCGCAGATTTTCTTTTTCCCCGCGTACCCGCATCAACGAGCCTCGAGCTTCGTCAAGTACGTCAAGCATACGTATCGCGGGTCGGGGGTTCACACCTAAGTGAGTAGCTAGTTGCAAAAAGGGATAAATATATGCGCCAAAAATATAAAAACAAAAGAAAGGAATAGACTTTAATTTGTAATAAGACTGTCTCAAAACCAGTTATAGGAGAGCGTTATTTGATACTAATATATGTGAACTTAAATATCTTCAATAATCCCTCAGACTTAAAAACCACTGACATGTAATATTGGACAAAGCATAGCATCAAAACCATCTCGACAGATCTAGAAAAAGATGGAACAATGTATGGGTAGAATACACTACTGTTCTTTTTTCCTGAAACAAAATATGATCAATAAGACAATAGTAAAAAGTTTTATGTCCATATATTTACCTTTTTCTTAGGTGCGTCAAGATGAAAGAATAAAGAGATCTCACCACATACTCCGTCCAGTACTATATGTCGATGAAATTAACGTCTCGAGCCAAAGATATATTAATTTTCTTAAGTTTTTAAAAAACAAATAGACTGGACTTTTCGACTAAGCTTTACTGGATGTCTATTGATTCTGAGACATCTTGTATAAGTTTTTGTCGACGATCATGCGCCGAGGTCTCTCGAAGCCAAAGTTAACGAGCGCAGACGCACTTGTTATGCACCGATCAAACTCCTCCAGATTCGAAATAGTATTATACGGACAACAGTTTGCTCACCACATCTCATTGTCAGTATGGAGAGATGATTGAGTAGTATACTTAGTTCTACACGTTCGTGTTCCAAAGTCACTCTGAGAGAGACTCGCTCGGTTATCACCGAGAACATTGCACAATGTTCTCTTAAAGTAACTTTGGGGAGGAGTGATAGTGTATAAGTTACAGATCATGGCCGGTCGCCTTTGTCTTGCTGTTGGTAGTAGGATGGAAAAGCGATCTTCAGTCAAATCCGATTTTGTTGATCTGCTCAACCTCCGAGTCTGCAAGTTTGACTGGCACATAACAATGAGTATTACCATAACATAAAATCGAGTTAAAATATACAAAAAAAAAAAGAGTAATATTTACTCCCTCGTCTATTTCCGTGTCCACTTGGTACAGCTTTAACTTTGGCTTTGATCGGAAATTTATATAAATGAACGATAATCGCACTACTAAAGATGTGAATGCGGCGAAAGGATTGCAAATCTTTCCTCTGTGCTTATGGAATAGGAACAACAGATTAACCGAGAAGAGGAAGAACTCATGAAAGTCGTATCAATTGATACTGTAAATACATATACAATATTTATAATTAGGTAATAAATATATTTGAATGTGTAAACAACTGAGTTTAAGGATAAGAAAATTGTTCTTCTTCTTCTTCTCAGTTCGAGTTTTAATCTACAAATGATACAATCGGTTTCGACAAATAAACTCAGCCTAGTTTGAGAGAGCCAGCTAGAAGAAGGGTTGAATTCTCAATCATAATTTAAGGAGACGTCGTTCGCACGTGTTTTAATATTTATTACAAAATAAAAACTTGCAAAAACACACGTGTGTCACGTACAAAAAATGTACAAAACAAGTACTCCTTTCGTACTGTTACTAACGCGAGAAGGGTACGTAGCAGGCTTATATCGGAATTCGATATTATTTCCCAGTGTCCCCCTTGTTTTAACACATAGAAGGATAATTAGTATTCCACATCCGTGTATGCATGATGAAGCGACTTATTCGCGCTATATGCTAGCTCGTGCGCGACCATCTCATCCGCAGTGCCAATTGTTCTGAAAACATCAGTCATACAAGGAACGATTTCACTTAGTGTTCGACGGATCTCGCTTAATGGCCCTTAATTCTTTAAGACAGTACAGAGATAGAGGAATCAGAGATCAAAGCTGTTATAATCTCTAGATTTCAACTTTCAATGCCATAGGTACATTCAAATAAATTTGTTAACAGCTACAAAATAGTAATTAAAATAATTTCAATCATACGTTCAATTAATATAATCAAAAATAACTTTATCGCTTTAAATATTTAGTAATTATCAAACGGTTGGTTATATTTTTGTTTGGTAATGCTTATTTAAGTATTTAGAAAATTAAAATTATTTTTTATAATATTAACTAAACATTTAATTGAAATTATTTCACTCAACATTTGGTGCCTATTATCAGATTTTTTTTTAAGGGAAAAGATCGTACAATTGCTGTTCCTAATATCTACATTCTACAGCATCAAAACTTGAGCTTTACAGAACTATAACCTTCTGCAATCCCTGCTTTCGACTACTGAGACTGAAACAAGTAATTACAGAAGAGAAAAGAGAGAAGCAGACACATATCGGTAGAGATACGCTTAAAGTATGATCGTCTTTAAAACGAAGGGAATCGACATTGTATCAGTTCGAATAGAGCGCTTAATATTTGATACAAATATAATAGTAGTCCGCGAAATAACAAGTAGATGACACAGATTGTATAAAGATTCTTTGAAGAACTTCATAGAAATCATAAAACTCTCCCTGTACTTTCAAATTGATTTCTTTACTTTAAGATGATCAAGATATAAGGAAATGACAACATTGATGAATTCAAAAGCTCCTTTATTTTGTTGGTTCAAAGCAACACGTGAGATGCATAAAGAAATATTATTTGGACTAGATAAAATGTTATAGAACCGGATAAGCTTTTTATTATAGATAAGCCAACTTGAGACCTAAGTTGTTTTGAATAAGACAAAAATTACAATAATTTAATAAAAGAATTTCGAAAGTGTAAGTAATCAATCTAATAACAAAAAATTTGATTTTCCCAAATTTTATAGGAATTTTATAGATATTCAATTCACACAAAATATGAATATAATACCACTTATAAAATTTTCACTACTTAAAATTATTCTCAATTTTGTCATGAGATTCGTGTGGATATCTAATGATTCCAAAACATCCTATATTTATGTACGAATAAAATTATTTCGTCATCGGGCATGCATCGCGCGACTAATTTAAATTTCCCATTGACGGTCGATTGTTACGAAGAAACCATGAAATCTGGAAATAATCAACGACACGATCAATATACGATTGCCTGCCCAACGAACGCGAAAATATTACACTGTATTGCATCATATGTTGCCTCTCGTTCCTACTTTCCCCACTTTATTGGAACTAAAATGTAGAAAAATAGGTGAGGCTTCGAGAGGAATTCGTTTTAGTATAGAACTGAGAGAAAAAATAATAATCGAGACTGTACACGTGAACGTGAAATAGACCTCGATACATTATGAAGAGACTAATTTCCAATGATATTGACGGTATAATGCAAAAACCAAGATGTCTATTCTAAATATTAATCATATATACAATTACAATCAAATTACATATTTAATTATGGTTGCCTAAAAAATAATTTGATTAAACGTAATTTTGGCTATGTAATTGATGACAAACTCGTCATTTTAATTGCTTCCTGATATACCAAATTATTGGACGGTCCGATCATTAGACTAAATTCCAAATATCGCTCAATATCATTAATTCATGTAGATTGCACTGTATTGCAATTAAAGAAAAATTTAAGAAAATAGAAGTAGTTAGAGTTGCTCGACGGAGGAAACATCGCAGAACTTCTACCTGTGGATCGACAATCAGACTTGTGAAGGGTGGCACAAGGATGGCAGCAAAGATAGACAGAGTAACATGAGCGAACACGTCGCGCGCGTTTTGGAACGAGATTTTGACGGGGAATTTCATTCCTTTTTTTTTTATTTTATTGAGCTAATGCGAGGCAGAAACGCGCGCACGACGCGCAGGAAGCCAGCGAAGGAAGCGCGTGTCCGATCGTACCCGATCAAGATTTTCGTGGTGCGACAAGGGAAGGATTTGGGGTGGTTTCCTGGATGGTTGTTGCTGGCAAAGGGTACACCGCGAGAGAGAGAGAGAAAGAGAAAGCAGTCGGTGTGATATAATTAAAGAAACACGCAGTACACGTCGTTTTTTTCTTGTGAATTTCACAAATACATATTATTACATTTCTCTTATATTCAGTATCATTAGCAATATATCGTGTGGTTATAATTTATCATAATCTTTAAGAAAAAAAAACACGGTCGGTTCTCAGCAAAAAACAAAAAGCGTAGACGGGAGAAAAAAGCTTACAGCAAGTCTCTACGCTTGAACAAAACGAAAGTGCGATTATTACAGACTACAGCTCGTCTTTCTTTTTTACGTCAGAGTTAATCCTACGTTAATAAAAAGATTACGTTACTATACGCTAAGAATAATGTTCCGCCACTTAGGTTTCCATACAGAATCGGCGCATCCTACCGGGTCTAAGTCCAATTATAACTTTTTTTTTTCTTTATATAGCGAAGAAAACAGCGTTATGAAAACAGGTTCTCTGAATGGTCAGACCCGTACGCTACCCCCCTTTGGGGAAATATTTCGGCAAACGCTTATCTTTTCTTCCCTCCTTAAACACGGTCTACGTCTTCTTGTATTTTCAAGAATACGCTAAAATCGCAAGAGAAAAAAGTCCAATTTACATCTCTATAAATTATATATGAAAAAATAATAAAATGCTCCTCAATGTGACGAATTCTATCATTTTGGAAGATGAGGCATGAATCTCAACTTTAATACTTTAAAATCACTTCTAAAATTCAACAGTGATTAGATGAGACTTTTCTCTTTATCTCCGTTTCATAAACCGTGCTACAGTTTTCGTCGATCGACCTACATTGATAAAATCTAAAAGAGAAATTAAAGAGCTTAAAGAGGTGACCAATCGATAAAACAATTTCTAACGCAAGCAAAGCAGCGATACATACCCATCATTCCTAATATAATTAAGTCTTATTATTTTATTTTCCTGCGATGTATCGCGCTCCATGAGAATTTCCTTTTCGTACGTGTATATATATATATATATTCACACATATACACCACACGACGTATTATTTTTAGTAAACAATTTTGTAAAAAAAATGCAAATTAAATTTACAGTTTTTAGCGTATTTGTGAAGGTGTCGCGAGAAGATGCAGGCCGCGCTAAGTGTGTACAAACGCACATGCACAAAGCGATCTTAATTTTTTTTTTAAGGGACCAACCGCGAGTACCGCTCCTAAATCGTACGAATGCTCGCGATAGTGAATCTCGCATCCGTCTGACGCATTGAATAAAATCGGCGAACATCGCTGTTTGGATTCTATCTACTTGTTCAGTCTATCTCTAACGCGCGATGATATCCACGTGCGACGCAGTGTGAGAAATTGACAATCGACAATAGTGGATCACGAGTGTTCAAATGTGTAGAGAATTACAGTGATATCACGCAGTACCTTCGCTAAGCGGTTGTTATCTCGTCTAGCGGTCCCCGCGGAAAGGTGCGTAACGCGGATAACTACGGAATCTATCAATTATTACGCAATGAAGATGGATGTGTCACCGTCACAGAAAACCCGAAAACAATTGGCGGATTCGACCGCTACGAAATACGGCTCCACTGCAAAACTTTCGTTAATCCTACATTTTTCAATTTTTTTAAAACAAGTTTGAAGTCATATCTAAGTCAAATCGCAAGAGTTATAATTGAGCTATGGGTTCAATTCCTAAACGAGTAAGACATTTTGAGAAAGAAAGCTTTCTGTTCGAGGATTGAGAAGTGTCCACAATGAAACCGTATCCCTTTCTTGACACGTCGAAGATACCTGATTTTATACAAATGTATGAGGGAGGGGTGCGAAAGTGGTCACAGTAGACAACAAGAGATACGAAAGGATCGACAAGCCGGGAGTCTCAGGAAAGATTCGTCGGATTGGGAATGATAATTTTCCATAACTTTTTGCATGTCTGTGCTATTTTCGGCTGGCTATATTTCGGTTTTTTTTCCGTCTAAATAGATCGCACTGCGGGTAGAGCACTTGTTTCTCATAGAGCGGGCGGCAGATCTTCACGCGTGCAGTTCGCAAGACGGCCAAGAGTATCTCGGTTCCGAGGCTTCCTGCTAGCGACAGACAGACCCGACGGACCGACGACCGACAGAGACCGATCCGAGCCCGACGCGACGATTTAGTATGGTGCGAACCGGCGCGACGGCGATGGCCCTCGTAATCCCGGTCTGGTAACCAAAATTATGTCACGTCAGTCGACGAGATCGATGATGCGGATCAAAACACGGATAGATATAGATAAATGTTAAAGATAATACATTTGCGTGTATATAAAAAAAAAAAAGAAACAGAAGACAGAAATAGTAGAGTAATAGAGCACGTACGTAGAGTGAAATATCGTAAATAGTAGTAAGAAAGAAAAAAAAAAAAAATAGAAAAAAAAATAAAGAAAGAAAAGGGGAACGGAACAGCTCGGATAATACCTCGTTTTTCTCGCTAAACTTCTTTTTATACTAATTCTTTTGTTTTACGATAATAGGAATATTCGCGCTACTTGCAAAACTTTCTTTATCCGAGCACTCTTCTTTATGAAAGATCGCGTTTTGAAATATCTTATAATTCTGGTTTCCAATGGAACAAACTAGAACATTCCAGAATGTACTTTCGATCATTGCTATTAAATGGTCTACACAAAAATTCCTACTCACTAATCACAATTCAATACGAAATAAAATAATGCGTTTCAAATTAATAATACCAAAAATCTACAGCTCATTTTTATATGCTATAGATTTTCACTCATTTCAGATAAAAATGAATATCTAATAAGTACTCAATTTTAAACAAAAATGTTGCTTGGCACGATCGTGACATAAAGAAGAAGGCGACTTAATACTGTTTCTAAATTTCGCGACATGTGAGGATTTCAATTTGGTAAAATTATGATCCCAGGCACTTCACTCTACTTACCTACGCTCTTCAAACGAATCTCGGCTGAAGTCCTCGTACATGCCTCTACTATAACAGCGGTATAATAAATAATCGAATCTACCAATGAGATCAGATCAACATATACCATATACTGGCTCCCTTGTCCAAGGCTTAACTTTGTGAATTAGTCCCTGTATATACATAGATTCACGTGCAAGATTCGCGTGCCTCGCCTAATATGACTTAGGATCGGGACGGAATGTTTTGTGCCTATTGTTACCTCAAAGTAAAAATCAGGACAAAAACATAGTAGATAGGATATAATACGCAGATCATAGAATAATGAAATTACAGTAAAATTTCCTATTATTCCATTACATACAAACACACACGCGTGCACATATGTGCGCGCGCACGTGTAGGCGTATGTACAAAGGAAAATATTTGATCTTCTGTCAAATGGATTTGACAAACCTTTGATGATGCACGATTAATAATCGTTCGCAGACTCGAGCGCAGAAACGCAATGGAGATGATTAACAACTACAAAAATCTACGACAGCGAAGTGCACACAACTATCTGTACTAATTCGCTATCTGCACAACTCGATCGTGAGAGTGAAGGGCCGGCCAGGAGAATGTAGGATGTAGCTAGTCATATGAGGCAGGCAGCGGTAGACTGGATTTTTAACCCATGCGACTTGTCAATATTACAGCTTCTCGCAAAAAAAACCAACAAGAATATTATCATAAAAAATAAGAGCCATTTGCAGCCCAGGCTGGGATAGTATGGGGTAATGAGGTGGTAACGTGCAACAACAAATTTAAAGTATTTAGAAAAACTGAGAAATTCAATCAATTCTGTTTTCTATTTGAACGTTTTGCGAATGGATTTACATACATGAAAAGCTTTGAACCTCGTGAGTAGAAGTCAACTTCAAGAGCTATGGATACTAATTTTGAAAAGTACATGGACAAACTGACAATTTCTACGCGAAGTTTCGATTCGACCGAATGCAAGATAATTTTTGCGTGTGTTTTTTATACAAAACTTTAAGCATTTAAATTAATGTATTTACTAAAATTGAAATTACTAAAATTGAAAATTCAATTAAAATTTTATCTAATTTATCTAATTTTATATAAACTTACAGTAATTGATTATTTAACAAAATGGGAAAAATTATTATACAAACTAACAAGTAAAAAGCAATTTGCATAGTCAACAAGAAATTCAATCTTACATTACAACTTCAAAATATATACCGCATAAGGAAAAAAATATACTTTTACCGATAGTACAAAAAAGAAGAGAGAAAGAAAAATATCCTATTCTCAAGATTCGCTCAATTTTAAACTGTCATTGATATAACATTTTATTAAATTTGTTACGTCAGTATTTTTCACCATTGAAGAGATAATACATACGATATTTAGTTAATGGAAAAAAAAAATACTTGTACATTACAAATTTAATTTAATTAGATTCAATCGAATCGATGTTACAAGTTTATGTTCGTAAGTTTGTGAAACTTGGAAAGATTACGGAAGATACCGATATAAACTTACTGATCCAAATCGTCTGGAGAGCTGGTTTCTACTTACGACACGTTTCAAAGACAATCGATTCGATGCGTCATTCCAAAATCGCGCCAGCCCTGTTTTTCTTTCTTTTCTCTATCTACAGCGTACGAGTTTTGTTTAAAATTGCAGAGCGCATCCTGGCTCGCGGTAGTGCGATCAAGAAATTCTAATTCGCATTCCTTAGGTACGCTTCTTCATCCCAGGCCTCCGCGCCACTCCCGGCTGAGTGATGTACGTAATAGGGAGCGCTTGAAACACAAAGGATTCAGTGAGAGACATACAGGCCAATTTCGCAGTTAATGCCATGGATCAAGAGAGTCTATGAACTAGGACATCCCTAGAAGAGCAGTCGACATGTTCAAGGAACAATCAGTCGAGACCCGGAAAAAAATTCAAACACCATGGGACGCAGACGACGTAGGCGGCTGCTATTGTATTTCTGACGCGGGTTGTTGCAGCGACAAGAACGAGGCGTGACTACTCGCTAACAAAATGAGTCAAAGACTTACTCTTGTACGACTTGAACGCTGACCCGGGACTGTCTCTCTAGGGTTGCCCGCGTTCATGGACAAAGATGGTACGCCTGAGGTGCACTGAAATTTAGAATGTACAGAAACGTCCAAGCGTCATATAATTAACATTTCACTACGACGGAGTCTGCACTCATGTGGGCATCGGGTCGACACTGGTACGTGTGTGTGTAAAAGTATTAAAAGTCTTAAAATCTCAAGTACGAGAAAGTAATATTTGCATAGACGATAACGATCATGCGTTGTGCCGCGCGATAACAATTGTCAGAGAGAAGGAGTTCCGTTTAATACGACGATAGAAAAGTAAGAAGAGACAGAAGGAAGAGATAAAAAGAGTGGCAGTACACTTAACAAAAAACGTCGATAAGGACGACAGAGGTTTATAATGAAGTAGACATGAAGTGAACATTGTAAGACTCGCGATCGCTTGTCCATAACTTAACATTCGCTTATTTGTGGGAATAAAACAAAAAAATAAGGACATATATACTGTAAGGAGATACAAGCTGAAATCTATATGATAACAGAAAGAAAAATGTGCAACAGAGACTAGAAAAAATGTCGACGAATCACCGAAACCCCAATTCGCATGAGCTGTTAATCCAGCCTGGAACGTTCACAATGTTAAGTCGGACGAATGGGCAGTCGGTACGCCGGGTACCTACTCACCTGAACCGGCCGTTGTTGCCACTTGGAGGGGGTGATCGGCGGCTGAACATTCCGTACTCGTTTCCACGGGAGAAGCCAGTGTCACGCATGGATCCCATACCTAGAGGAGGCATAGGAGGCATTGGGTCTCGTCTTGGTGGTAGAGGTGGCATTGTCATTGGTGGAAAGTCTAGCCCGCACATGGTAGAACCCATGTCACTGGGCCCTGTCATACCCGTAAACCGCCTCTCGTAGAGATCCCTGGTGTCCTCGAAGCCGCGCCTGTCGTAGTAGCTTTCATAATCCTATTAGAGACAGAAAAGAATTAATACATGATTTCTCATACGCAATCACTGCTATCTATCGATGATTCAAATGTTTACACACATTCACATGATAAAAGCAAACTTACCCCAAAGCGGCCACCACCCATGAGCCGGTCCCGTAGGAACGGTGGTGGCGGCGGTGGAGGATATGGATCGCGTCCAAACATTCGGTCCCTGTATCCGTTTCTATCTGGTCCACCTCCCATCCCGCCCTTGGGACATTCCTTCGACCAGTGACCGCCTCGTCCGCATCGGTAGCATTGTTCCGGATCCCCCATGCCTGGCCTCTGTCGTACTCGACTAGTAGATATCTGGACCTTCATCGGTTGTCCATCGACGATCTGTCCATTCAGCTCCTTGATAGCATCGTTCACGTCGCCAGTTGCCTCCAGATGTACGAAACCATAGTTTCTCACGATATCGCATTCAACGACGGTGCCATACTTGGCGAACAGTTCGCGAACCTGCGGCGCCTTAGTGTTATCTGTAAGATTGCCCACGAAAATCTTCGTCGTGGGAGTGTTGGGTCCCTTGCGACTCTTTGCAGCTTCACATTTTATCGGCTGACCATGAACCATGTGTCCATTCAAATTTTGTATCGCATTTCGACCCGCTTCTTCGTTTTCCATATGCTGTGTAAATAAAATATGTCACTCTGTATTATCAATTATTTATCCTGATAATCGTATCATCACCTGATCGTAATGATTCAAGTACACTGATTAAACTGATACAAACACTTACCACGAAGCCATAATTCTTTACCACGTCGCATTCCACGACTTTTCCATACTTCTCGAACAGTGGCTTTATGTCCGCGTTCGAGGTCTTATCGGCTAAATTACCAATGAAGATTTTAAACGTGCCAACGCTGCTAAAACCCGGCATTTTGCGGCTCGTACAAGAACCTAATGTCACAAATATGTATATGTAAGAACAAAAATACATCTTTTTATTTCTTTCCATGCAGCTTAATATTTTTATAACTATAATTAGGCTTAAAATTATGTTGCATTTTTATTTTCCTTTTTATACATTTAACAGAATGTTCAAACCAAAACTCAAAATTTGTTTACGATGACATCAATGTAAAATAATTAACTATTAGGCTTAATAAATTGCATTACTTCGAAGATAACAATTTTTCGCGATAAGAATTTTAAATACATATAAAGTACAATATCAAATATTTATCTGCACCATTGTGTTCTTGATACATCTCTAGCGACGCTAATCCATTTAGCGTACTCATCCCCGCCATTTCATTCCGCCATAGAACTCGACCGGGAGTTTAGATACCCGCGCCGCATAGCGTTGCGTCGCTAAAGTGAGGCAATGGAAGCCGGATAATACCGGCGGATGTGGATTTCGATGCTACGAATCTGATCCTCGTACAATAGATATTTACAAACATCCGCGAAGAAAAATACATCATTTCTAACCAACTTCTACGTCAACTTCAACACAAATCACGCCAGAACTGGGGGCTGTGTGCGGAAATATCACCCAGATTTCCCCGAGTATTATTATCTTATTCTTGTTGTTCGTTCAATGTTAAATAAGGATAAGACGATACACAGGTGATATTTTTGAATGCAACCTGGGTGATCTTGACGGTTATTTAATTTCAAGGTTACCCAAAACGTTAAGACCAGTTTAATCGTTATTTCTCAAAATAGCAGCACGTTCTACAATGTTCGTAATATTGGAGCAACCGTCTCTTTCAACCGATCGCGCAATCTCGCGAGACCGGTGCCTTTCCCGGCGGTCGCTCGAAAGAAAGGAAATCAGAATGACGCGATTGTTTGACTTCGATTTCAACGCCTTTCCTCCATCTTGCTCACGATCCCCCGACTTAATTTACACGTAGCCCACGCGCGCGCGACATTCCCACGGTTTCGACGCACATGCCCTGTGACTTCGGAGAATTTAAGCTCATTCACAGCTACGTTGTAAAAGGACGTTGTCGTGGGAAACGCGACGACAGAAAGATCACGACGGTCTCTCGTCGACGCGAAAGTACGTACCTGCGTCGAATGCTCTTCACGATATCGTATCTGCGTACGAACGATATTTCACGGAAAGAATCCGCGTGGAGCTCACAACACAATTGGATCGTACGCGACTCGTCAGATATGACGGAACCCAAGAATCGAACAATGCTGATTCACGCACTGTGAAACGACAAGCTCCAAGACTGTCCAAGACGCCGCGCACACCAGCGAAATGCAACGGTAGTAATGGCGTCCCGCCGCTTGCCGCGTCGTCCGTCTGAACTCGGCACTAGTGCGTTCCAGAACCTATCGCGCGCTCGCCGGCGACGCGAAGATAGGCGTAAACGGAGTGGAGCGAGCCAATAGCGAGCGGCACCGGTCGACGTAGGACGAAGCCGTACGAGCCAATAGCGAGCGATGCCGGTCGAGCGCGGGAGAATTCCAACTGCACGAATCAATTTAATCAGAAGCATCGAGCTACATTTGCGATCCTTGTATACGGAGCAGGAAGAGCGCATACATCCCGCTTCCCGCGATTCCCTACGCGTTACCTTCTTCCGTTGACCGATTTATTCGATCTCTCTAATATTGTGAGATTGTAAAAATTTTAATAATAAATCTAAATCTGTGTGTGTTGTAAAAAGTACAATAAGTACAATGCGACTTCTATGATGATAAAACGTGTTATAAAGTTTTAACAAGAAATTTTTTTTTCAGACTTTCATGTTATGCAAAACAACAAAAAAATTTACTTTGCTTATGGAAGACCCCTATTGCTGACGGAAGAATTAAAATTCATGTTGCAGGGTTAATTAACAAAGCGGCGAGTTGTCCGTTCCTTCTGTTACCTTACTGGAAAATCAATAATCGAGTGAATGACTCATCGTGTTTTTTTGGCTGGCTTCATGAAAATTCGACATTAAGGAGGCGAATAAAGCGCACCGTCATAATCTGACGTTATTTCTAAAAATACTGCGCGAAAGTATTATCGTTGAATACACCGAACACTGCATGTAATCCTATAAACATGTATCAAATTGAATGAATCATAATAAAACATTTCATTATAATTTAATAAGTATTTCATAATAATAAGTTCTCAATATTTTTGTGTGGTGACACAAAAAACTAGGAGTAGTATTTCTAAAAATACCGCGTCCAAAAATTATTGTAATCGAATGCATCGAAAGTTACACAGTAAAAATAATACGTCGAATTTAACATAACTGCATGTCCCAAACAGTCCACTCAAATTTTTGGGTTAATTTAACACAAGATGAACATGTTAGAAGGTTGCACAAATATTATGTCAGAGAATAAATACAAAAAAGTTAATATCGATACAGTTAGTAAACAACCGTAGGAAGCATTTCTTTTTAAACAACATAATCACATTATGTTAAATTAACACTCGATATATTAAAAAATTCAACACAAACTGTTAACACAGACAGTGAGTGGACCGTTTTCAACATAAATACGCAAATTTTTTTTACAGTGTACATATAACGCTGTAAATATTTATACAAATTGGATAAATAATAAATTTTTATTTTTGTATAGAATTTGATGTTACTTTTGTTATAAAAATCAAATTTTATTTATAACGCTACAAACGTATACTGTAATGTTACATTAAATATTATAGATTTCCTAATATTTTCGTAAAATTAGAAATAATAGAATATTATTTATATATGTAATTTTGACGTATAAGAAGCCATGCTTAGAAAAACACGATAAATTCATTATTCCTAAACACCTACGTTCTCAAAACCTTATCTATATTTAATTTCCAGTTTTCTTTTCGGGGTCCTTATTGATCGAGATATAAAGAAATATCGTTCTCTCATTTCTCTCATCTGTCGGATTGTACTTATTATATTTACTTTTTACAACAACACATACAGATTTAGATTTATTATTCAAATTTTTACAATCACAATATTAATAGTGCTTCTTTAAAGCTCATGTCACGATATGCATTGGCAAATTGGAAGATCAGAATTTAACTAGTTAGAACAAAACAAATTAAAATTTAAATTATGACTGGTCGAATTCTAATGGGATTTCTACAATAAGCCATTACTTAAGCTTTAAGTTTTATGAAACTAGCCAATTATAGTCGATCATTCTTCTCATATTCGATTGTAATTAGTTAATTGCTTACAGCTTAAAACTTAAAGCTCAGATAATGGCTTACAATAGAAAAAAAGCCTATAATCTCTAATTCACAATACTCATTTTCAATGCTAGTGACATGAGCTTAAATACTCCAATTGTCAGCAAAGAGTTAAGACTCCCATTTAAACTGTTAAGAAAATTGAAATATTTAAACAAACTCGAATTTCCGAGCAATGTCATTGATGGTCAGCCAAAAATCGCGGATTACACGAAACTTACCGCAAAACAATGCGTAATAATTGGAATCTTGCCTAAATCTCGTGTATTACCAAGTATTATTAACTTCGAGAAAACATAAGGCTACTGAAATTAATAAAGGCTGCGGCACATGATCCATATTTTCCTGTAAGATTAATTACATTTTAATGGATCACTAAAAATTCTGTGTTGTGTGGTAAAATTCTAATAATATATTAAAACGTAAGCGATCTGGTATAGGAAAAAATATATCATGTACCACTGGCTTAACGGAGAGACGATACAATGCATCGTTTGTAAAGACTGCAGTCGTGCTGGAATTCAAGGATCGTCTGACATGAGTAGCGTCTCGACCGTGAGGTCGCGAACGATACGAGGCGCGAACCGACGATGGAAAATTACCGCAATGGATCAAGAACAAGCGTTCCAAGAGAGACAAGGATAGAACTCGTGGGGCGCGAGAAAGGCGTCGTCCCGCCTGTCGATAACTATGTCCGTTCTTTTTCGAAGAAAGTTCTATAAGCCGGTGGTATATATATATATATATATAGCTTGAAATAAAATAAAAATTTCAAAAGTAAGCAAATTTATTGAAATATTTACAACTTTATTATAGTCAATATTTAGTAAATTTGCTTATTTTTATAATTTTTATCTCATTTTGAAACACATAATGAGCGGATTTAAACTGCTGCATACTGAGAGTGTATCTTAAAATGAGATGAAAATTATAAAAACGAGTAAATTCTAAATGACGACCAATAAAATTATAAATATTTTTCAGTGTGAATTCGCTCTTTACAATTTTCTTACTTTTATTACTTTCATCTCGTTTCAAAATATAGTTTGTTTCCAACTTATATGTATATATATATACATATGTATACTGCAACAGTTCAGAAGTTTCTTTGAAAAATAAAAAAACTTTAAAGAGCCATTTATAATTAGAATAATATAAAGTTGGAATCATAAGAAATCTACCAATCACAGTCAAATGTAAGAATAACTATGATTGGTCAATTTTTTTACAGCTTACTACATAATATTATTCCAATTGTAAAAGCTATGGCACAAAAAACTTAAGCAGCAAACTAAAACATAATAAAAAGCAATAAGAACAGAGAGTAAGAAATTTCATGAAGAAATTCAACTAGAATTCTAGTATACACGATTTCTAATAGGTTGAAACCTGTTTTTTCCTGTACTTTTCATTGTGTTTACTCTTAAACACGTGTTTACGGTGTTAAAACTAAATCCAAATTTTTGGAAAAAGTTGTAACCAATCAACGTTTTTCTGTAAAAACTACATATTAATTATCTACACATTCCTAGATCCAAGAATTTGAGGTAGTAGGCAGGGCTTTAGGCCTGATTGCACCAACGTTACTTTGACTATAAGCGAAGCTTAAAATTCTTCTCTTTCTCTTCTCAAAGCTGACAGAAAGAGAGAGAGTTTTAAGTCTCGTTTAAAGTTAAAAAATGTTGGTGCAATCAGGCCTTATTTCTTTATTATACATTTTTCCGTGTGTGTGTGTGTGTGTGTGTGTGTGTGTGTGTCTGTGTGTGTGTGTGTGTGTGTGTGTGTGTGTGTCTGTGTGTGTGTGTGTGTGTGTGTGTGTGTGTGTCTGTGTGTGTGTGTGTGTGTGTGTGTGTGTGTGTCTGTGTGTGTGTGTGTGTGTGTGTGTGTGTGTGTCTGTGTGTGTGTGTGTGTGTGTGTGTGTGTGTGTCTGTGTGTGTGTGTGTGTGTGTGTGTGTGTGTGTCTGTGTGTGTGTGTGTGTGTGTGTGTGTGTGTGTGTGTGTGTGTGTGTGTGTGTGTGTGTCATGGGATTTAATCTCATCGCGATGTCAAGAGATATAAATCGCCTGATCGCGAACTGAAGTTCGAATTGTCAACGCCGCGAAAAAAATAATGTAAAAGAAAAACAAATAAGGGAAGGCACGTCGACCCTCCCTGTGTCGCATACAAATGACGCGACGCACTTGATGCGAGATGTGGCGAGATGCATTATTTGCGCGTCACGAAATATCGACAGGATGAGTTTACACAGATCAAACACACCGGTGACATCGTATTTGCTTGCCCGATCGATAAATCGCGGGAAAAAAGAGAATAGCGTGTAATCGCAAATTGAATAGGGATACATGCATCGCGATGCTGCAGAGTAAACGCTCTCCCAACACGCCTCCTCGTGACAATGGAAGCGCAGCGATCGAAGCCCCGAAGGCACGCTACATGTATTTACGCAGCGTCTTCGAGGCTCTGAATCTGAGAATCGTGCCCGCCGCGAGAAAAACAACCACGATGTCAGCGGACGCACATCTCGCGACGAACGTCTCCGATGGATTGCGACCGAATGCTGGCGAGAAACCGTACCAGAAGATCCGGGAGACCGGCTAAACGGCGCCGGATAGTCGCACCAAGCGGAACGCCGCAACGAACTCGACGTGACGTTGTATCGAACTGCTCCAATGTGTTCCGTATTTGTTCGTTTGCACGTGATCACGACAATTTCAGCAAGATGAGATAAATTGTTTCGGTACTTACCAAGTCAGTAAGTAGTCTGTAAAACTACGCGATAGAACAGGATGCGAAACGACACGATTTCCTGAGATAAAAGATGGCGAAACGGAAGTATGCGGCGACGCGAGTGGCAAGAAGAACGTTGCGGCTGGCGTCTCTTCCTGTCACTGTTGCCAACTTAAGTTTCCCCCCCAAGGAAACCAACTTAAGAAGCCAACTTAACCTAGAGTCCTAACCTAACCTAATCTGACACCAAATCACTTCGTCGTACGATGACTCTGCAACCAATCAAAAAAATCGTATCATCAATGCGAAGCAAAATCCTGCTTTCTGATTGGTTGCAGATTCGTCGTACGACGAAAATCGGATGCAGGGTGAATCCAGCAATAGTCTGTTCGTGGAAGACCTGTGCAAAAAGTGCAAGCAATGCGAACAGATTTAATGGAGCTGAGTTTTTTAAAATCTTATGTTACCGATGGAGGTATATTTAAAACAGTTGAAGAACGGATAGGACTGGAATATACACACACTGGAATAGCGAGGAATGTAGAAGAAAAATATATATTAATACATTTTCTAATAAAATTGTATTAGAAATTGTATTAGTAAAAAAATTCTGATTGTCTCAGATATTATAATGACGATTATCACCTCACATATATTGCGACAAGTACAGTTGTTTTTAATTTCTGTGTTTGAATTTCCAGTACAATCTGCGTTACATTTTAGTCTTTTGAACATTATTTAATTGCATCTTTAAAGGGAAGCCGTTTTTACTAGAGATTATTCTTTTTATAGAAACAATACTTAAACAATCTAAATTTAATAGTCTAGCTGTTTTGAGAAAGCTTATTATAGGGATATAAGAAAATAGTTGCCGTTGATTCATATATTTTTTAAAAGTGAAAATGGTAACGAAGTTACAATAAATTTCTTTGCATTGCATTTTGTGTCTTTCACATTTGCAATCTTTTCAAATATAATTATATACATTTTTAATCAAATACTATATTTAATATATAGAATATAAAAGTAAAAAAAAATAAACTTATACATATAAAGAAAATAAAGGCTTTCCCAGTGAGAAATGACAATGGAATCAAATGATATCAATTCGATGTCGATTTCATTATCATTTCTCACTGGATTATATTTTTTGACAAAAAAGGATATAGAAAAAAAAATGAATATTTAATTTTTAGAAATATAAATTTCATTGCTCAATTAACTAACAATCATCTACAATTTTCTTTTTGTTTAATTACATACAGAATTTCATACATAACAATTTTATAGATAACTGATAAGGAAAAACGTTTGAAAATAAAAGAGGAAGAAAAAGAAAACATATTTTTACAATTTGCATAAAAAAATTAATGAATATGATTAATAATTCACATTTTTGATCATTATATATATATGTAGTAAATGTTACATAAGTCGAAGGAATATGCGAGATTACATATTGTCTTCTAAAATAACATTACACATCATTATGTACTGTTATTGCACTATGTAATTGTTAACTTTTTCACAATTTCCTCTTTTCCAATTACTTTCACTGTACAAAAGCATAAAAATTCGGAGAGTACATCGGCAGCGTAATGAAAACATCTTGGGATGATTAATAATCGATTATATATATATACCCAAAATAGTATTTCGAATAATGTATTCCATTTGTACAAGTTAGAAATATAAATTACAAATTTTAAAAATAATAAATATAAGCTTGCGCATAATAATTTGCAATTGTCGATTAAAACTCTTTTGCGTTATATAATGTAACAATGTCAACCTTAATATTTAATTAGTTCACAAGGTTGCGCGCAATAATTATAAATTGTAATCGTACATAAATTAATCTATGTATGTTACAACGCGCGAATTTTTGTTTTTTTTACGCAAATTTTATATGCGCAACGCATATATTGTGAAACTAATCTTCAATAATAAATATATTCTGAGGTACTTGAAAGAGAAATCTCTCTCGTCATGTGTGACATAGGCCGCAAAGTAGTATTAGCTTAGTTTATATGATCTCGTTAGGCACGTTACACATACTTTCAAATTCCGAACACAAAAAGAGTGACGCGATGTAAACGCGAAATGTATGTTATGCGAAAAATTTGTATTGTGACATTGAATATTTGATACTTTCACATGCTGAATTTGTTTTACATTACTATCGTATAAGGTCAAAACAGTATAAATTACGACTATTCTTTATTATGATAAAAATAGCCTTTGCAATATCTTAATGAGATAGGATATTACATATTTAAGAAGTTTTAATATGGCGGCGCGGCGTATCGAAATTGTTTCTTCAATTTTGATAAATATCAAAGAAATTATACACAAAATATTTTAAATTTTTCGCGCTTATTTTTTTACTTTAAAATTTATATTTTCAGCGTAAAAATGATTTTTCTTTAAAGATAAAGAAATCGGATTATATACGGATACCTTTCTATATATACAATATATATATGTACATAATATATACATGTCACTTCTTCTACAATCGATCAAGTCGTTCATTCCTTGCTCATTCATACTCTCTTTCTTTCTTCGTATCTTACATTTATAAACTTTAATTGTCAGTCTTCAGGCTGCAGTCTGTCAACAATTCTATTGTCACTAAGGGCATATGTACAGGAGTAGGAAGTTTGTTTAACTAGAAGAAGAGTCAGTTTTTCATAGTCACGTCAAGCACTACACGATTTTAATGCTGACGTTATCAATGTGTAATTTCGACAGTGTCTTTTTAACGCGAAGAGCAGTTAAGCGAACTGGTGGATTTGGATGCCAGCATTCCGACATTATTTTGCTTAATGCATATAGGACCTGCGAAAAAAAGAGCGATTCGTTATAAAATTTCCATAAAACCTAGGACAGTTAAATCGGAAATTTGCTTTTTTCAGAAAAGTGTTATTCTTACCGAATCGTTATCCCATCTCGTTGGAATAACTGGACGCAATCGTTTCACACAGACTACTAAACGCATGTCCTCGAAATCTGGATCGTTTGATACGACATCGTGATAAGGCAATGCATAAGGCTCCACTATAGAATTCTTACCACCTGTGATACATCTCCTGCATGCTTCCCAAAATACGAGGCCGACAGAATACATATCTGCCATTTTGAACGCATCAAAGGATGATGTATTCAGAGTCTCATCTAACACTTCTGGTGCCATATAACGTCGAGTACCCACTCGAGTATTTGGCGCGATGTCAATCTCTCCGCTCTCGCTAAAAAAAAAAAGATAAATTTCTCAATTGCATTCTAAAAAAATTACTAATGATAGAAGATACAGCTTTAAGTTTAAATGCCTACGTACCTGATGTAGCGAACAGCTAACCCAAAGTCAGCTATGGCACATTCTCCGTTTCTTTTAACTAAAATGTTTCTGCTCTTAATATCTCTGTGAGCAATTGCGGGTTTCCCTTGCGTGCCAAAGATCTCCGTGTGCAAGTGGGCGATACCAGACGCGATCGACGAGCAGATCGCTAGTAAAGCTTGATGATCTAGTACAGTTGTTTGCAAGTAATCGTGCAATGAACCTCTTTCGTGATAATCCGTGATCAACAACATCTGAGTCCAAGAGCCAGTTCCTTTAATGTCGGCAGCAATAAAGCCGAGGATATTATCATGTCTCATGAGAACAGTTTGATAGATTTCCGTTTCTCGGAACCAAGACGCCTCCTCTAATGTGAAAAAGACCTTCACCGCTACTTTTTCACCGCCTCGCCATCTAGCAAGCCATACCTCGCCGTAACGTCCCTTTCCCACGCACTGCGACATGGCTAATTGTTTCGCGATCGTCTGTTGTACTAAGAGTGGCAATCCTGAGCCTGATCCGCTACTCTGATCTATAAAGTCCTTAAGTGTTCCTTGTGATGGCACTAAGCACGGATCTCGCTCTTTCTTCCGATATTTAAGATACACGACTCCTATCGTTATCGAAGCTATGACGAAAATCGCTGATAGTGTTACTATTAGGATGATTAGCGGCGCTCCCGATGCTATGATTATAGAATTGGTATCCGCGGTAGGACGAGACTTGTAAGTAATATCGGGAAAGTGTTCTTTGTTGCATAAATTCGTATGGTTGCAGCACTTTATGCTCTTCTCTCGTAAGTGAGGAACTTGATTTCCCTTGCATTGCATGAACCCTCCCTCGGCAGGTGGCAAGCAACCAAATGACCATTCGGGAACGTACTCTGCCTGCTCGGGATCCCACACTTCCTCCACTGCGCTGAAACACTGGCCTCCAGGTCGTAAGTCGCAAGTTCCATTTTGCCTGTCGTCCGGGCAATGTCCATCGCAATAGCAAAAAGTGCCCAACACTGTAAGAAGGAACATCGATAGTATTAGGCATCGTATGAATGAATCAATAGTGTATACTTAAAGAAAACATATAAGATTCTAATAATAATCTTATCCATCGTTCAAACATTTTATTTTTGGATCACGCGATTCCTCTGAGATTAATACTTGTTTATAAGCAAGCCAAAGAGTAGCAGATGTGTTGCTATGAAATTACGTGAACGATGTATTGCGCGAGATGCTGAATAACTTAATGATAATTAATATAAAGAGAGGCGAAACTAGGCGTGGAGTTGAGCGAATTCGAGAGGCTGTTTGACAAGTCATGAGATGTGTCGTGTAGGCGAACGACCGTCGTTGCGTCCCACGGAGAGGCGTACACCACCACAAAGAGAAAGGAGTGGTAGGTGCGTCCTGACTCGGAAATCGGGGATATCTTTCATAAGCATCTCCGCATGTAAATTGACATAAACTACCGAGGACCGATAATTCTCGCCGTTAAATTTTGTGCACGTACAAAAGCGCGATCAGCACACAAGTATGATAAAATATATGTTAATAGATCATCGTGTTAATGGATCATGAGTAAAAGAAAATAAGATAACAAATAAAAATAGGGAAATTAGTATAGAAAATAGTCATGGTTGTGGCATTAAAACGCATCAAAATTTAAGATGTAAACATAAAGAATATAATCAGCACCTATACTAAAAAAAAAGGTATTATATTAAAAGCGTCATTTTAATAATAATTTTGTTAATAATTTAATAACACACAACTATAATAATAATAAAACAAATATGTCATGTTCTTGTTTCAATAAAATTTTGTTTCATTAATATTGTTATCGAATTAACAAGATTATTTTCAATTAAAATAACGTTATTGATCATATCATTTTTTTTTTCAGTGTATGAATCTTTCTAATATCGTGAAAAAAATAATTCTTTTCAGCCATCGGTAATTCTTATTGAAAATATTTCTATAATTGTTCATCAATACTTGATCGCTTACAATCCAAAAGTCTGTTTATCAAATCTCAATTATGATTTGTAGTGACGTAAAGCATTCAGAATTAGATATGACTCCGAAATGAATCCGACAGACCGCGAAACCGGAGGAGTTTGCCACGAGAGCATCCGCCTCCGTCACGGTGGCCGATAACGGCAAATTCGATGCAAACACGGTGTCACGTTTCTAACGAGTATGCAAGTGACGGGACGACCGTCGCGGGACGCAAAAGGAGAAAGAGGAAGAAAGCCTGGGACGCGCGCGTGGAGGCTGCGCTTATCTACCGCCGCGAAATTACTCTCTCGCGTGTCTATTTTACGGTGACCGCTCTATTTATAACCCACGAATATCTTGGATGACGGATTCGATTCTTCGCGCACACTTTCTCTTCTTTCCTTCTCTCTTCAAGGGTGACATCAAAATCTTTTAATCCTACTGGTCTATCCACCTCTATTTGATCCAAAATATCAATTTATGTATATTCCTACTAATATTTTATTTAAAAATTGTTTACTTTTACTTTCCAGAGCTTTTTAATATTGATCTAAACGGTATAATCGTACAGTGAATTTTAGTATTAATTAAATAAAAGTACATTGAGAAGGACTACGAGCCAAAGACAATAGATTTAATGTTCGTAAATAAAAGTTAACAACATAAACATAGTTAAATACAGACGTTTCAGATGATCTAATCGGAGTCGAAACGTCTGTATTTAACTATGTTTATATTGTCATTTTAACTTTTATTTACGAACATTAAGTCTATTTTCCTTGGCTTGTAGCTCTTCTCAACATACTTTTATTTAATTTATATTATTTGAACCATTTTATATTATATATTTTTTAGTACTAATCTGGAATAATTTAATTTCAAATTAGTCAATGAATCTGACGTTAAAGTATCGAGGATATTTGGATAAAGCGAAACGTGAAACCGAAACAGCGCAATAATCTATTAAATGCCTTTTCTCTTTAGATCTAAAATCCTTCTAAGAAATCTACGTTGGGTCGAATTACATGATAATCTCAGTTTGACTTAGCGGAATTCGACCTGCTAAGTTTCAGGAACCGTGACCGTGCCTTTTAATAGGGATAAGCATAAACAAGAGGTATAAACGTGAAAGCAACGAACTCTCGACGGCCGCGATTCGCTTATCCTTGCATATCTGGAAACGAAACGTAAATAGCTTCGCTGAAAGTATTTTTCCACATCAACAACGTTCTGTCAACGCACACGATCGTCGCACGGATACTATCGCCATTATGGCTGATAATTAATGACCATAGTAGTATGTGGGAACACGCAAGATCTGAAAAAGGAATCGCCTAAGTGACACTTATATTGTGATATCGATCTCGGCCTTATCCAGACGGAAGCAGTGGCGGATTTAGAACTCCAGAAGCCTTACATAGCATTTAGTATGATGACAACTTTCTCAAGAAATCTATTTAATAAGTCATAATTATACCTAACTATTTCTGGTTGAACTTGTCTAATAGTTTTCTCTTTATATATATAAAATTTAGCAAAAAATTTTACTGCATCTGCTACTTATTTTGTTATATTTTACTAATTTCGAAAAATAAGCACATTGAAAAAATTTGTTGAAATGAACGAACCAGCATATTGACCAGAATTCTAGTCATTATAATTGAACACTTAATTATCTTGACTAGAATTCTGACAGACTTATATCCAATTTTTTCATTTCTAGATATCTCCTGGATAAAGTTAACCGCAATTTATCTGGAATTCTAATTAATTCAACCAAACTCTTTTTCTATAGAGCATTTACAAAAATTAAAGAACTACCAGGGGACTTAAAGACTGTATGAAGACCGATTGTCTTGTATTGAAGTCTCAAAACCGCAAACTGATTACTATAATTTGACCAATCAATCTTAAAATCCTTCGTCAGCAATGTGTAATTTTACAACCTGAATCTTCAAAATCCTTCAGTCAGCAACCTGGGTCTTTAAACTTTAGTGTAGATCTGTTCTGGATTTCAAATAAAATTTTGAAAAATTATCGCATACTTGTGAAAACTTCAACAACGTTTTTATTATCGTAGAAATCGGCATGTATTTTATTTAGACAGATTTAAATTTATCAGAGGAATTCACGATAAAAAAATCTGTGTCTTCAAAGTCCCTCACTGTGGGCGGAGTTAATCCATTTTATTCTGGTTGGTTGAATTATAATCTTCAATACGTAGTCTGATGCGGGCTTTAAGTTCGTCATACTACGCATTGCGGAAATGGACCAGATCCGGATTGCGTGTCATGGATAGTATAATAGAGAATCACCTATTCTGTGATTGACAATTTCAATCCTCGTCTACTTCAGTCTAATTGGCTGGTCAATGATTCAAGCAGTTCGCAATCAGAATCCAATTCGCATCTATAATGCGTATAATAGTGGGCGGCCAATCGATGATCTTAATTTTAATCCATTTTGTTCCGCTTAAATAAATTCTGATTTCCAATTTGTAATCCTCAACCACGATCTCTAGAGGTCGACGATTTACAAATTGTAGGATTGAAAATTCATTTAATTGGTACAAAATGGATGAAAATTAAGACCATCTGACTGATCGAATTCTAATCTTTAATTCGTAATTCTTAATCTCCAATGCGTAGTTTGATAGGAACTCGACAATCAGGTCCCCAAACGAGTGCTTATCAGTTCGACCACCACTGGCGAGAAAAGCTATAATGAACTGTTTAGAAAACTCGTAAACACGCGAGTGTGTGTACGAGCTCGCGCGATCAGCCGAGAGGCGGTAACGCGCATATCTGCTTTCATGCAGCTTTCGCGACGCAATCGGCACCCGTAATCGCACGAAGGTTTCAATGAATCGCGCGAGGCGACGTGCCAGCTAGTTGCGGACTTTATCAGCGTGGCAAAGAGCAGTATCAGCGATAGCCCCGCGCGTCTATGAATCGCGCCGAATCGCCAAGTTCGCCAGCGACTCTAGAAACGTGACGCAGCTATTTCGAAATCTTTTTTTTTAATTAATAACGTTGAGTGTAATGTCGTAATATTACAAGCTATAATAGGAAGATGTCAAAGGTAATCGAATCGGTGGGGGGGGGGAATAACCGATAAGGAGACGGACGTTGTTAAAGACAGGCATTAAGGTGATTGCAACTTATCGGAGATAAACGAAATTGGTTACCAATTTAAGTGAAAAAACAGTTGAGTAAATATTGAATGTAGACTGACTTTGTGAGAGGTGATTTTGGTTTGTATGATCACGAGAGGACATTGATTCCATGTCAAGTAAAAAAATCATTCCGTTATATTCTTTCGTTATCACTTTATCAATATTTAAAATCAGGCAATAAAAGGTACGCGATTATGGAGAGATCTGCGTGTTTCCGCCGGAACAGAGATATTTAAATACACTGAGAAAAATTTCTGGTTGCGAATTAACGAACCAAAACGTTAATCATATCAATAAAATATTTAATTATCTCTTAATTAGAATTATAACAGATTCAACCAGAAAAATGTTATTTGTCCATTTTCAAGAATTTTAGAATTTCAATCAGTGCAACCGAACTTCTTTTCAAAGCATCGTCAATAAAATGATTTTACTTGTCAATAAAGAAAAAGTTCTTTGATCTTTGATCTTATCTTTATAATTCCATAATATTTATCTCATATTATTTATTATCGCGATGTGACTTTTAACTTTAATTATTCGCGCACCGGCTGAATCGAATGATCTCATCGAAGCAAACTCTGCACTGTTAAAAGAATCTGATTGTTAACTGGAATTCTGAAATAAATATCAAAATTTTTCGATTGATTATTATAATTTTAGTTATTATAATTCTAGTTAAAATAATCAGAATTCTGATTGATATATAATGAGAATTTTCTGGTTCATCCATTTTCAACTATAAGGAATGTTTCTCATGCCCGTTTCAATGCAGATTAATTTTAATCTCGATTTAAAATTTACTCTTCATTTCTTTCTAATTCTTAGAACTAAAGAGACAGAAAGTAAGTTAAACCGAGATTAAAACTGATCTCCATTTGTAAAAACGAATATTAATGCGGTACAATTAATTGACGTTGAAAAGGACGACATTTCAGAGAGGCGTTGTGCTATCGCAACGAAATAGCATTCGCGCTGGAAACGTGCATAGGAAACTTAATACCCACGTCGCGCTGCAAATAATATCGTCGAGAAAAGCAGCGGGAACTCACGGACGGATTTGCGCGCGTATACGCGTAATCGTGATACTCCGCGATCATAATTTTCGTGGAAGGACAATCAGCGTGTATGTAATTCTATTCGTGCGGCGTGATTGCGAGCTGGAAATCCCCAGTCGATGGAAGAGAGAACGTGATCATCTCCGGCGCGAGTCGCAGCATCCACGGTTGTCAAACGAAATCTTTCAACGAGCTTCAATTTTCGACACTACAGGTTTATAGGATTACTATAATTAGTTATTAGCTGCGTTCAAATAAAACAGCTTTGCAACTGTCGTCAATTCTTTAATGTGATTGATATTGCCCTTAATCCCTCACTGGGTTTAAGTATATAAATCAATCATATTAAAAAATTGTACAACAATTACTGAACGCAACCATTGAATCGAGAATTAAGTTAAAACAGCTATTTCCTTGTTTCTATCAACATAGATTACATTTATTCGCGTTGCTTAAAATCTCGAAACATTTTTTTCGCTTAAAACAAGGTAAATGCACTGAAAAAAATTACTGACTGAAAATGGACGAAACAGAATTTCCGATTAAATTTATTATTATAGAATTATAATTGAGATAAGAATTTGTTGATACAATATTTCTGGTAAAATTTTCTAGAATTCTTACTTTTACCAAAATAATTATATCGATTAGAATTCGAGTTATCTCAACTAGAATTTTAATAAAATTGAATTAAATCAGAAATTTTTCTCATTTTGAATGTACTTTAATTTTGTATATATATTTAATGTGACCAAACGCAACCAAATTTCGGCAGGTAGTACCTAGTTGGTGAAAATGCAAATTAGAAGAAAAAAAAATTGTGAGAAACGAAATCCATTAAACCTCGGTTAGCCTTTAAGTAATCCGTTTGTCGGAACGACCCATAAATACTGTCTATACATCAATTCGCTTTTTTCATAGCCGCGCATAAAGATGTTTTCGCGCGTCTACAGAGCCTCGAACTCTGGACCTACCGAACACGGAGCTTTTTATTCCAGAGAGAGACTTAAATTATCGGGAATCTCATTAATCATTCTTTTCACCGAGAACTACTACTTTGTTATTCAGATCAAGCGTGCGTACGCGCGTTTTTTGCTTACTTATTTATCACATTTTTTTTGTCGTATTTTGACAGATACACGTTCTCTTAAATCTTGGGGTTTACAAATCTCTATCTGATAAACGGTCGATACGTTTCCGGCATCGCACTTGAAAAAGAGTTCGTTGCATTGCGAGCGAGAAGTCACATGTGTGTGTGTTACGAAACAGCGTATTTTTATATCCCGGATACGGCTCGCGCGCTCGCATTGAGAAAGGCCGCCTTTTATTCGCCTTATTCATCACGTATACGCACGATGTACACGCGCGATGTCCTTGCGGGGTCTCGCGGAAAAATATCGTACGTCATACGTCATACACGACGTAAGAAAGAGAAAAAGAGAGAGAGAGAGAGAGAGAGAGCGCGCGCGCAGTGAGAGGAGAAAGGCAAAGTGGATCGGAACCGACCCGTGTTTTCAGTGCAAAATTACTGCAGACTCCGGCAAGGGAAAAGGAAAGGGACGAGTGTCATGTCACGCTGAAACGACGGTTATAATCCTTTGATGTATTTCGAGCCCTATGCACGCTCGCTGAGGCAACATAAACAATTTCTCCGTTTCCTACGGACAGACAAATGCCGTCCCGGCATCTTCGCGCCGCATTTAGCGCTGAAAATGCTCGATTGCGCTGCTGCGATTATTAATGTCCGTTTCTACCAGATCTAGATTAACTTTAACCTCGGTTCAACTTACTCTTCATCCTTTTCTCGTGCTTAGAAGAATCATACTGAGAAAAGTGTTTGATTGAAAACGGACGAACCAGAAGATTCCGATTCATCCATTTTCAACCAGAATTCTATCCTAATCAGACGTTTTCCTCAATGTCAAAAAAGATGGAGAGTTAGTTGGATCAAGATTAAAAAATCAAACTATATTGATAAAAACAGCCATAAATATGATGATCGTAGTTAGACGTCCGAGATATAGCAATAATTTACAAAACTTGTTTTAAATTAGGTGTTTTTTTTTTTGGAAAGCGCAAAAGATACACTCGGTATACAGAGAGAATTTTTTCTTAGAGTTTACTCTGAAAATAGTCGTGGAAGAACATTGTACTTTGAAAACAATAATAAACAAGAAGAAGGAAGCCAATAACGGTCAAAGCTGGATCACAGTGCTCTTATTATAATTGGGTGAATTTTATATACTGCGTATGTAGTCCCCCCAATAATCGCGACGCTGATAGTTTTTCAGCATTGACGCATACATATTTACTACCGCAGTAATATCACTTAGTTAAATTGACAAGCAATCTAACAATTTTTGATGCTTATAGCATCTTATTGGATCTTAATATTTTGAAAAATTTTATGTAAATTTTTTATTCACTAATAAAACTACAATAAAATATAAAATAAGTTTTTGATTATATAACAACATTACTATTTTCAGGGTTAAAAGAAAATTCTTTCCATGTAATTTCAATAATGACGGTAATATTGTAGAAATTATTTATCGCCATATTATTCTACTATTGTCTTTAAAATAATTTTTTTTCTAATGTATTGGGTTCATAGGTGGCTCAAGCCGTAATCACACTAGCGATTGCACGATTGTGATTGACAATTAAAGATTACTTTTCAACCAATCAGAGCAAAGTAGTCACTGATTTCTTTGCTCTAACTGGTTGAAAAGTAATCCTTAATTGTCAATCACAATCGTACAATCGCTAGTATGATTACGGCTTCAGCCACCTATGATCCCATTACATTAGAAAAAAAATTATTACTTTTCAACCAGTTAGAGCAAAGCAATCAGTAACTGCTTTGTTCTGATTGGTTGAAAAGTAATTTTCAAGTGTCAATCACAATCGCACAATTGCTAGTGTGATTACGACTTTAGGGCGACTCCGATCAAACTTCGATTAACTTATCAAGCTTATACTCAATTTGTTAAAGTGGAGAAAATAAGTGAGATGTTATCTTTCATATTGTTTCATATATGAAAAGGATTCGATTAGGGACAACGAATTATGTATAATTATAAATTTTGCAATTGTGCTAGTTGATCACCGATTAAGTTAATTGGTGTTTCATCACAGTCACTCTTAACGCATGAATGAATCTGATTACATACATCGAGACATGTATCAGGATACGTTCAGGACACATGTTTCTCATTTCAATACTGCGTTGTAACGTTGATTATTCGAAAAATAGCAACATCGTAAAAAGTTTTGAAACTTCTGACGAAACTAACCGACTTTTAAAGTCATACGTAAATATCTTCTGATCACCACATACATGATTTTATATTTACTAAACTCGACTATTGATTATTATTGACTAAATCAGTTCCAATCAAAATGATCAAACTAGAGATTGAAATTGAATTAGAATTCAACCACAATCAAAATAAAGCTCACGAAACTTGAGATTACTTTTTTTCTGATTGATTAAATTCAATCCAATCCGCATCTCAACCTGATTAGGGCTTAAAATCCAGTTGTTCAATCAACGTAAGATTAACTTTAATTTTGGTTTAACTTATTGTTTACTACAATAATTTTTAGAATAGTAAATTGAATCGAGATTAAAACCAATCAATAACAGGTATAACCGGGTCTAAAAGCGCCATAAAAAAGGATACTATTTCAAAATAGAAGATAATACTTCGTAGTTAGAGACATACCATATTTAATGTTTGACAAATAACTACAATAATATTATTATCAATAACCAATGGGATTTTTCTTCTCAAATAACTCACAATCGTAATACATAAATATTCGCACTGAGAAAGATTAAAAAATTTATTTATAGTATATGTTCATTTCATTGAAATAAATCCTTATTTAAATACAGCAAAAATAAAAAATTGTATGTAGTAAATACATTTTTTTTTTTTTATAGAATTATGATACATATTTTACAAAAATATATATTTAATTACGCACAATTTTTTTACAATCAATAAATATCGAAGAAAATGTCACATATACATATAATATCTACCAGTCAATATTTCGACTTTTTTTCAGTGTGAACGAGAAGTTTCAAATGTGTTACCGGTACGTAACTAAATCTAGGAATTTTAAACTGTATGCCCTCCATGTCGCAAATGATATGTCGAAATCGATAACACATACAGAGGAAAGCGACTTTCAACGACATTTCTATAACAAAGTCCTATCTGCAGCGAATGATTCAAATTTTCTTTCGTCATGAAGCAGGGTCGCTGCGCAGATTAAGAAAAGAAGGTATTAAAAAAAGCAACGGTCACACGGTCGCATTGCGTTTCAAAGAGTTAAAGTCTGGTGTCGTCGCTGCGGCGATGTCATCTCCCGCCGATACAAAATCGCGCAGCAAGATCGGTCGGTCCAGCATCGGGATCTGGACCCTATGGCAGAACGCTCAAAGAGGGAAGCTCGTCAGAGAGCGAAGAAAAGGGGGAAAGAAGAAAAGGGGGAAAGAAGAAAAGTGGAAAAGACGTCTCGCAGGAGAACGGCACTCTCGTCTGCTCTCGTCGAGCCGACGAGAGACGGCACGAATTCTCAGCATCGCTGGTATTTCAGTCTCTAACGTCGGGAACACAGCTAACCTCTCATCTCCGTCTCCCTCTCCGTTTCTCTATTCGTCTCTCTCGTTCCCGTCCCGACGCACAGACATAAAAAAGTACAGCCGCGTGCTATGTTGAACGATGCAGAAATTCCACCCGAGAAAACGTATCAGTGGGAGAACGTTCGATTTAATTGCGAGGAAAAAAAAAATGGTAACGCTATTGAGCGTCATAAAAAGAAAAAAACAATTAGAGGCCTATTCGCGTTGCTTGAAGTTCCTATAAAAATGTTTGTACTTAAAATGAGATAAATATATATTTAGGCATTTTAAAGAGAGAGAAAACGAAGATGCTGAGTGCAAAAGGTGCAAGTAGACCTATTGCTGTCACAAAACAGCCGGAATAAACTATGTATGCTTTCGAACGCATTTTTAGACCGGCGTATAAAAATGCGTTCTAATAATTTGCCCTTTAAATACCACATTTGCTCTTTACTGGCCTATCTTCTTTTTATTATTATGTATGCTTTTCTTTTAGAAGACACTCGACACAAACGTTGTTCTTCTTGACATTCAACGAACGATAAAGATAGAACGATGACTGTATCGAGTGTATCCTCTAAAAAGAAAGCATACTATAATACTTTGTATTGTAGTTTGAAACATATACGAGTGTACTTGACAAGTGAGTAACGACAATAAAATGGAATTGAGAAAAATATACGGTGCACAGAATTATGAGGGTCGCGGAACCAAGAAGTGTCACACGAAGTACGAAGGAATTGTCGATCGTTGTCGAGTCGACGGCGTTTCCTCGTATCTAGGGGTGTTTCCTCGAAGGTACTAAAAAGAGTGCGATACAATCGAGGGATTTGAGGGCGCGTCGAATGACGATTCTTCACGGTGATGCCAAGTATGTTGGTCAGTCTCGTGGTGTTTCTCGGCCGTCACTTTGAGCGGATTTTGTAACTCTCTCTCTTATTGTTAGACCCGGTTCTGTCAATCAACTTTAATTTCGGTTCAATTTATTCTTTATCCTTTCCTCTTAATCCTTAGAATGAAAAAAGCAATAAGTTAAACAGAGATTAAATAAGATCTTACATTAGAGCCTTATATCGATTTCTATCAGTGTAGATTAACTTTAATATATTTCGATTCAATTTTAATTCTTACCTTTTCCTAATTCTAAGAATTAGAAAATTTATTATCTTTTTACTTTAATTTTAATTCTTAAAATTAGAAAAACAATAAGTTAGAGAGAGATTAAAGTTAATCTTACGTCGGTGGAGCGTTACGTCCACTAGATTATCTTCAATTTCATTCAACTAAACCCTTATCTTTTTCCAATTCTAAAAATTAGAAAAAGATGAAGAACAAGCCGAACCAAAATTATCATAAAGTCAATCTACATTGGTAGAAACGGGCATGAATGACAATAAAGATACCATTACATTGTCGCAGGTTGTGTACATGATAAAAAAAAGCTGTACAACGACAATGTAACGATATCGCTACTATCGTTAAGAATTACAGAACGGGGGCCTAAAGGAGAAAGAGAGAGTGAAAGAGAGACGGAGGACTCGCGAATGTGCGGACAAACGCGCGGCTCGAGAGACGGCGCGGAGAAAAAGGCGAAGAAAGAGAGAAGAGAACGGCGATCGGGTTAAAACATCTGTGCGGCAGAAGGCGAACGGCGCGGGGACCAGGGCGATCGTTTCGCGCGTCGTCGCGGCCAGTCCGCATCCGATCGATTCTCTATCGCGCGCGGCCCGGCAGCGACGGGACGCGCGACGTTCTCCGCGGCCACTTCGCCTTGCTTCGCCTTCTCCGCTCTGCCCGTCGTCGGCAGGCAGCATCTCCCGTCACACAGAGAGACACGCACGCATATATACATGATACCAACACGTATATGCATACACGCGCGCAGCAGAAACGCCGAACGTACGCACGCATGTTACAATGCGGATCGAGCGTAGCACGTCACATACGGGGCGCGTTGTACTCACCGTCGAGGTATCTCGCGGCGAGCACTGCTAGGCCGAGCCACAGACCATATTTACATCCGCCCGAGTTAGCGGAGAGCGCAGCCATTTTCTACACTCGGGAGCACATACTTCACTGTGACGTAGAGCGCTCCGCGTCAAGCCGCAAGGCGCAGGCCGACTCGCTTCGGCCGTCTTCGCCGATAATCGGTGGGGGACGCATCGCCAGTGGTGGGACGACGCTTCGTGCGCTGTCGACATCGCCGACGGAGAGCGACGGTCGACGCCGCGAGAGCGAGCGGGATGACGTTATCAGGGGAGGGGGGGTGATCGAGGCTCAGGTCTGTGCTAAGGTACCACTTCGCCTCGCTGTCGAGACTTTTATCTGATCATGCGGCGCGATAAAACCGTGAGACGCAATGACGAAGTGACGAGAGGTCTTTGGTATTAAGTCGGATTACGCGATTCTTCTCGCGTTGCGAACGCTACGATGCAGAATGATTTTAAATGGTTTTAACTCAAAACCGATGTCTCGATTTTGTCGCGAAAAAGTATGACTTTCTTGTTAATAATGGACAGCTTTGGATACGAAACTTAATGCTGCAATTATTCTTTTCCTTACGCGCGGACAAAATTAATAATTTTATATAAATATATATATATATATATAATTACGGAACTAATCTCTCAAATCGTATCGTTATTATAAATTTGCTTCGAAAATTAATAAACAAAGATATTTGCAGCAAAATCTCGAATGTTTGTTTATTATCCTAATAATGTTAAAAGATGGCCTTCTTCGAATCAGTTAGTCGTAGATAATTGTCATGCCATTAGATCACAGTTTCGTGAGTCACTATATATGATCGCAGATTGCTATACTGATTGCAAGAAAAATGTTTGGTATTTTTGTAACTATGTATACTGCAGTTGCATGGTAAATTATGATCATAAGCTCCATTTTTATAATTATTGCTGTTATGATATTAATAATGTTTATATTTATTTAGTGAAGAATATATAGTTTGTATCAAATAAGTGTAAGATTTAAAAAGGGACAAAAATTGATCCTTCTTTTTAAGTCATTTCACGGTACTTAAATGATGCATATTTAAGTGATATGTCAATAATCAAAACCGTGTAATATATGACAACCGTATCAAAGCGATTATCCTCGCTGAATATATTTTAGAAAATCGTATACCTAAGGCTTATTTTTCTAAAGATTATCTGTCTAATAGAACCTGTTCGAGAAACTTGACCAGCTCTTCGAATTTTTCCCGACGACCACTTGATTTGAAAGAATTTGCGCATGTCGGGATTGCCGAGTACGGGCCTGGCGTCGTCGTCGTTGTCGTCAGCGGGGAAGTGCGCGACGGCGCCCTGCGGGCGCCATAGTGCCGCGAACGGCGGCGGCCACGACGGCGCAGAGACCCGGAGATCTTTTTCCGTCTTTCTCTCTCTTTCCCTCTTTCGGACGGATCGCGATACTTTGCTTCTTCTTCGACGCGGCTCCTCGGAAAGGCGCGAATGTCTATGCGTGGCGCGTCACCGCGGAATCTAGAACCCGGCTAGAATCTAGAATCTTTTTCTCCGCGATCCGCAGGATAAGGGCATACGCGAGACCACACGTTTCTCGTTTTCTTTCTTTTTTCTTAGGGGGCTTAGCGGTATTTACATACTCCCATGCGTACCGTTGCAATAAAACTTGTACCTGTTTCCGCTAATTTTTTAATTTTAATCTCAGTTTGATTTACTTTTTATCTCTTTTTAATTTTTGAAATTAAAATTCTTTAAATTAGGAAAAGATCAAAGTAAGTTAAACCAAGATTGAAGTTATTAATATTTGCAGAAACGAGCATAAAAGGTTTTTAAGTTTATCTAATTTTAAAAATAAGAAAGGAGATAAAGAAATAAATTGATCGATATTAAAGTTAATCAACGTAGGTAGAAACAGGCACCCAAAATTTGAAGCTTAAACTTTAAATGATTACACAAATATTTTCAGTGTGTTGAAAACCCATGGTATCCAAAAAATGTAAGGCAGTAAGAACGTAAGCTGTAGGCGAATCGGCCAATTATAGTACATAGGATAAAATAATATAAAATAGTAAATCAAAAAAGTGTTAATTTGTTTACTGCTCACTACTTTTACGTTTCTCTATACGTGCCATTAGCTTTATGCGTATAACGCAGTACATGTTATTAGCACCACGAAGTGCAGGTTATCGAGCTTGTAATGTTTATATCGATAAAGCAAGTTTCTCGCGAGAAGCGACGAGTGAGGAAGCTGGCCTTGATATGAAAAATTATGCTCCGTGGAGCGTAGCGTATATAACGCTCTTCTCACTTCGAAGAAACGGAGCCTCTTCGTGCGGTTGTAGTTCTCACACTTGTTTTCTATCCTCTTCATCCCTCTTCTAGAAGTGGAAGTCCATTCAGGCTACATGTTGAAGAATATATGTCTTGAGGATTCAACCAAAACGGGACAAAGGAAGCTGAGGAGGGACAGAGATTGAGGTTCAAGAATTAATGGTTGATCGAATCCGAATCTCCCGATTCGCAATCCTCAAGTTTCAATGCGTATATAGTTCTGTTGTATTGTGGGCTCCACGGTATTGAAAGAAAATGCGAGAAGGCGTAACTAAGAGGAGCAGATCTATACGTTGGCGAGGAAATCGAAAGAAGCGACGGCCTGTGATCAAACGCAACGGGGGTGCGTTTCACGCTGCGCTTTCAAGGAGCGATGAGGCGCATGCATTCACTTGCATCGCGGCCCGATGCGATCCGTCTCGTCTCAGCTCTCTCGGCTCGACGTGCGAGTATACTACTATCGATATCAGATTACTGGTTAATTGCCGACGTCGCGGCGCGCTCAGCACCGAGGATTGTTGCACCCGAACACTAATATTTCACGCTTCAGGAGGGCGACTTGCTACCGCGCGCCTTCGGAACACTATACCTGACGCCTAATTACGTGGTGCGATTTCAACGAGGGTTGCTGAGAGCCACGAAACTTTTTACGTCTTCCACAATAAAATCCTTCTCGATACCTGTCGAGATTGTACACGTAGGCCTGTTCTTTTTAGCTGAATTTCTTGTAAATTTCTCTTTTTTCTCTGCGTCAGAGAGAAAAGAAAGATGAAAGTCGGTACAAGAGTCTAGGACAGGTCTGTTTTCAGCTGAATTAGTGTACACCTAAAATGAAATAAAGTAAATGTGTTTAGTATTTGGTGAAAATGAGAAAGAGAGTTTCTGCGATCTCCCATACAGTACGGAAGTTAGAAGCAATATTGCTGCAACATTTGCAGCTTTAAGTTTCATAAACTGTAAGAAATTGATCAATCACAATCGAATGTGAAAAGAATAAGTAAATGTCTCATTGTGTAAAGCCTAATTGTATACAAATTTACGTCGCGTATGTATAATTTTCGATCTTCCTGTATTCAACGTTTTCAGATGCAGTAAGAAAATGATTCAGCTACAGCTTAAAAAGCGAGATAAGCAGCCTCCCTAAAATATTTCACGCCGGATGTTTTTTTTTTTCTCGACGCGCGTCTTACATGCATCTCTGGAAGTGAAAAACGAATTCGTAGCGCCGCTCGGATGCAGTGAATATTAAGGTTCAACAAAAGGCGCACTGTTCACGAGAGAACAAAGCCAGTGGTAATTCTTTCAGTGCCGCGGCAGCTGAAGGAGCACGAACACGCCGGCACGCATCGAGATTAGGTCGCCGCGGAGCGGCGACGACGACGACAACGACGATGCAGCGTTTGTCCGCGCGTAACCTGTTGCGTGTATGTTGCTCACGCGTGAAGTCGCGCGATCCAGATTGAAGCCGCGACCGGACCCTCTCGGGTGCGCGTCTGTCTCGCGCTTAAAGGCGTCAGTCATTATATTTTTAGAGATGATCTTCGGCACTTTTATGGAAAGACGTCCATACACGCTGATTCCGCGCCAAGAAAGCAATGCGCAGCTGCGGCAAGCTGGATTTCTTTTCCAGCAGCAAAATCGTCACTGATTTCTTTAACAATTTATTTGAGATTTAACATTAGAAGAAGCAACGTTTCGTATTCATTAAAAGGACCAAACCAAAATTATTATAAAAATAAAGTAAAGGCCAAATATTTAATCAATACACAAAAAACATAATTATTGAAATATAAAAAATTAGAATCTTGTTTTTTATATATTATAAAAAATATAATATTTACTTAAACAATAAAAACAATTGATAATTGTGTGGTAAAGAGCGTTTCAAGTCTAACGTTAATCGATATGCAGTTCATATATATAATTGAAAATTTTCAAAACATTATGTAATTGAAATTTTTAAAATTTATCTAGAACTGTTATTAGACGCCGAGATCCAGCTCGACAGTATTTGGTGTTTCTTTATTTTTTTTTATTTAACTCTAATTGTTATATTTATAGATAGACCCAAATATTTGTTTCAATTGTCAAAAATTATTTATAATAATTTTTTTACAGTTTTCACGTAATTTTAAATTATATAATTTTATTCCTCGAATAATGAAAAAGAAATTGTTCAATTAAATACGTATTAACTTTAAGTTAATTAGCTTAAATTGTTTCTTAAGATATATTAATTTACACTGATTGATTTTAAGTACACTCGCGAATATCAGTTGAGACAATTTCAGAGCAAATAGCATATTAGAATTAAGACCGAGGGAGCAAAAGTACAGCGCGTTCTTTCTCTTTCTCGGAGTTGGATCTCAATTTCAACGACTGCGGACTTTCGGCGCATTTGAAAGGTTCCAGTTCCCAGAATTGGCTCGTGTTACGCATTAAACGCATTTCTCAGTTTGAATGTCGCGTCCTTACGTTCTTGCATATCGATGCAAATGCTAATATCACTTGCGCTTAGCGTTGTCGCGTGAGAACGCGTGAACGGGATGACAAGCAGTCTCGACGATTGACAGTAAATCACTTAACATCGCTATTAAGCTCGCAGAGTACGTAGTGTGGAAACTGTTAATGCGCGCCCGACGGGGTATTTTCTCTAAAGTAAACGACAGGCTCTTTAACTTCAATATACCTCGACTCATCGTCGATCTTCGGCACTACGTAGAAATGATTCTAGTCTAGCGTGTACTTATAATGATTTGCAGATGCTTGGTAAAAGAACGCAATAAAAGTCGTTCGCGTGCGCGAGAAACGTCAAAGCGACTGTAAAGATGATGTTAGCTTCAATGGCAGCATCTTACGCGCAATTTCTTGCTATTAGCCTACTCGAGTGAGAGGCCTCGCCTATCGTTCTTACCGGCGATCGGCCGGAAATCGATTCGATCCGCTGGCCGCGCATCGGAAAGACTCCGTACGAGATAATCGTCGCTCGAAACGACTAGCATCCAAGAGAAAGAAAAAAAATTAAATCCGTTTTTTATGGTTGAACTATAGTATATATTTTCGGAACTTGATACTGTAACTACGGGTCGAAATTAACTCTTCGTGATCACACTTCTTAAAAGTTCTGTAATGGTCACACCGGGGTCAAAATGACCCAAGAGCGTTATAATTAACTATATTCACTGTTTCTTTCGTTTTTTGAAGTAAAGAATTATTGGTTAAATGTGCTCGGGAAGATCATTTTGACCCCAGTGCAATCAGAAGAATTAATTCAATCGCGGTTCAAAGTAAATCTGGTTTTTTTTTTACAAGGGAGAGTCATCACCGTGACGGTAAAATTACTTGTGATTAATTATGATTATTTATGAAAAATCACAAAAACCCAAAGCTCCATGTGCAAATTCGAATTAACTGGACATGAAAACTTATCAGATAGATCGAAAACAGCACAGCCGCGGTTCTAATGTTAAAGTAAGAGAGGTATATATATATATTTGATATTCAGCGAGAAAGAGAGTGCAGTCTAGCGAATGGAAGAAAAAACTGATCTATTGATAACTCGGCCGTGATCTATCGTCCGCTTCGCGGAAAAATCGCTGCGGATCGTATGCGAAAGAACGATTCGCTGACTGCGGACAATCGATGACTGTGGCTTTCATTAGTGCTTAATTATGAATTATTATAGATCGGCGGGACGAACGCGGCAGGAGCTCCGGCCGAATGGCGACCGATGAATATATGCATCGTCCGTTCGGCGAGGCGAATATAACGGCTACAGTTGACTAACGAACGATTGCTAATTGCGGGGGATAATTACTGCGCGCGAGCCCGCCTCGTTAACTGCCTCCGCGGCAACTCTGACAAACTTGGGAGGACGAGGCGGGTAAATGACAGTGCGCGGATGCTATATCATCGCAGGCATTTTCACGATTATGAACGGAACTATGAATTGCGGATAGTTACCAGCCATTGCATTTACTTTTTCAAATTTCTACTAATATATATATATATATATCAGCTTTAATCTCAAGTTATTGTATTTCATTTTTTTTTTTCAAATTCTTAAAACCAGAAGAAAATAAAAAATAAGTTAAAATGGATATAAGAGGGTGTATTCTTTTTGAGTTCGTCAAACTTTTGGTCATATTAATTAAAAAGCTTATTTAATAAAATTATATTAATAAAAATTGTCAATAAAAGTTATTTTATTTGATTACATATAACACTTACATTTAATGCATAAAAATTATAGGCTTTTCTTTTTTTCCTCGAAGCATTATATTTTAAAAAAGTATACATGTTCTCTTCTTGTGATTCAAATATGGTAACCCTAATTGCAGAGAGTGTCATTCTCACGCTATTCCTGGAAGACGTTGAAAAACTCTGGTATAAACTAGATTCCAGGATAAATTAAAACGCCATGTTTCTATCGTGATTTTTATAAACAACCGTAAACGGATTTTATGTTTAAATCTGATCTCTCCCGTGCCCATCTCTTATTCATGAACGCCTCGGGATGGTCATGTCGGTCTCGAGAGACCTTTTTAAGCGCCGTGTTAACGAAAAAGGACGAGTATCGCGCCGACAATCCGGAGCTTCGAACCGGATTTCGGGATTAGAATCAGATACCCCTTCTACGAAGCCGCGTTCGTTTTATACGGGCGAGGGCGACGGTGATCTCGCCTTCGTGTACCATCACTGTCCGCCGGTCGGCTTCGAGGAACAGCGACAATGGATAACAAAGGCAAGCGAAATCGTGCTTCGTCCATCCTGCGGCCACGAAATCACGATCCATTCGTCTCGCTTGAAAATATATTACACTGGCAGGCAACGGACGCGAGCTGCCAAAAGGAAGAACGCCGCAGCTTGTTGTGCACGGACGTGACGCGGCGGAACACAATTACCATGATCGGCCCCCGTCAACTTTTATTGTTGTTATTTCACGTCACCTCGAACGGAGGAGAAGACGCTCCATGGTGTTATTTTTGTCAATCCTCTTCGTTCACAGCACACACACACCGATGCCTATAAAAATTGCTAAAAAAGAATTACAAGTTATTCAAATTCTAAAGCAAACTAAGTAGAGACATTCTTTTTGGAAAAAAATATGACGAAAAATAATGAATTTTTCATAAATCGGACTTCAGAATTGTATAATATGTATTTTAATCAATTTAAAGCGAATTTCAATTTAGTCTTATTTGAATAATAATATACGGTTCTCTACTTGAGAAGCTATTAAAATGCAACAAAGAAGATAAAAAGATTTATTTTGTATTGTTTGTATATTTAGAATTTTCACTTTTTCTCTCTTTTTGACATCTGAACAAATATTATTTAATTTCTTTTTTCTTAATGCAGAATTTTTGAGCAACACGTTTAAGATTTGTAAGCTGAAAAGGTGTTCATAATTTCAATTAGAAAGAAACTCCATTTCAGATATAACAAAGAATTTTGCAAGTAATGAAATTCCTACCGAATCTGGGTTATTTTATATCGACTATTTTCGTGTCCTGGAAAAATATTTTAGAATTAGCCGCCCATGAATTATTTTTTTATTAACCTTTAGCGAATAATAGGTTGAGATATAAAAAAGGGATTTTGAATGAATCGCAGTGATAAATAGGATTCTTCTCCGAAGAAACCGGGTGTGCTTATGCCTCGGCGCATTGTACAACAGTGGTCGAACACAGTGAGAGCAGACAAGAAGGTCGGGGCCCGAAAATCCCGATCTATTCGGCGCCAGCTACGAGGGCCGTTCTCCATGGAAGTATATTTCATTCGTCGAGAAAGACGGAGGGGCCTGGACGGCTGGAGCCACAAAAGAGCGAGGTCCTCGTCTGGCAACTAACCGTAGCATCCGCAGGCCGTTCAGGCCCTTGGATCTCGGTTTCTCCTCTCGTCTTTCTCTTTCTTCCTCTGCACGCACGATGTAAACCTCAGTCCCGTACGCCTCGTAGTGCGACCCTGAAACTTCGAAAAACTAGAAATAAATTCGCTGTGTTACATACATTTATAGTTTCTGCAAAACTTATATAAACACACATTTTATAAATATATACTTTTACAAAATTTAAAGTTAAAATTTCGTGAGAAATCAGTCGTAACTTTTTGTTTTATGTATACAAGTATAATAATATCTAGCGAAGATGAGACGCTGCGTTAACTAAGAATTGAATAATATATGATCTTTTATTAAAACTGTCATCTCTCACAGGATGCCGGGCTGACTCACACACGTTGACAATTATTCGAATCTTCACCGTTTAAACGAGGGACTATAATAATTTTTTTTTTGTTCGGGACATTGTCTCACTTAAGTGACGGTCCAACGACAAACGGTCAAGATTAGTCGGTGGAAGTGGAAGGTTACATTGGATAATCGATCGTAATTGTGTCTACTTAGTCGAGGGGTCCCCGAAGCTGCTCAAATAGTTCACGAGTCCAACTCGTATCGTTATCAAACGTCAAAATCGAGATACAAAAACAGCAATCGATAGAGATAAGTGTTCGATGTTGCGGTTCACGCTTGCTATTATTAGCCATCGAGTAATTCTAGTATTTAATTGCACGATGTAATGAAAAAAAAAAACGGAATAACCGGCAGACCAGGTATATATTTCTTGTTAATTTTCTTCAAGGATTTCGCAGAGATTTCTCTCCTTCTTCTTCCTCTTCTTACTTTCTTTCTTTCTCTTTCTTGATGCTGGATCTTAATCGACCGTCGTTACCTTCATCATTGCTGTTTGGCGCCGAGATAATTAATCGTCCTGTTCACTACCGCTTCGAGTGGTCGGCGAAGGATGCTGCGGCTGCACGGTTTATCACGAAAAAGAATAAGGAGCGAGTAAAGGGGAGAAAAAGGCGGGGAGAGAGAGAGAGAGAAAGAGAGAGGTAGTGGCTTCCAGAAGACGAGCGCTCGAATGAATTTGCTCGATGGTGCGCGCAGTAAGAGACTACTACCTGCTCTCTACGATAACAGTCAACTTCTTCCGAGTCTTAGGAACGGGACTCGTGCCTACGCAGGAGTTGGATAAGGATATCTTTAAAGGCAGTTTTTATCGCTGAGAGTCAGGTGTGAATTGGGACCATTGGTGGTTTGATCAAAGAGAACAAACCGCCAAATCGCAGAGAGAAGACAGTAGCCAGCAGATTAATCGATTAATCTCGTCTGTCGATTAGAAATATGTTACTTCCTTAACTCTTTAAGAGCTGTGCTCTTGAATCTTTGAATCGGATTGATCCTCGAATTCAATCCTAAGGAAGAGAAAATTAACATCAAATCAAAAGAAAGCTAAAATAACTCTATTTTATTTCTTAAGGTAAAAAAAAATCAAATTTTGTAACAAAAACATCATCATTTTAACTTTCATGATGTAAAACTTTATTAATTTTATTTTGACATTTATGAGTTAAAATGATTTTTGGTTAAAAAATTTGATTTTTTAACCAAATTGATAACCAAATTGATTTATTAACGTTAAGAATCAAAATAAAGTGATTTATTGTGTGTTCCTTGGAATACCATGAATGAAATCTTATTTCAAGTAGATTCGACTATCGATAGTTATCGTGTAAACTAAGAGACAGATATTTCAGTTGTAACTTCTAAGTTCTATATCTCTAAATTACGCAAATCGATGTTTCAACAGTAAAAACAGTAATTCATTTATCACTGTAATTGAGGACAGACTTCCAAAATGCATTTTGTCTAAAATTTATTTTTTGAGTTAAAGGTGGCATTTTTTTAGTTAAAGGTGTTAAGAGATTCATATTTTAAGCTACTTTATGATGTTCTGAAAGCATTTCTACATCAATCAATTTATGTACTGGAAAAAATCTTGACATTTAAAGTGCATTATGTCCCTTAATTAGAGACAAACAAAATGTATTTGTTTAACATTTTCAGCAACTGTTTAGCAATTTTATTGAACATTTCACGTTTTACTGATTGAATTGTTATTTTTTGTAAAACAGTTTTCTTATGACTCTTTCTGCCTCGTTTTCTGAAAATTATAAATTTTGAACAAAACGCATTTTTTGAAATTCTGCTTGAAAAATTTCTCTTCAATTATGTAGTATTATAGAGACTGAACATTTTCTCTCAATTTTTTTTCGACAACCTTTTCAGTTATATTGCAAAGCTCATGCTCGAGCATGATCAACCATTACGATGAGACATCCTCGACTCGTGAGAGCTACGATTTACATTTGATTTTAATCGGGCATGATGTAATCGAGCGCTTAAGCTAATGAACGAGGACTCGCCGCATTTGGCGCTTCGTTGAACATGCGAATTCGACGTAACGGCTATATTTAATTCGTCGACGTTGAATGGGCATAAAGATGAACCACCAGTTAACAATCATTTATTCTTACAACTGAACTATTGTCAATATCAAGAATAAGATGAAACGACACGTTGTGTAATAATCTACGTTGATAATTTCAATAATCTGTCGATGTCGACTCTGATTTTTTTTATTAAAGAAGCGATCGTAATAATAATATGATTAGGAGTCTGAAAAAGAACTATCATCAAGTTAGTTTAACGACAACTGGAAATATATAGAGTATAGGTATCTCTCGTAGCAAATACGGTCCTGAGACTAGCTGTTTCGTCCTTATAGGCACACGCAGAAGGCGGCAAACGATATGTGGGGGCTTCATATAACAAAGATTCATCGGGACCGGTTTCGTATACCACCCTTTTTTACATTCTCCGAAGAGGCCCTGCCGAGCCGCGGGTGTGAAAACCGACACCCACCCACTTGTTATTTTGTCAAACACGAGCGTTGGAAATTATAGGAATCATACGCTAACGCGCATCTTCTGAAACACTTTTGTGGCACAAATTGTTCCTAATCTCGTGTACTGCGCTTTACATAATTGCATAATATAGTGTGCACGTGTAATCAAAATTATATGACATTATAACATTAATAATATAATTAATACAACTATGCGTATTACAAAAAATGTATAATTTAAATGCATTATGATTTATTATGATATGTCTCTTGTATAGAAATAGAGAATTAAAATATATTCAGATGTTATATTTTTATAATTATGTATACTTATCTATTTATAACAAAGTGTTGAGATTCAGATTTTATTCCATCGATTAATTCCGCTCGTTATTTTGAGTAGTAGAGAATTTCCCGCGAATAATAACGATAACGCGACGTAATGCGATGCAAAGCGCGTCTATCTAATAATAATGTCGCGAAATGATAGGGACACGCATATTACAACACCTACTTGTCGTTTCGCTAAACACGATCCAGAAAATTATATAGGAATCACGTAGCGACGCATCTCCTCTCCGAGAGCTGGCTCGCGCGTCTCACGCCAAATTATTCTCGACTGCACGCTCTCGTGCTACATTTTATAACCGTCAATTAAACGTGACACCGGACAATTGCTGTTTGTGACCAATGTATCCTCCTGTATAATTCCGAATGGAAGCGCAAAATTTAGCGGTCAGCCTCCCCCGTCCACTGCCGTATCTATCGAAAGAGAGAGAGAACTGTACGAGTACCCATTCTCGTCTCTCCCAAGCTACCGTCCGCATCATTAGTGTGTGAATTGATATTTAATTTTACCCGAAGAAAAAAATGTTACATCCACGAAAAGTTGTTTTGCCGAGGTATCTCAAAATTTAGCTAAATATAAATACAGATCTGAAAATAATTTTATTGGACCATCAAAGTAATAAAATGTAGGATGCTCACTGAAGCTGGTTGCTAGAATGTGAACATTTTTTATAGCTACAAAAAATTTTCACATGCTAGCAACCAGCTTGAGAGAGCATTCAACATTTTATTACTCATCATGCTTGTGAGTTTCCTACATAGTTATTTTAATTGTTCAATAAAATTATTTTCAGATCTACATTTAATATATTAATTTAAATCTCAAGATACTTTAACAAAATCGTTCTTTCCATGTTTTTTCTTGTATAGGATTAAATTATAAATATCGTTGTCTACAACTCGTTTCGAAAAATATTACTTCCTTTCCTTCATAAATGCATTTGCCATCTCGGTGCCGGAGAACGATGCATCTCGGCACGCTCGAGGGAATCGAAAATTGCAATGCGCGTGAGTAGGTGTACGTACCAATCTCGCTTGCTACTCGCAGCTGCGGTGCGGTGGTTGCAACGATTCCAAGGCAATTGAACCGAGACGAAATGCCGCGCCGACCAACGGTCAGCCGCAGCGATCATTTTCGATACGGCCTCGAGAAGGATGTTTTGCGTACCGGTGAGAAAGATCCTATGGAAAATTTTAAATCATGGTCGAAGAGCATTGTACCTGCAGTTCCCAACCCATCCCATGAAATCGGATTAGCCTCATGGCATCTGACTTTTCGTCGCGCTATTTTTTTGCGTGTCGAGTCATCATGTTACTTCTCTTCGTTCTACCCATTGTGGACAAGTTACACAGGAATTTTTAACTTGAGAAGGAAACGACAAGATACATTCTAGCCGTGCGTCACGTCCCGCAGTCCATTGCGAGGAGATCGCAAAGATCGCTCGGCGATCGCAAATACCACAAAGGATGCAGTTCTTTTCGTGAGATAATATCAGTCTTAAAAATATTTCTTGTTTGAATTCTTCCGTCCCCAAGCGTTAATTAGAATTAACTGCTAAATTTGCATGTTCAGTCTAATGGAAAGAATGATTTTTCTAAAATATCTATAAATTTAGCTAAGTATACAGACTTAAAAAATAACTTTGTTGGATTATCAAAATAATTACATAAGAAACTCAAGGTAATAAATAATGCTGCGTAAAATATTTTAATGTTCTAGCAACTAGTTTGGGCACTCTACATTTTTAGTTAGAGTAAAAATTTTAATAAGAATACAATTTATAAATTAAAACATAAAATTATAGTAATTCACGTATTAAGATTATGGTTGTCCATTACGCAACATTTCTCTCAGTACGTCAGACATCAATTAATGATTTCGAAAGCGTGTTATTTTCAGTCTCGTTCTTGATATCCAAAAATTAATGTAAATCATTCTTATTAAAGAGTAATCAACTCCAAAAACAGCTCACATAAATTATCGCCAAAATTGAGAAAAAGTAAAAGGCACTCTGTACATTTAAGAATACGAGAGTATATAAATAAATTATATATTCGTCGCATTTTGAATCGGTCAGGTTGTTCTATTGCGGGGCCACGAACGGGTTGACGGTAAACAAAAATTCCGGCGGGTTCTAGCCATAACATTTTTCAGGACACGGTAAACGATAGGCGTAGCATAACATAGGGAACGCTAGGTATTTAATACCAGCTCGCCGCGCTGTCCGCATTCTCAGGTGACAAGCCTTACAGCTCTCGCCGCTCGCCGCGTTTCTGCACCACCGTGGAAACTATAGCGCGCGTATACCCGGGTACATATATGTCCATACGTGTGCCGAACAAATAAGGCACTTGTGTTCCGAGGCTAGCGAGACTCACGGCCCCGCGAGACGGGTTTTGCGAGTAACCCTTTTGCCATAATCGGCAGCACAATACCTGTCGTCGATCGTCCACAGGACTGTCCCCTTTCCCTCCAAAGCCGCAAATGTTTTTGCAAGTAGATCGCCATACGCGGAGAGAGTAATCGAGTCCTTCGTGCAACATCTCCTATATAGGACTAACGCAAGTTTGATTACTGACTGTTTCGCCAACTTGAAATGGATGATTCCTCTTTTAATTCCGAGATGCAAAAAAATTTGTATTTATTTAAATTCAGTCTTAAAAAGTTCTTTAACGGTACTATTCCATAAATATCTCGAAAGTGAAATCATATCAAATTAAAAAAGTATTTTGTTTAAATGAGAAATATTTAATGATCTATTATTTTACTCCGGTATTTTAGTTGAAAAATTGATACAAACATCATATTATACAGAGTTACAAAATAGATTCGTGGTAATTCGTGACGTTACGTGTGATGCTTTTACGAAGTATACTTTCGTCATACGTGCGCCTATTGAATGCAACCACGTATACACAAAGTATGGAATGAGTTTACACCATGCGTTTTCTGCGCACGCATTCCCGCGCCTGTCATTAACTTGCGTGTAACATTACGTACATTGCTCTTAAAAATGTGTGCGTATCTTCCTTGTATGGTAAACTCGCTTAAGATGGTTTGAAAAAAAATCGAAACGTTCGATATAGGAAATTAATAATTTATAAGGAAATAGAATGACAGTCAAGTAAATACACTTTGAATAAAAATTTTTATGCTAAAATAACTGTAGTGTTCGCTCTCATTTGTCTTTTTTTATTAATATTTATTTGAATATTGACAGCTCAAAAACTACGATTTGTTGCTTTTAAAAATATTCATCATAATAATATAGTAATATAGTTGTCGCGATCAGAAACATTGTATTGTATATTAAATTAAGAAAATAGAAAAAGTAGAACAAATATATAAAAAATGTGATTGTAAGAAAAGTGATACTGAATTAATGTAAATACTAACTGCAGCATTCAGCACAGATGATTAAACTATTAAGCGATAATAGAATTTTTTCAATTCAAATGACTAGAAGACACGAATAAGAATAGATAAATAATTTTATATTTATACAGGATTTTTAATGAAAAAAGGTTTTACTGTACGAATATGTTATGAAATAATTCACAAAGACAAAGTTAGTATGATACAATAAACAAGACATACCATAATAAAAAAAGTAGCAACAGTTCATTTTTTTGGATTTTATTACTTGTTTTATTTACTTAATAAAAAGCACAAGATTACTTCTCTGTCTTTTTCGTCTTTGCCGAAGCTTGCTGTGCTTTCATAACCTTGTAGACAATCTTTTGCTCTTCGATCAAAAACGCACGCACAATCCTGAAAATTAGTGCAATTTGTTGTATATATTATATGAAATGTAATATGGATCTTTTACAGATTTATGTAAGGAGTAATTAATTCTAATTTGAAGACAAATAATCGTTCAATTCAGTGTAACAGTATTTATAATACATACATTATAGGATAATTTTGTCAAATGTCTAACATTGATATTTATTGAAAATATATTTAAAATATGAGCAATTTAGGATGTTAAACACATACCTTTCTTTAACACATTTGTGACAGAGAACTCCACCGTATACTCGCTTGACAGTTTTCTTACGTCTGCACATACGTGAACGTTCCATTGGCCTTGCGGGTTGAATACCCCTGAGCTTGTCTTTACATTGTCCACATCTTGGGATCTTCTTGGGTTTTTTCAGGTATTGGTAAACTAATTTACCACCCGGTGTACGTACACTATAAAAAAAAATTCATCTTAATCAATTTGTATAATAATAATATATAACTTATAAATTTGCCAAAAAGATTAACTTTAATATGATATTTGTAAATACTTTGCAGAATACAGATTAAATATTTGCAGTAATGATAGTTAAATAAATGTTGATAAGAGCAACAATTTAAGTTTAATAATGTTACTGTGCATCACATGTGAATTTTACACAACTTAAAGCAAATGATCAAAACATAACCTCAATCTTCAACAAGTTACTACAAGATACTACTGCGCTATTAACAAAATGAAATTCCTCTGTGAATGGAAACCAATGAATCTCATCTGATACTACCATGTACTATTATTTTTGCGTAGATACTTACACACGTCTTCTGTTGCTTTTTGTGTTGTACGACAAGCGTCGTCGATAGGTTAGTCGCTGTACCATCTTGGTTCTGCAACGTTAATTATTTTGTTAGTGAGAAAAATGGGATTATATAGAATCGCGAAGCATAATCGAACGCTGCAAATCACTGTATAAGGCACATAACGTTAATGCATCTGACGATTGATACACGCAATGTGGATATTATACAATTGTATCAAAATGCCACGAACCTTATTTAGATCCAAACGGAAGAGGAAACGGCTTACTCCAGCATACTCCAAAAAGAAACGCACGCACCGCACAACAAATTATCTGATGCTGCCATCTATCCATCAAAATACGAGTTAACAATGACAATTAAGAATACTTACTATTGATATATTTATTTCTTTTTTTGATAATAAAATTTTTATTTTAAATAAATAAATATAACAATAAATTAATAATTCTTAAAAATATATTAACTATTAGCATTTTGTTTTATCATCTATATATAAAGTAATAATTTAAAAAAATAAAGATTTATGTAAACGTAGTAATAAATATAAAGCAGTAATTATATATGTATATTTTTCAAGCATTAATCCGCTCGAAAAATATAATATTATAAGAAAACTTTTTGTAATAATTTCCGCAAAGATCTTTATCGACAGAGGTCGCCAAGATGTTATTTAATTTTCAATTTTTTTCGCTACAAGGCGTGTTACTTTCTCTAATTTAAAAGTTTCTAATTATGTAATTCAAATGTGCATATTTCTTTTACATTTATGACGAGTTTTCCAGAATTTGCAAATAATTTTTCAGAATCAGATTTTTAAATACAAACTGAAGCACTTTTTAGTGCCAAGAAAGTCTGCATTTTTTCTAAAACTTTTCATATATAATGTATGAACTTCTCTGAGATATTCTAAAACTTCTTATTCTAGAGAGAGAGTATATAATTTCTAATAAATTATAAATGTGAAAAAATTTAAGCAATTTTTCCAAAAATTATAGAATAAAAAAATTTAGGATATTTTAAAATTTACGTATGTTAAAAATTCTAAGAAAAGACGTAGACTTTCTGAGTTTTGGAACATTATTCCAATTTATATAAAAATTCTAAGAAAACTTTTCGTCATAGATACGTTTCAATTTTTCTTCCTTTACACGAATGATAATCTTTAAATTACATTACGTCTTTCTAACAAAAATTGCAATGCAAGACTTGAATTACAATCAACAGTAAGATGCGTGACGCATTATAATTATTAAAATTAATTCTGTAGCGATCGATCTTGATAGAAATGGGAAAGAAATATTACTATTATCAAAATTTGATATTTTATTCCGTTATGCTAGCAATAATTATATAATAGCGCGTTAGCAAGATGCAAGGATAGAGAAGGAACAAATCGGGTCGCGATTTACATCGTATAAGGTATATTATTTATTATATCTTATGTACATTCAACATCATCTTGACAACACCATAGGAAAAATTGTTTTTAGACACGTTCCAAAATTTGTCGACAGTAACTCCTTGTTCGCGCTTCTTTTTCCCCCCCTTTGCATTTTTCTTTATACAATGAATCGAAGACACACGGAGGTGATTCGCTTAACCAATTTTTTTTTTTTATGAAAACTCAGCTCGGCGAGTGTATATAAATTATCGTACGTATGTATGTATGTGTTTTGTGTATGTGTGTTGATTACGCGCGACGCGTGTGTGTCTGTCTCTCTTCCTGTGAGTTATGTATAATATATAGGACGGTACCTGTGTGTAATGCTTTACTTTTCCTCGTAGCTTTTCGTTTTTCGAAGCAGGTACTTTGACAGAGTTCGCTGTAAAGAGAGTCGTGGAAAGTAAAAATAAAAAAAAAGAAAACAACGCGCTCGTAAGTCATTTAATTAACGCTTAACTAAACATAATATATAATTAGTTGCATACAGATTCGATACAACGTTCATATTTATCACTGTAGTTGTAGCTTCGTTTCACCTTCTTTTTACAAAACAGAGTTCACTCAGAAACTCTAGAAATAGGGGAAGAATACGTCGCTCTGCCCTATAATAGTAATAGATAACTTATGATAATTAAAACGTTTTGCAATTTAGTCAGATCTCTAAGAAATAAATAAGTTCTTCTTCTTTTAATAAATAATAGTACACAATTATAAAATCGATTACACAGGAATAAGCGAGAGGCGATTTGCTTTCATCAGCCGTTTGCCGTTCTCGCTTTCTTTCTTAGCCGGAAAATTGAAAAAAGAAGCGCTAAAGAGAAAAACAAAAATTCACCGCAACGGAGACACTCGGGCGAATTGAAGCAATTTTGATTTCTCAGGTTTTTTCCTGATGCTCTTTTCTCTCCGATCTCGTTTCTCTAAATAAAGTTTTATACGTATACAATTCCTATAATAAAAAATCCATATTTAATCAAGTAAATATTAAATACATATATATATAATTATATATAAATATGTTTCCTTTCTCTTCTTTCTATAATTCCTGGTCGTACATATAAGAAAAATAATAAAAATTGCAAAATTATTAGGATAATTTATGCATAGTGAAATTTGAGGAAATAAAAAAATTATCCATATAAAATCATATATAATATAAAATTTATATGTGAAATTACGTATAGAATATTATATATATATATGTATAATGTAATTGCAATTTTCCTTTTTGAAAAAAAAAATAATACAAAAGTTATTTTTTAAATTACTCTTTCTACATGTAGACAGAAATTATACAAAAGAAGACATCTACACATATCTTATATATAAATATATATGTCTATTTATATTTAATGATATAGACTTTTTGGGGAAAAACTAAAATATGTAACATGAAGTATGATTGAAAACTTTGCGAGCATAGAGCGAAATTTCGTCACTTTCTGTAAAAAAAAGAAAAAATTGTAGAATGGGAGCGGTCCTAAGATTTCTGCGGAGAAGTCGAGGAAAACAAAACAAAAAAAAAAAAAACTCGGAGAAGTCCTACACGACGTACCTCGCTCTCATCTAATATATTTTCGATTTCGCATATTTTCTCTCCCCCTGTGCCTAACACGTAGCCATGTGTGTGTTTCTGTGTGATATTGATAGAGCTCTATGAAATCTAAATATCGAAATTAACTGTATCCGTAAAACTTCAGGTCGCACTCGCAGACTCGTCGCTAAAACACAGACAATTACAGCTTGAGAAAGTTCTTAAGACCTTTTTCTCCCGTCTGCGGGATCCTGGCCGAATTATTACCAAAGTTATTACAAACGAGATTGTGGCGCGAATTCGCCTTGCGCGCACGACTCTTCTTTCTTCTGTTTCCCCTTCGGCCGAGATCCCGCAAGATTTCGCCTTTATGTTTTATCGTACTTTTTTTCTCATTTAATCTTTAATACGAACATTTAGGAAGATAGCGCTATCGATAATTAATATTTTCTGAAATTTGTTAACATTTTCTATATAAAAATCTGCATTTGCGTATTCACTTATTGCTTCATAATCGTCGCCGTTCTTCGGTAGCCTTCTCTCTCTTTTTTCTTTTTGTTTTTCCTAAGGGAGATTTTGCCCTCGCCGCGCGGCCTTCCGCGATGCTTTTCGCTCTTCCCTTCCGTTTCTTTACCGATACGTGCGCGGAAGGAGGTACGGCGAGTCGAAAGATACCAGAGCGTATTCCGACATTTCTCGCTCGCGGTATGACTTCGAGCAACATTTCATTTACGAGAGAAGCATCGTTGAATCGCGGTTCAAGACAGAAGCGATCGATTTTAATTACCAGTCTAGTGTTTTGCAGAGGCAAGACCTTCGCTTTATCTTTGATTAAAGGAGAATTGGCTGGGACTGCGAAAGACGTTCGCTTTGTCGTTGTCTTGTATCTTATCTAACGCGAGAAATCTCGCCTCCCAAAACAACCTTCCGTTTCTGTCTGTCGCGATCCAACGTCGTTTCAATATACATCGTAGACTATATTACTAGCGTTAAACCGTTAAATTAGAAAATAAAAGAATTTCTCCGTGGCTCGCCGGACTCACTTGGAAGCCGTTTTAATCTCACGCGCAATATTTTCGAACGCATATGTCTGCCGCTCCGTTGGTCTCTTTTTAAGATAAGTCGCCGGTAACGTGCGTATCCCGGGTATTGCGACCCGGGATGTAGTCTTTACAATTAGCGAATACGGATGTAACGAGATACGGTAAAGCAAGCCTCTCGTCCGTTCTATCTTTTTTTCTCTCATCTTCTAAGGAAAGGAAACGGATTCCTATTATGGATACATGTATATTGGAATGGACGTTGCTTCGCGAGGAAACTCCTCGGTCGGACTGTGAAAATAAAAAAATGTTACCTCGTGAAGGCGCGTGCCTCGTATCAGTCGCACGCATTGTCGCTCGCGTATACGTGAGTATTTTGTCCGCATATCTTACACCTTCTGACTTTACATTTCATTCTCTTTACGTTATTCTCTTTTTCCGGCTGGCTTTTCTCTTTTGTCATTCGCTACGATTCGAGGACAGAATTGAAGATTAATCAGAGTAATTCCAACTCGATCTCGAGTAATGACGCACGCGAGGGCGTCCCTTCTTGTGCTCGCATTGCATTTCGCGATAATGTTGATATGTTAACGCATTGCTTGCTAATAAGGGACGCGTATGAAATCATTCTTCCTCGCGCTATGTCCTCCTTTGTTCTGCGGCACGAACGGATATCTCTTGTGCTTTTTCCGGCAGAAAGTTTTATTCCCGTTCGTCCCTTTTCACAGTGTAGTATTTATAACACAATATCTATTTATATATATATGTATATATAGAATGATTTCGTGATCGCACGCTCGTGTACATATGAATATAGCGCGAAAAAATGGGTCGCGGCAGATTCTCGTCACTCACCGATGCAATTTCATTCGCACTCACATTCACACGTCCTCTCATTTTCCGCTCGTTTATCCCGTGTCACGCAGTCTCGCGCTAGAATAACTCTTGCACACTCGCGTTGGCACATGTTCGCTTCGTTCGTTTCGTCGTTTGTCATTATAATCAAAAGGTATACCTATATGTAGGCCGCGCGTGTACGACATTTTATAGGTAATGCGAAGGCATAAGTTGTAATTTAGCATAAAGAGTTAATAATGACGTCTCGCTAAACATTCGCCCTTGCTCTCGATCGTGTACATTACCGAGGCGACATACGCGTAATAATGTAATGCACTTGCTACATTAACTACACGAAATAATGAACCTACACTGTTGTCACGCTACCGATTTCGGAAACTATTACGATCCGATTTTTGGTACAGTTCCCTCGTGATACGGTTCTCTATTTCTCTAATCGTCGTTTTTCCTTGTCAGATGCGTATTGCTATGTCGAGTGTCACAGACAAACACGTAATTTTAGTATACTTAAGAAAAGAGGCCAGGAACAGACATATTCGAACGACATTTAGGCCGATATGTTCGCCGTTCAATGCTCTATATCGCAGATGAATACGTATTAAAATGAGCTGCCATTTAGTACAAAATGTTACAAAACCTAACAAGCGCGATAATAGAATAGTAAAAACAAAATTCGGCTGTAAATCTTAATGAAGGTCTCCGAAGAAAAATATATAGTGTATACAATCCAACAGTTATTACACAAATACTTTAAACTAAAAGGAGAACATTCATTGGTGATGAAAGATTTCGCGGCAGTGATTGTAAGGATGGCTCGTTTATTTCCGTTGTCAGTCTGATCTTTAGATAAATCGATCACGGAAACGGCCTAGGAAACGAAAGAGTATTGGCGCTCGTTGTTCGTGTGGGAGAGTATATTACATTGATCCCGTTAAGACTCTTTCATGGTGATGATCTTTCAAGACATCCTGAAACGAGCTTCGTGAATAATCCGTTCCCGTAAGGCGTTAGATTTCTTTGACACTTATAAATCGCGGAAGTTTCGCAATAAGTATATCGTTCTACAAGTTCAGTAAAAGTCGTTGCACTTTATATGCGAGATGGCGAATGCGTGGTCCTCGTACTCTCTCTCTCGTTGAGAAGAGTCGTAAATGCGAAGAATGGATTTCCTTTCGATTCTCGCTAACGTGGAATGTCTGCAGCACGAATGCTTTGAATCTCTCGATTAAAATGAGACGATGTTTGCGTACCGCTTCGGAGGTATTATAAAAGCTTTGTCAACCTCCAATTAGTTCAACGGATCTATTTTCGCGCGAAGAGATATTCTCTCGAGGACATCGTCGCTCTGACTAGGTAATTACGAGTCCTAGATGATACATGGGGGAGGATCGTCATCTCGCCTTTCGCAGAGACGACACGTCGGGGCACCTCGAATTCGTGAGATCCATAGGGATAGCGATGTTTCGTGCCGATCAGTCAATTTCTACGTACGATCCGTTCGCGGGATTTTGAAGTCGCGGTTACACGAGGAAACCCTGTGAAGTGGCGGACATTTGCGCCCGTAATGCCGTCACGCTGTTCATGATCTTCTTTTGATGTCCTACGAGCGTTATGCCGAGGGCCGTGAGTTCCTGAACGGTGACGCGCGCTGCTGCCTCTAACGTCGTCACGCCCGCCCGCTCAAAGCTCTCTGCGTATCGTGACATCTTGATAGAAGCTAGCCACTCGCTGACGGAATTCAATTGCGTTAGATCCACCGCGTCTGGTGCCAATGGATTTGTACCCCTGTCGAAAACAACAAGATAAGAAACATCTCCTTTTGCGTGAATGAATAACGTTCACAGTGGGGACGAATACGAAGATGTTAGGGTACATGAGATTTCAGGATTTTTTAAATTCTTTTGCTAACCAAATATATTTACATTTGTAATTTAAATGTACTTTTTGAATGTTTTGGACTCATTGACAACGCCATAAGTTAACGACAAAGAAGCTAAAAATGAAATAAAGTAGATTATAGTTCAGCTGCAGACGCTCAACGTTTCGTCATTATTGAAATTACTAATAAGGAGATTTTGCAATACCGTTTATCCAAGATACGGTGAACGCTAAAGTCATGTTATCTTTTTCTTCACAACTAATTAAGAAAAGGATAACGTGACTTTAGCGTTCACCGTATCTGGGATAAACGGTATTACAAAAACTCCCTAATATCTTCGTTATTTCGTAGGCTATCAGGTTACAAAATACCATGTGTGGAATATCGTTCCATTATTGATATATTTTTAAATTAATCGAAATTACGTTTTACTTCTATGTAAATTATACTATCAGTATGCATTATTGGCTATAAAATTTAACCGTGTTGTTTCTTTTATGAACATGAAGAAAGGAACATACATACAAATGTTTAGATATATGTACAAATTGCAAAAAGGCATCATAAGTATGCAAAATTAGTGTTATATAAATTATTGGGAGATAAAAAGAATTAAAAAAATGTAAATTCTAGAATATCTGCAAAAAAATCTAAAGTGATTATTCAATTGATATAATTTATTTGATAAGTTTTTAAGGATAGGTATATAAAACGGGCCTTAACTTATATACATATATAAGTTGGTAATTTAAGTATATACAGTTAATTCCTAAATAGTTTTTTTTATGAATATACATATGCGTAATATTTGATCGGCTTTGTGTAAATTATAAATGATGAATTATACATTTTGAAAAATGAACATAAGTAATCGATGTATATATACGATAAATTCGTAAGTTTGGTTCATTTTTTGTACAACGTTATGTACATGCGCTATTAAACTTAAATACTGATACAAACATCCAATCTCTCTTCGGTTTAATAATAATCATACTAAATACTAAAAATAAAATTTAAAAAAATAATTATATCGTAATAAACATAATATTACTAATATGAAAAATACTAAAGTATTAATATGTGTTAATATATTATTCTCAAAAATAGTATTAGTATTATATTAATATAATACTCGTAATACTAATATTTCAATAATAATAATAATAATAATAAAACAAATACAATAAGAATAATACAGATACTATAATAATGACGACACAATGGCGATGTGATGACAACGATGAGGATGGAAATAACGCTAACTGCTAACAATAGTATTGTTGACGAGAGATGTATCATATGTAACATGTTAATGATACATAGTTTACAGTTTAGGTATATGTACACGTGAACGGATTACGGTGCATATGAAGGTAAGCAGTGCAACACAAACTAAGAGGTTTACCAAGCAGGGAGATGGCTGTCTACGTGACGGCAATATTTCATTATTGTGTCAAAGAAGCAGAGAGAACGTGAAAGCACAGTCAGCATAATCGAATTGTTGAAATGTTAAAGGACGAATTCTGTGTTATCTAGGGCACCGGACGAAACAGAAACGATTGAGCTTCTGTTCTTCTGCGCTTCTTTCTTTGTTTTCTCTCATCCACAAATAGGATTCAGTGTGTGCGAATGCCGCTTTTGATTCTCTTTTCTTTTTTTCTTTACCTGTTTCTCAAATGCACGTTGGAAGATTCCGATGAGGCAGGTGGGGGTGAGGGTGGACCACCCCGTTCTGTGATTCTGACAATTGTTAGCATTTGTTAGTGCGATGGAGGTCATACTAGGTGTGTGTTTTTATCTGCAGGCTAGTTTCAATCTATTTGACTTCGAATTTTATTTCTTCTCGAATTTTATCTCTGTTTTATCGTTCGTGTATATGCCGATACGAATACCTTCACGTTTCTTTTACAAACAGGTTTGAATAATTTTAAACTTTATACAAATGCATTTTATGTTCAATATTAAAAATTAAAAAAAAAACGGTTTTTGCGTGATCGATATTTCAACATGTGTGACTATGAAAATATTTCGGTAAATCACTTTTATTCCTATATTGGATAAATGCCTCACCTCCAGTCTGTAAATGCTGCGACAAGTTTTTAATGTAATATTTTCAGAAAACGTAAAGAGAAATAGCCTAATAGCAAATTTTTTTTGTATAATCAATAAATTACGTAAATTAATCGTTTCTCTTACAATGGCGTTGTTTCATCATATTCTGTAGAAATAATTTAGAAATTAATGTTATATGATTATAATATTTCTTGATGATTCATGGATGCAGAAATATGATCTGACACCGTTAATTATTAATTCTATTGTTTTCCATTTAATATATTACGTATAAAAATACTATTCTAAAATGGTCAACCGGTTGCACGCGTGCTGTACATATATGTTAATAAATCTTTCGCTAAGATAAAATCGATAGTTTTAATAAATTACACGATAAGTACTTGTATCGATTTAATGTATGATGTATGGGGTGCCATAAGACTATGGCTGTTCTTTTGAGCAATTTGTTATATATAGGCGATTTTTTTTTCTATCGAAAAAGACTTTGTCTTATCGAGTCCAAATTGATTAAAGAATTCGCAGTCGAAAGAAATGGCGTTAGTTTTGGGACACCCTCTGTAAATGTATGCGTGTGAATTTGTGTGTACGTGCATATGAATGTGTTGTTTATTATTTTTTTAATGCATATATCAATGAAAGCTATAATGGCTAATATAGAATTATGAGAACACTTTAAAAATTCTAATTGCTTTTATGCACACCATGTTTATTCGCTTTTATTCTCTAAGCTCGCGTTTAAATCTATATTGCTATTCGATGGTTGAATTTATCCATCATAAAATTTGGAAACACTCAAACTTTCAATTTATATCTCGTTTCAATTTTAATCGATAATATACGTTCTAACTTTGTATGGTAAAGTTTATTGCTTAGTTCAACATAGAGAAATTCTCTGTATCGTCTAACATGTATATCTATAACTACATCCTCGCATTTATCGATAATTCGTAGTAAAAAGACTGGAGAAGAGATTCTTTTACGACGGTACTACTCTTGTACATACAGTTTATAGCACACTCCGATAATGTATCGGCTGTAGTATACCTTTATTTTCGTCACATCTACTATTCTGTCCGACTTGGATTATATTATTTTTTTTAATACTATTTCGCTGGAAGAGCGCCTATGATTTTTCTACGACTAGCGCGATCATAAAAGATAATGCGAATTGTAATGATATAGAATGCAGTCTTTTGAGATTACGTCCGGTTTAAATGCCAGGCGTTAATTCTGATGGCTAAAAAGACGGGCAGAGATGGTGATAATGATGATGATGATACTCTTGCTCGTTTTAATTCAAGCGTAACCATTCTCAGCCGAAATGAGAGAATGGAACCCAGTTGGGATAGGTGAGCGGTGATTGTTGGTGTGGCAATGCATGTGTTGCTGCGTGTGTGTGATAGTGTAAGCTACGGCCGGCTCCTGGTGGCATTACTGGAACGGCAATCGCTGACTGGGCTTGTTGATGGGCCTGATGGCCGACTATGTCTACGAACGGGCTCGCCGTGCTCGCGGCTGGGCCTGGTGGCATCGCAGCCGCCGCTGCTGCCGCCGCCGCCACAGCCTGGGCGGCAGCTGTATGGCTTGTGACATAGTACGGATTGTGTGCAGGCGGCCTCACGCTGTAGGCGATGGTTGTTGTTGTCGTGGACGATAGTTGTCGCAGTTGCGTTGCAGTTGCAGTAGTTCGTAGTCAGGTACCAAAGGACACCACAAAACCAAAAGCACAAAGAATTAGCCCAGGGGAATAAAAAGAGGCGAAACGAAGGAATAGGAGAGAAACCAACGAGATTTCCAAATGCGAAATATTTTATATTGCGCCCCATTGGCATAGAGAACCGATAAATCGCTTCGCGAACAAAAGATACATGAAATAATAATGTAACAAAATAATATATGTTTTCTTTCATGGAATATTCGGAGAATCTAAGAGAGGTGGCTTACTCATTTCGTTGTGGTTACAAGTTCTTTTACAGAAAACACAAAATTACAGTTAGACTTGCTATATAAATAAATTTTTGTCTCATAGATATTTTATACTCTACTCAATTGCAGCAAAACTTAATTTTATCGAAACAAGTAAAAGAGAAAAGCAACATAAAGTATAAAATTAGCCCCCTGTTAAACATATAGTTGCATCTTGTGAAGAATAATTGAAATGCAAACCGTAGACTCAAGAAGTGTAGAAATGATAAGCGGCGAAAGCAATTAAAAGCTCTGTTGAAATCGTCGCATAATGCATGATCTCGACTAGGTGTCCAAAACACAATAAAAGTACGCAGACGACGTAGACTTTCGTCCATAAATTAATTTTCCCGCTAGCTAACTCTGAAAAGTTCACTCGGCCAAATGTATTTTGAAGCATAAAGCAGTATTGTTTACGAAATATAAAAATGTGACTCTTCGATATAAATAGCAACGAGTTATGCGAAGTGTATGCTATAATGAGAAAGAAGAGAAATTCGAATTTTCGAGGTAATTTTAATAATTATTCTACTTTCTTTCTTTCTCGTGCGTGTCGACAAATAAATATTAAAATGGCATAGACGCAGTAGAAAATTTTGAGGACTGTTACCTAAGGGATATGTCGATAGAATATTGAGAAGTACTTAAAAAAATATTTAAAAAATATTTAAAAAAACAGAAAAAGCACGAACATAAAAAGGAAGTGCGTATAAAGCTGTCCAGTATGTGTAGCCTGCTTCCAGTAATGCCAATCAGGTCGAAGTGTCACGACGACGCGAATACGAGTATGCCTGTGAATACGAGACATTGGCCTTCCTTCTGAATACATATGCATATTATATATGTGTATACGATTGTAGGATTGTGCGGGACGTCATACATCAATGAGCCACAATACCAAATCCCATTCTAAGTGGCGTGAAACGGATGTAGAGCATGATTCACGCGTGAGTGTTTCGGCAAATGAATGAAAATAATTATTAGTTGTCGAGAGAAATTAATTTATGGACACGATTTATAAGTCACGTAGCATGCGGCGTGATTCTTATTAAGATATTAATGAACGAGCGACTCAATGGGAGATAAATGAAAAAAAAAAAGAACGTTGAGATAATATCAATGAAACAATGATAACTGTTTGCAAACGTGCACTCAAAGCACTTAAAGCAAATTTCATTCGTTGTATGCCGATTATACATATCCCGTCATATTCCTTTGATTTACGTCGTATGATAATTACAATTGCTAAACATTTGATTCATGAAATGGATTTCCTATTTTATTTTTGCGACTAATATAACTTAAAAATTGTTTCGCAGTTTCCTATCACATATCAATATTTGACGATTACAATGACAAATGAGCGCTTTTACCTGTTCTGAGCGATTTTTCTCAATGTGTCCGGACTTCGTATGAGCTTGTCCAAAGTCTGTGTGAGATTGGCGAAGGTCGGCCGATGAGTGCGTTCTTTCTGCCAGCAATCGAGCATCAACTGGTAGATAGCCTCCGGACAATCCATCGGCGCTGGAAGCCTATAGCCTTTCTCGATCGATTTTATCACATCTTGATTCGACCAGTTCCAGTACGGCCTCTCACCGTACGACATCACCTCCCAACATACGATACCCATACTCCAAACGTCGGAGGCGCTCGTGAATTTACGGAACGCTATCGCCTCCGGTGCTGTCCACCGTACCGGAATTTTACCACCCTGAATACAAATGGTAGATTAATCGAGCAAGAAATTATAAATATATATTCGAGCCTTATTGGCTTCTATTAATTTTGACTCTGCAATTTAAATTTGCTCACCCTAGTCGTGTAAGCTCCTTCTGTGGCACTCTCGATCTCTCTACTGAGTCCAAAGTCGGCGATCTTGCAAACTAGAGCGGCATTGACTAACACGTTTCTCGCGGCGAGATCACGGTGCACATAGTTCATCTCCGCGAGGTACTGCATACCGCTGGCAATGCCACGTAACATGCCTACCAATTGGAGCACTTGGAACTTGCCATCGTTCGCGCGTAAGAAAGTATCTAGGCTACCGTTCTCCATAAATTCTGTGATAATCATCACCGGATTGCTCTTCGTCACCACGCCTTGCAAGAATATCACGTTGGGATGCTCGAATTGGCCCATTATCGACGCCTCTGTCAGGAAATCGTTACGGGCCTTGTCTGCGGAGCCTGGCTTCAGGGTCTTTATGGCCACGTCTATTTCTGTCCGTCCGTCGGGAGGTAATTTTAATTTCCCTCGGCAGACGTCGCCGAATTCTCCGCCACCTATGATCATAAAAAAATTGTCCAGAATATAATCAAATTACTAAAATACCTTATTTGATAACCATTCGTGTTCCATATAATAATGTACAAAATCGCACCTATAATAGCTTCTATCGTGATATATCCAGCGTCAATCTCTCGAGCAAATTCGCGTACTGCCTGATTCGGGTCTTCATAGGTGTGAGGATCCACATAACTCCTTGCACCTGCACCGCCTGCGCCGCCTGCGCCCGCCGCGGCGACCCCCACTGCAGGTGTGAACAGCGGCGTGGTCACTGCAACGTCACGAAAACAGAGTTCATTATATTAACACGAGGGCCGGTGGTGCGAAATTTTGACAGAACTCTAGACCGCGTGTCCCAACATTCGCTCTATCGCTCGGCCAACCGTGTCAAATCCCGCAAAAAAGAAACACTCACACATTCTCTCTCGTCAGCGAGTTTAAAATTTCCAAAAAACAAGACACAACCAAGAAAGCCAAACGCAGGTGGATTCTAAAATATGTCTCTTCTCTTTTTCAGTCCCACTTTAGTAAAAGAGTCATTTTTTTTACTTGTATGTGTTTATCTAGCTTAGACTCTGATGTGTTTAATGTCGAACGGCGGTGTCTATGTACGTTAGAAAAAATTCGCGCATATGTCAAAATGCACAATTTTTGCATGCTAAATTATTTTGAAGATTATTGCAATATATTCGGAAAATTCTGCGATTTTTTTTACACCGCTTGTCTCGGATGTTTCGCAAGATTCAAACAGTTTTTCTTTGTTTTACAATCTTCTTTGTTCACACCAATTTAGTTTCTGTTTGAGCCATCTCGAAACATCCAAGTATTTTGCATATATCGTGATAAGAAGATAAGCGATCGTGAAGCACGATCGCTTGAAGTTGAAGAAAAATAAAAAATAAGATTTTAAAAATTGGATGCAAGAACATGATGCAATTGCGTGCGAAACACGGGGCTGTAGCATGCTTTTATTACTTCCAAACTTTTCATCCATATCGCATATCTAGGACAGTGAAGAAAGAACAGAACGGAGTGTAGCGTAACTAAAGCTAAACTATAATAATCGTGGAGAACTCGGAGTGAGCGTACGAGTGTCGGTGCGTTCGGTTATGCCTTTAATATATCGTGCGGACATGTCCGGACATGTTACTGTTTTTCTTTCAGTCACGAAAATTTTGGCCGGAGATTATTTTGGGAAACAAAGGACTTACGCGAGAACTTGCTCTTGTTGTTGGTATGGGTTGTCACAATCGGTGAACTGTCCATTTTGCAGTGCACTGTGAACAACACAACAACCAACACACTAATTGACAAACAGCAAAACAAAAAGAAGCGGCGAGTGTACGATGATGATGATTTTTTTTTAATGACGTAAAGCAAGAAATGATACTGAAATATCTTTGTTTGATCACGAATAAGACCATTGTAAAAATACGTAATCGGATTCAAATAAAAATCCACATAACGCGTTGATTAAAAATGCACTCCTTTAAACGTATCTGTAATTTCTTTTTATCTTTTATGTTCTTCCCAGTATATATTGGACGAAATCCAGATATAAAAAGCATATACGATATTAACATCGACACACTGGAAAATACACATGCAATTGAAACGTGAGCAATGCAACATAACAAACATACGCAAGCATAATGCGCACATACGCGATACACATAATGTGTATCTAAGAAAATTAGGTATCGTGCACAATTGTTACTCGCGCGTGCGCGCGCTGTGTACTTGTGTTTGCTGGTGTGTGTGTGTGTATATGCAAAAGCGTAAAGTCTGACTTAGATTGAGAGTGTAATGCATGTATAGGGGTTGCAAAAATAATCTACACAAAATTGAGTTCCTAAAAAACAAAACTTGAGGTGTTTGGAGAAGACTTACTGTAGGTCACAACTAGTCCTGTAGTAGCAGGCGATTGTGTACATTGTTTCATTGGATTTTTTCATGGATTTTTCATGGAGGCAGGTTCGATAGATTAGGGGAATCGCACATGAAAAGAAAGAATCGAAAGAATTTGGTTAGAATAATCGCACTCAAGCAATGAGCCAGATCGATGTGAATTTTGGTTGGAAAGCGATCGTTTCTCTTTAAGTCCTTGTCGCGGACGTATTTCAGAGCCCGACTGCTTTCTCTTCATTCATTTTCTTTATGGTGTTAATTGTTCAGCTATCTCTCTTTCTCTCACTCTCATCCGCAAAAAAATCTCTACGGTATTGAGGGGGGTGTTTAACGTATTATCGTGGGTCTGTTTGTATACGGGGTATAGTTTCGATACTTGCTGGATCTAAGGGGGGCCAGTGATTCCAAAGTTAGTCACAAGACACGAGGGCATAGTGAAACAACTATGAAAGTGACAGGGTTGTGGGGGCGGGGCGGGTAATAACGATAATAAATTTTTAAAAAGAGAAATTTCGAGCAAAATGCAAACGTACCTTCACCGTTTCTGTATTCCAGGGTATCGCAGTCGCTCGGTTGTTTCTTGTTGCATTCGTCCGAGGCCCTGCTGCAACGAAATCATATATCAATCGAATTAAGCAAAGAAATCGCTTTTCGTGCGTTAGTATACGATAATTCGCGACACTTAAGATATATATATATATATTTCAAATATAGAAAATGATTTAATTACCTTCTAAGAATTAAAACGGTCATGATAATAATAATCACGAGAAGTACGACCACAGCAACGATCGCCCCTGCGATTATCCTTACTTGCATGTTGTCATCCTCGCCGACGTAATCTGCATGAAACATTTCTGTTGAAGGCGCGGTACAAAGGAGATTGCAAAATGTAAATCTAAATATCACTAAACGCGCTTACCTAAACCCATCGCGTGGGGTGTCTTTTTAAATATCACCGGCGTGTACTCGCCCCAACCGCGGGTGGTCTTAGCGCGAACCTGTATCGCGTAATCCGTGGAAGGCTTGAGACCTTTGAACGTGGCAGACAGCTCGGACGTTTGAATGACGGTTGCATTAGTGGCGTCGTCGTAGCGCGGGTAACACCTCACTGTACCAGATATCGAGATTATTAATCCCTCGCCGCCACAAAGCGATCGAGTGACAATTTAGAATTGATCTTGCCGTACAATGGCGTAGCAACATATTGTTATTATGGCTTTTTAGCTTTACCTTCATATCGCTCGACGAGATCGTTGTCTCCGCCAGCACCGATATCTGGCGCGTCCCAACTGATGCTGAGCTCTGAGCTCTTGACACTTGTGATCCTGACGTTGCTCACTAGACTTGGCACGCTCGCCTCTGTTGTAACAGTAATGTCCACGTATTCCGATTTGCCGACCAACGACGATACGCCGTTCTCGGCGAACACTTGGAAGCGATAAGTAGTCACTGCATTGAGGCCGGTTATCGTGATCTTCGTGTCATTGAAGATTTCCTGTTATAAAAGCAAAGTCAATTTTTTGATCGAGGAATAATTCAACTACTACGCAATCAATATAATCGCATATAATATATGATTTTGATGAAAACTCACGGTATTAGGAATGTATTTGACGCCCATGCTGCAGGAATCACAGTCCACTCTGTAAGTCGTGTCGGACCTGCCACCCTGCATATGCGGCGCATTCCAGGAAAGGATCACCGTGGACTGATCGACAAAGTTGACGGTCAGGTTTTGCGGCGCCGAAGGTGGTTCTGCAAAAAAACATATAGTCTTGAAGATTTTCGCGGAACGCCGACCTCTAAATTCTTTCCATCTTCCATATACACAAAACTCTTACTTTGAATATAATATATCACAACTAATAAACATTATATTGAACATTTAATATAACGCAAATATAAAGTACAAAATTTAATATTTTAAAAGAGACACACTCGAGGACACAAAGAACTTTAATCTTTCAGATATTCTTTGAAACTCCTAGATTCTTGGAATTACTTAAATGATTGTCTTTCTAAATTTTAAAATAATGACAAAAGACGAGCATTTTTTTTGGTAGAAATTGTTAATTTAATTGAATACTCACGCGTGCAAGGCATTTTCTTAGGGTCTTTTTCCGCCCGATAATAGCCCTGGTCGCAACGACACTCCGTGAAACCGTAATCGGAAGCTTTGCTGTGCTCCGGGCATGGCTCGCAAGTATGAGAGCCCGCCTCATGTTTGAACTTGCCTATCGGACACTCCTTGCACTCCTGCTTGTCCGTGTCAGCTTGGTAGCCAGGTTTACAGTGGCATCCGCCCGTCGGCAGATACCATTTACCATCTCCCTTGCAAAGGAAAGTCGGCTGGGCGATTTTGACGGCATTCGCAACGCAAATGCCGCGTGTTTGCTCAATAAGCGCAACCTCGCGACCGGTTGGCGTGGCCGGAAATTGAGCGAAGTTCACCGAAATCTCAGGGCAACTGATGTAGTACACCTTGATGGCCAAGATCGATATGCAAGCGCCCTGGTCACGAAAGGCGAAATAGACGCCCTTCTTCGTCACCGGAATCGACTTTATTTCGGTGTTTATCACCACCTCGGTGTTTGTGTTGAACCTACCCTCGCCGGCAGCTATACGACCTGCAAATACGTAAAATCATATGTAAAACCTAAATATTGAGAGCGATGAGTTTAGTCGACAACAGCTACATGAAAAAAAAAAAGAACCTAGTAACCCTCCGCCGACAACAAAAATTTTTATTCTTCCATTAGCAGTAATCTGATGTATTAGGGTTAATTTATCTATTAGTTATGCACAAAGTTAAAATTTTTAATTGTTTCCTCAAAAAAATATTCTTAATCTTTTTGCAAATTTTGTTAGATTTGTTATTCCCAAAATAATATATAATAATTATCCTACTTCTGAAGTAAATTTTTTAATTGTTATGCTTTTTATGTTATTATCACTTACCAATAAGTTTATAACTATCCGGTTCCCACGGGGGTGGCTCCTTGGTGGCAGCGTCAAACTCGTAGTAGAGTAGACTGAAAGTCTCCTTACAGCTGAGAGCATTCCCGGGGAACAACGAACAGTCGCGAGTCGTAAAATTGATTTCTATGTACATGCGATTCGCCGGACCCCTCTCTACGAATGGCGTCCACAGCCAGTTGTTCACATTGGTGTACGCTACGTCGCAGACAACGTAACTCCGCCAATTGATACCTTTGTCGAAGTTTGTAAAAGACTCCTCTACCCACTGCAAAACAGATTGAAAAGAAAGGAAATTACGTTAATATGTATTTTATGGGAATCCCTTTTTTTTTCTATTCTAATTCTCAGTTGAAGTTAATGAGACCAGCGTGGACAATGATCTCTACCTTCGAAAACGGAAACTCTCTTATTTCGAAGGTATCGAGAAAGCGATCGCATTTCGATGCAGGAAAGCATCCGGCACTTAAAATCCGCGATGCTAACCTAATTCTACGTGTTACCACCAACCGCGACGAAAGCGAGAAAGCACCACCCGCCGTCGTCATTGTCGTCGGTCGGCCGACATTGGCCGTAGAATCCTCCCTCGGTAAATGACGAGGCGGAGAGGCCAGGTCGTCGACTTGCGACAAACAGACCGCAAGGAATTACCGGCGCGCGTTACCATTAGTTTTATTGCCCCCCCTTGGCTCTCGGGCTCGTCCCAAGAGCGACCGCAAAAAGTTCCGACCAGGGCAAGAAGGATCCATCGTTTTATTTAGAAAAAGAAATATGTACAATCGTAATCAGTATTAATCGGCGTTGCTCTCGGCTCTAATGCTTATAATACTAACAAATCTTTCGCTCTCTTTCATTCTCTCTCTTTCTTTCTCTCTCTCTCTCTCTCTCTCTCTCTCTCTCTCTCTTTCTCTCTCTCTCTCTCTCGTTCTTTCTTTCTTCCCTTTCTCTTTCCTTCGTTCTCTCTTACTCTCTCTCTCTCTCTCTCTCTCTTTCCCTCCCTCCCTCCCTCCCTCCAAAGCCGCTTTTTTTTACGCGTCTCTCCGCTCCCGCGTATTTCATATTCGGACCAGGAAAGACTCGGCAGGTAAGGAGTGACAAAAAATGGTAGACCGAGGTAGAGCTCGTGAGCCTCTTATCCAGAAGATTTCCTCACGGACGTGTTTCCGGCAGGCGGGCTGCAATAAATTCAGCCGCGCCGGCTACCCGGTCGCAAAAGGGAGATTATTACGGGGACGATGACGAGGTCGAAAAAATTTCATTAAAGCGCTACCGGCGAAAAAAAGCTTTTTCAGCGGTTCGAGAGTACCAGTAGCCGGGAACCACGGAGGTGCAGTTCCGCAATTCGCCGTCGTCCGCGCATCGAATTACGATCCGGTACCCTTCGCACGCCTCCGATCGCAATTAATAGTTTTTAGCGAGGTTTGCGAAACTGGATTCGTGCCGCTTTTAAAGTAAGCATACGGTGCGCTCTTTTACGATAGAATACTCTCGCAAATGTAATTGGATTAATGGATATTATCGTTTTATACACGATTCGCGAGAATGAAAATTCGAACCTGCTACGCGCTCTTTAAAGCATTCTACATTATTATTTTTATTTTTCTGTTAATCGATATTGCGATGTTTCTCTCTAAGGATTATCAGAGAAATGAGAAAACGCGCTACTATCACCGTCGCACGTATTTATTTCGACGCCTTCGTCGAGGTTCTTTATCGTCTGGGAAATTTCATTAAGGACGGTAAAATTCATCCTCCCTTTCGCATAGAGCCCTCCGTGGCTGTGTCTATGCCTGCTGCTTCCATCCTCGCTGCAAGCTGCGAGGAAAAGACGAAGAGACACGGTGTCGTTAACGCAGCGCGGCATTTAATTGGATCGCACCGAGAGTCGTCCTTGTTTTAATACGCCGCGTCGATTTTTCGGCGAGACGGATTTCCCACTGGCGCGACTGTCCCGTGAAATTACTCATCGGAATTGGAAGAAAAGGCGATTAGCCACTGCATTATATTTCATTGCAATCCCATGATATCGGTTCCCGTCATCCCTGTGTGCACAGACACATTTTTTTCGTTCTAGCTTTATGGAAGATTTCCACTTAGTTAAGATTTACGTCACAAGTAAGACTTGTACTGTAGAAAAAGATTATAATAGATCTTGTAATTTTTCATGTGCTTACTTGGTTAGAAAATTTGTGTTAAAAGTTACACATTTCGTATGTCCCAAATAATTCACTCAAATTTTTGTGTTTATTTAATGCAAGACAAATATGTTAAAAAGTAACTTAAATGTCATATAAAAAGAGTTAACACAAAGACCGTAACATTGCTACAATTCGTAAGCAATCATATTTCTGCATTAAAATAAACATTTATATTATGTTAAACGTCTTATTCATAAAAGTATTTTATTTATATTTATCTTAGAATTTACATTAAAACTTTTTGTGTTATTTATTCACGTATTCATACATTATGTATTTATTATTTCAACATAAAATATATTGAATATCAATTTAACACAAAATATTCAAATAACACAATTATATTAAATTTTAAATTAACACTCAAATACTAAAATTTAACACAAAATTTTGAGTTGACTGTTTCTGACACAAATACGAGAGATTATTAAATGCTTAAAATTATAAAATATTATTAGCAGTGTATAATAATGTTGTGCAATGGGAAGGAAAAAGATTCTAATGAAACCAACAAAATGGCTATCACAACCAGAAATTCTTTATTTGCTTCGTGAAATTGTCATTTCTTATTGGATTCTTGTTGGTTTAATTAGAATATTCTTTTTTTAAATACTATATCACGTACTCCAGAATGAAGATTGGAGGTATAACATAATAGCTCAATGTGAAAATATCATTGGGATTAGTAGAGTAGAATACATACGATAGTTTTTTTCTAGAACGTATAGTTATCCGGTTGCATTAAGTATAACCGGTAGATTGTATGAAACATTTGCGTATCGTGCGATCGACTGATGATCGTTTGATGTCGATGAAAACTATGCCGTGGTTAGCGTCTTTGTGGTCGAGTATCGATCGTGCGCCCTCGTCTCGCCGTCTTGTAGTAGGTAGACGTGTCTCGCTATTTTCCGCATTGGCGGAGAAAGCACGAAACGAAACGAGAGATGGCACGTGTAAACCACCAACATCGTTTTCCTCAGTCTTCATGCATTTCAAGGGTAACAACGGATGATGAATCACAAAATTGTATTGAAACCTCTGTGACGTTCCATTTGTGTTATTTTTTTACACGTATCCTCACATCCCTGAGTCTTTATTTTGTGCACCGTATTTTTTGTTGTCAAGACCACAGCAAGTATCCTTGTCCGGTGAAACTCTCATCAACTATAACTATTTGTCCTGGTTTTTTTTTATGGTTAGACATTTACGATTTGCTGGAGAAAAAGCACAACGTTGACAAAAGATACACTTTGAGACTAATGTGGTTGGGACAGCCTAAATTACCTGAGAGCTACCCTGTGGTGCTTTCACTACTAGGAATCCTAAGGAAAAGAACCGTTTGTCACCCATGGCTTCTTTCTCGCAGATCAAACCGTGGCAAATAAATAGAGATAGGAGTCGATGGCTTAGAAGTAAAAGTCAATAAGTTCAGAATGCGCTCGCACTAGCGAGATGAGCGGAAAAAGAGGAAAACTATAAAGACAAACGTGGACGTAGGATACTGCCACCCTCGTGGTTAGGGCACTACCCCTACGCCCAGTAATATCGCCACCATAATCGCAATTCCGACGGCGTAGCTGTCGGATAGGGGAGGTTAGCGAGAGTCCGTAGGAAGTCTTCCATGAGCAGGAAGGGGAACGTTACGAACTTTTAGTCCGAGGGGTTCGCGGATCTTAATATATATTGAGCTCTCTCGTGTCGGGGGGGGGGGAGTTAACCCTCCACCCTTGGGGTGAGGCTGCATCGGCAGGCACGTAGGGCTCTCTCCTCCGTCAAGTTACGTGCATCCGGCACTACGGACCGCTCTTGCGACGGACACGTATCGCATCCAGACGCGATCGAACTTTCCCCCGCTCTTCTTACCATCTCTCTTGGCCGACACCTTTGGGAGAACCGAACGCTAATTGCGTTCATAATGAAATTACGCGGAGAATAAAAGATCGTTATTAGAGAGCTTCGAACTTTATACGGAAAGAACGATTTTGCTGAAGTGTCTAAAAATTTAATTTTGATACTGATCTGAAAATAATTCTGTTGGATCACAAAATAATTATGCAGGAAATTCAAGTTCCATAAGCAATACTGCAAACAACGTTTGCAGGTTCTGGTAACCAGTTTGAGCGTCTTGCATAATGTTTTTAATAACCTAACATTATCTTTAGATCCATATTCAGTTAAATTTTTTAGATACCAGAACAAACAAAATTCTTTTCAAGTATTTAATGTTAAATGAAATTGATACTTTTAATCTCGAATATTAGACATACATACAAGGAAAAAAGAGAAAAAATGTGTACAAACAGAAACATTTATAATATATGTACATTTTATAATCTAATTTCGAAAAAAAAAAAGAAATGAAATCTCTCTTATCTTGAGTACATAATAATTTTTTCTTAAAAAAATTTCTAACAAATATATCTCAAAGTATATTTTAAGATTGTCAAGAAAATATTTTTGTTAAAGATAACCATTAATTAAAAGAATAAAAGTAAATAAAGTAATCAAAATGTTCTTAGCAGTAAATTATTTTTCTATAATGTGTGTAGGAAGAATTCTAAAGACACGAGTAATTTCAGTAGACAGATGTAAAAGCAAATTTATAGTACGTACATAGTGAGCATTCTGTCAATTATCCTCTCGTAGGAAGTTCATTAACTGGAGCACGGTCTGATTCATGAAATGGTCGTCGCTTTAAATACAATAGCACCATAATATCGTCCGCGATATAATACAACGTCCGGACGAGGGTAGATGGTCTGTTACGGGCGAACAAGTGCACATATGTGTATCCCCGGGCAGGATGGGCGGCCATCCCTTGGACAGGGGTGGTTACGCCACGCGCCAATCGAAAACTTTATGTAACCGTTTATTTCGCGCACCCCAAAGCCGATATAACCGTATTTCAGGGCGAAAGATTGGCAGGAAGGCCGTTTAAGGAAGAATTTCCACGGTTCCTTGGCACTTAACTGAGATTTCTTTCTCTTTCTCTCTTTTTTTCTCTCTCGCGCTTACATAAACGCGTGCGAATATGCGTGTATGCACGCGTTCGAGGGGAGAAAAGATCGTCGGTGAAATAAGGAGGTTGGGATGAGAGAGAAGGTGTCGGGTGAGAATTTATTTCTGGATTATTCGAGCCGAGGAAATGCTTGCGGGGTGCGGATCTTCTTTCCAGAAAAGGACAAATTGTTCTCCTCCGCGGAATCGAAGTTCTGTTGGGAGAAGCAATTTCCAGACGCGAGATTTACGACGCAAAGATCGACTCCTCGTTTCTCGCCAAGGGGAGCGAAAAATTCGACTATGCCGATATTCGATGACCCGATGTTTCTATTTGCCGCGCGCAGGTCTGAAATGTATTGGGGATGATACAGTGCTTTCAGGAAGAAAAAGAGGTTCCGCTCTCCTTAACACAACAAAAAAAATTATCCTCCCAATATAATCGAAAAAGACTTCATCTTACTTGATTTATGTACATTAAACGACATATTATATATATATGTGCTCTTTTGAGAATTCATAACCATTCATCACAGAATCATATTTCAATATCTATTTACAGGAAGAATCTACTGCGTGACACGAGATTATTATGATATACTTAATGATCATGTGTTATGTGAATCTCATTAAGTTTTCCGACGTGCCGGGAATGTCTTCCTAGGATTCAAGATCATTTCAGAGAAACGGGTTTTTAGGCGTATATCTTTTTTGCCGAAATTCATCGCCGATGAGCTGCTTGCTACTTGTCGGACGGCCGTCGACGGCTCGTGTGTCTTATGATAACCATCCATCCGTAATGAGCTTAACCGTCGTCGTAATATTTCGAGTTAGCGCGGTGCACGTCGTCAGCGTCGCGTGTCAGGGGGGCTGAACGCCCCTGACGAGACAGCGCACGTCATGCGGTAACGAGAAGGGCCGTGCAGGGCCACGTGGACTGAATCAGACAAGCTTGAATTTCCTCGCAAATCTCTCTGCTCGAGAATCTTCGGAGATTGAAGCAGATACAGTTCAAATCCAATTATCGACCACATAGGCACGGAAAAGATAAAAGGAGTATGATCCCTCTTAAGAAGAACATTTCACGGACACAATACAGGGCGCGGAAAAGTAGAGAAATAAATGTCAATTTTCCTCGAAATTATGGTCCTCTTCCATGAAATATCGTAGTATATTTTGTAATTTCGTTTTCCTGTGTAATGCATTTTATCCGAATAAACATATTTTCATTTAACAAAGTATATATCTTTTAAGACCGCGTAACGTAAATATACAACAACAATAAAGAGGTCAAGCTGTATCTTTAGTGTACTTATAATATATTTAAATATATGTATTTTTTTTATTACAACTTGAATATCTACCGTAATGTTTTTGTAACCCTCTTCCACGGGGATTCCTGATCACGATTATTAATACATCTAATCATACCGTGTAATCGATAAAATTTTTTCTATCGCCTTGCAAAAAGGTCCAGCCGAATTCGGTATAGTTCTATGCTAATTCGCACATTCACCCCGGTTAGTAGGCGGAAGAGAGGCGTCAGCTTTATAAAATCGTGACGAATTAGCCCGAGGGTCTGCGCTCTCGTTGGGGGTTGAGTTTAATATCGGAAGGACTCGGTCGAGCGGTGGACTCTCGACACACGCCCCTGGACCTGTCAGTTTGACGTATCGCAGTCGCAGGAATCCATTATATAGTCAATTACTCCTCGTGATAGGGAACGCGGCGCGCAACGGACCGCCGTTCTCTCTTTCTCTCTTCCTGACACCCTCCAGTGCATTCACGCCGGAGCCGCGTCGCACAAACATGTACATAAATTCGTTCCACGCGCGCGAAACACGTCGGTCAAGTGGAGGACGCGACCCGCACGCACCAGCTCGTCATATCGCCGATGATTATCGCCAAGCGGGATCTAGTCCTGATGATTTCAGTTAAAGGCGCGTATCACTCGCTTGACGAACGAGAGAGCGCGCGCGCTTTGTATTCAATTTCAGTGCAATGTGAATCTGTCAAATGCGGAACAATAGTCGAAGGATATTTCTCATCACTCGCATACGCATCCTCCTACATTCACGAAAAGAACGATTTTGCTAAACTGATCTGAAAATAAATTCTGTCTGGCTGCCAAAGTAATTATATATGCAGAATAGTAAGTTCAAACATGAGCAAGCCTGTAAAAAATTCTGACATTCTAGCAATTAATTTGAGCATCCTACGTGATTACGTTTTGATAATCCAACAAAATTTATTTTCAGATCTGTATCTAGTTAAATTTTTAGATACATTAGCAAAACCGTTCTTTCCATATATTCGATATCGAGAAAATAAAGACGTGTTAAACAAAAAATTGATAAATTATTCATTTAAAATAATCTGATTTACATAAATAATATACTACTTTTGATAGCTGAGAAATTTCGCGTGATCTTCTTGAGCAAAACTAAAAGCTGATCGTTTGTTAAATATAAAAGCAAAGGACTCTCAGAACGTTGCTCTCCGAGGAAAATCGCTCAGACCGTCCGGTCAGTCGTTAATCCATCCGGCCCCCTTACCTAATACTTTCCTCCGCCATGACATCTCAACGAGATGTGTTTCGCGGGAAAGTTCGGCCAACTTTAATAAGACTTAGAAACGAGTCTCGAATCTCACTGTCATCGTTTCTTCTCGCCCACCCTCCATTTTGTACCGTCGATATATTCCACTGCCTTTCCCCCAAGTCCATTATCTCTGATCCTGCGGTACGAAATTCTCGTGGAAAGACGCGCGTGGCACTGTCGAGATTTCAGATGAAAGCGCATTAAGCTGCGAATACACACACACATCCACATATTTGCAATACACAGTTCACGTCCGTACATCCCGCACACGGTAAACGGCACCGAGGAATCGAGGAGGAAACGAGGAGCAAGGAGCCACTCGAGGACTTGCGTCAATAAACAGAGTCTCGTCTAACGACGCGGTCCGGATGACGGATATACGGATCTGAAAGTAGAAGAAGAGTGACAGAGAGAACGAGTGCAAAAGAGAAAGAGGCAGCACGGTTGTGCGTGCAAAAGAGTGAGAGAGATGAAGACGGAGCGCGGCAGGAACAAGAAGTGAGAGGGCAGGAAAGAGAGGCGAGATAGGAAGAGAAAGAAGAGGAGGTGGTGGTGGAGGAGGAGGAGGAGGAGGAGGAAGAGGAGGAACGAATGCGGAGGCAACGGCCTGCAGAGGCCCCGAAGGCCGTTCACATGAATACCAGTCTTTCCATTAGTACTCGAATGGAGCGGAGAGCCCCGGCCCAAGTCTCATCTCGATGCATGATCGATACTCACAGATCCAATCTTACCCAGGCTTCGCGATGCTGGCTGGACCACCGCGAGATACAATGTAACCGGTACACGCTTAACCCTGTATGTTACTCTCATTGCGCGTGTCTTACAGGTAGGATATCCGGCGCGGTGTAACCACCGGCTAACCGGCTGACTCTAAAAGATCGTTAAACACGATCTTCTTAAGATTTCTCTCTTTCTCTCTTTCAATCTTGGAACGGTCTATAAACGAACGCTTTACCGATACCGATCGAGATATATCTCTGGTCTAGATGGACTTCGCTCTTTGTACGCGATACGACGTGCATACAACGCGAACTTCTTTACTCGGATTACACACAGCGGGCGAATATAGCACAGAATTTCGAGGTCAGCAGTGGAAGCGCAGCAAGGCGCATACGTTAAGTAAAGGTATTCGCTGGGGATAGAAGTAGATCTGCTATGCACTCGGAATGATTCAATACGTGAGTATCGTTTCGTTGAAACTATACTTACAGAAAGATTGCTACTTCATTGATGCATCCGCGAGATACTTGGTACGAAATGATTACATGCACTTAAAAACTTTGTAGAACTCGCATCTTACCTGAGAACACTCACAACTATCTTAGCATTTTTTACTTGAATAATTAGTTCTCCCATTAAATACAATTTCCGTAAAAAATTCTATTTCAAAAATATGAATAAAAAATGTCATAATATGTATACATATGATGTGTAAATGAGAGAGAGAGAGAGAGAGAGAGAGAGAAACACAACAAAAAAACTAGATTATTGTAATGAAATGTGTAAAATAAACTTTATACACTTTAGATCGATACGGAACTATCAAGGGAGTTTGTACAGATCTAAATTTTGTGAATTCTATTTATAACTTCCTTATACATCTGAGCGCGGTGTAATTCCAAGTTTGGTTTCCTCAATTTTCTCGAGTTTACGGTTTAGAATTCGCTTTCGAGTGCGCAACAAGCTGACATAGACGTAGACTAGCTTTCTTCGGAAAGGGAGGGTTCCGATACGTGTTGCCGATACGACGAGACGTCGTAAAGGAAGGGTCGATCGGCCTTCTTGATGTACGTCGGTTTGGACGGAGGCTCTCTGCTCACACCTTTCTTCCCTTCTTTTTCGACGCGCACAGTCAGGCTTTTCCAAATTGACTTTCGCTCTGACTGTCACTTCTATTCCGCTTCCTCCACACGACCCTCGGCTACTAAAGAACGCTTGGTATGCGTCTCTCGCGTCGAGGCGAGGGAAGAAAAGCTGGCGGAACACCTCTCTTTCTCTTTCTCTCTTTCGTCGCTGCTCTCGGTCGGTCGGTCGGTCGGTCGGGCTCCTTATTTCAGGGCAACGCTGGCTCCCCGGGATGAATCATCGATCCTGCGTGCGTACGTGCGTGTGGATTTTCGTCTCGCGTGTGCGCGCGCGTATACGAGCGGCATACCGAGAGCTTGGGATATAGTTCTCTGCTGCTGGAGGTCCTTTGAGGGGGTAGAGAGAAGTGCATGGATGCGAATCCTACCGTTCGACCCTCCAACAAATTGGCAATTCACCACTATGAAGAGAGAGAGAGAGAGAAAGAGGGAGGGGTGAGGGAGGGTAGGAGAGCAAGAGAAAAAAGAAAGTCCCTGGAAGGGTCGTTCGATGGTTAGTACGCACTCGAATCGTTGTTTTTCTCGCGCTAAACGTCACATGGTCAGTGATTACGCGAATTATTACAAAGTCCCTTCATTTGCGGTTTCCACGTATTATCTGATCGTGTACATAAGAAGAGTTACGCTTCACGAAGTTTAATGATACAATTTCCTGATAAAAGTCTCGGCTTGTGTGCTGTCACACGGAGCCAATTAATGACATTAATTATTAATAGCAGGGTCCAGGATAACTATGGTATTACTTAGTGGATACGGTATTAATTAGTAGATACTAATTAGTAGAAAAGGTAGTGTCTATAACTAGTAGTCTCCCAAATTATTCATGATAATGTAACACAGCTGAGGCATCTCTACTACGAACGATGCTAGTCTGATGTCGAGATGTTGGATAAGCAAAGGTAGAATGCACGATCGATCCTGCTGGCTTCAAAGCGACACCGTCCTACCGACAATTGACGAATTCAATTCCGATAACTCGCGACGATCCGTTCCATCCGACTAACGGACTTCCTCCGCTGACTGTGAAGTTTTCTGAGAGTCGGTCGCCTTGCACGTGAGCTGACGGTTGCTTTAACCGTTTCCTCTCTCTCTCCTTCTTCTTCTTCTTTTTCTTCTTATCTCTGTATCCTGTATCCATTTATTTGTCGTCCTCTCTCGGCGTGGAGTACAGGGTCGATGAAAGGGAGACGAGTAGGACGGAGGAGTCGCTGCGCCCGTGACACTCTCGCGCGTCCCGCCGTTCACCCTCTTCCCTCCCATCCGCTTGCAACCCCTTTCTTTCCGCTGTTTTCCCCATGGGCAACGTGGTCACGTACCGGTCGTCATGGAAACCCGCGCCAATCGAGATGGAAACTCAACCGTGGGACGCTCTCCTCTCTCTCTCTCTCTCTCTCTCTTTCTCTACCTTTCTATTTCGCTTTCGCCCTCTGTTCCTCTCCCTCTTTGCCAACGTGCTAACGTATTCGCATCTCGCTCTCTTCGTCGTTTCCAAATTATCTCTCGCTTCATCGTGCTCCTTCTTACCACCCGGCGGTTTCTCTGTCTTCATCTCCTGATCGTCCCCGCTACGAAATCCTCGTCCTCGCGCACCCTCGCTTCCCAGTCACTCGGTCTCGTTAGTTTAACCCACGCGCGCCGAATCGTAATGGGAAACGTACAGATGCATTAGGAGAGGCTTTGCCATTCTAATAGATACCTCGTCGGTAGGCAGGGCGTACTCAAAAAGGCACCGTCAGTCTCTCCACGAAACTTTTTTATCTATTTTTCTTACAAGTCAAAGGGATTGAAATTACGGTAGAAATACGGATCGAGATACTTATTTTCTAACAATGGAACTTACTATATATACATATATCATATGCACTTATATTATATCAATTTATAAATTTTATTGAATAACGTTTTTTTTTTTTTTAAATAAAGTACAGTTCAAATATCTAGCCCTAAATTGCTAAGCTATAATAAAAAGAAGATAGGTCATATAAAGAGCATTTTCAATCATATGTTTTTTATATGACTTATCTTCTTTTTATTATTGTTTTTTTTTTAAATCATAACGTGAATATATAATAAATAGGAAACAAAGGCCCTAAACGGTGAAAATCGATATTTAGTACTTAAATAATTCGGTGTAAATTTACATACTACGTATATCTAATCCTGCAAACTGCGCACCCCGAATTTAATTTTCAGTCTTAAAACACAATCCTACAGGAAGGAGTAATATCACAAATTAAATCGATAAACAATTTAATATTAATATTCATGCTCGTAAGCATCTTAGGAATATAACTTAATAACCTGATAACCATCTTTAAAAAATCTGTAAATAATTTTATTGCTAAAAATATTACCTCAGCTGCGTTTATAAATTTTACTATTTCTGTTTTGTTAATTATCGCGCACTGTCAATTATTAATTACAAACTCTAAACCTCGCACGCGAATTTAACGAGTAGGTAAAAAGCACCAGAGACGCACCGTCGACATTTGCTGAACACACCGGGCAGATCGATAAAGACGACAGACGATCGCGCGGTAAAGAAATGCACGTATACACCGTCGGCGTGCACCAAACGCGACATCGACTATGCAAGTAGAGTCTGCAACCTGGCTCACGTACAATTGGCGTCGTAAAATGCGGCGACGCGGACGAGGTCCCGTACATCTTCCGGTCCGCGTTTGACCCTGCCGCGGCCGTGCCACGACTTCTCGACCTCTTCTCCCTGCCGTATTCCGCACGCGATCCCATTAATTCATCGTGAATTCGAGATCCGTCAAAAGGGGAACGACATCATAAGCTCGGATTTATGCCACTGATGCGATGCGGCGAGCCCTATACCTGCGGCACGCCCGTCTTCGCCTGGGAAACAGATGGTAGCCACAGATTTCGTATTCACCGTGGTAGCCCGTCTTTATGATTTTAATTCGTAGAAACTACTTTCGGGTGCGCTGCATCTTGCGAGTAACATCCACGTTTCTCGAATACGATGCGGCCGTTCATAGCCAGTTCGCGGCATGAAAGTTAAGCCGAAACGCTATAATTTTTGTCATCGCTCGCGGTGATAGTATCCTTTAAAATAAGAAAAGTATAAGACAATTTTATCGACATCTTGTTGAAAATTAGCTTTACAGTATTAGTTACACTTTCTCTAAAAAACTTTTCGTTCCATTTTCTCTCTCTAAGGTATATGAATGTATGATTGTTCCGCTTTAAGTGCAAAAGGGAAACGCAATGAAAAAGACCAAATGGTATCGCTTCATTATTCACGACTACTCGTGCATGATAGCATAATAATCGAGATGTTTCATATAGACACATTTATCCGTATCGCATTTAGCAAGCGACATGACAGCTCGATGACAGTATCAAACACCGAAATTTTTGATCGTACAATTCTAGGGGCGATAATACCAGAATCAATATTTACATAAGACGCTCTATATACAGTTCCCGCCGTTGGACGAGGCTTTTATTAATCCTCATGAAAATGGAAGGCGACTGGCGATGGAGATTGACACGCATACATAATGCTGCGCGTGCGCTGGTTCCCAGGAACTAACGACTGTTATGCAGCCGTCGACGATTTGTGACCTGGCCACTACTTGGGCTAGGTCAGCATTCGTCAACGATTTATGAAAGATCGGTTCATTAAGGATAGGGTTTATATAGTTCTAGAATTTCTCTCTTTAAAAGAAATTTTCTTCAAAGAAGCCGAGTTTCCGTCAAAAAGAGATCATTCATTAATCACTCATGACAAATGAATGCTTTTGTGTCCGTTTCCTATTCAAAATGTTTATCAGTACATGCCGCGCTTGAAGATTTTTCATTTCATTCTGCACACGAATTTGACGTTTTCAAATTGAAAACCAAAATGTGTGCGTTATTACAGTCGGCGGTTGCAAATATTTGCTCGGATGGTACGAATCATTTGTCCAATCGAATGTAATCGTTGAAGCACATCGACAAATCGTCATCGAGGTTTCAACCATCTGTCGTGAAATCTCGCCCCTGCAGGAATAAACACCGCCGGATAGATATTGCGGTCGTAGAGAATGGCAAACGAAGCGCAATCACGTTTTGCAGAATGGCACGTGTCTCGGCAATCATGTAGATTCGTGGCAGAGCGAATGGTCGTGATTTAAAAATTAAATCTTAATCGGACAGAATTCAAGCCCACGCTTCATGCTCGTATCCGCACGCACACTGATATACGGACGCACATATGGTTCGGACTGGATGGGCTATAGATCTCTTCTCGCTCTCCTCCCTCGTTCTCGGCTTTCTTCTTGTCGGTTCACTCGCCTGAAATATCTCAGCCAGTTAAAACGCTATCAGTTCTAATAAACGATCATTCGTCTGTTTCGTCCTCCCGTCGTATCGTTAATGTCGTGGAACACGATGAGGATGAAGGTGGGGCAGAGACGACTTTTTTAACCTGCACAGTCACCCGACGCGAGAGAGAGGGGGAGATTTAGAGAGAGATCGGTCATCCGAGATCGGCGGCGATGATCCGACGAGCGAGCGTGATGACGATCATCGCACGGGTCAATGTCACTATCAATAAATAGATAACACCGCGAAGAGCTCGCGCGTTTGTCGATGTGAATCACTCGAGTCATCCCCATAGTTAGCAGATAACGCACGATCTCCCGTTGTGGTAACAAAGGGCGATTGAGAATCGAAATTAAGAATTGCGCGATTTATTAATGCGGCTTAATATCTTACTGTACGCAATCTAGTCGTTGCGTTATTTTAAACTTCCTGAAAAGAGAACTATTGTAAACAGTTAAACTCAGATGGTACTATAATTTGGTATTTTAATTATATGATAAATCCCAAGTAGTATGTGTGTTTTTTGTACTTGTATTTCCATTGCAGGGTCTTCTTATTTCAACTCAATACGTCATTTTAAATACATGTACTACAATTTATAATAAAGCTACATTACGTACACTTAATATAATCTAATAAGTAAAACAAACTTGTCACTACATCAATTAATATCTTCATAATTAAACAGCACGATAAAAAGATTACAAGTATATTAAACATAGAAATAATCTTACAGACATAATATAATATTATTTCCATTCTAATTTTTCTTTGAATTGATTTCGACAAAACTGTATAGTCTGTAAAAATTTAAGTGTTAAACTAATACTCAAATAAATTATCATGGTGTTAAAATTGACCCGAAACCTACCATAATCTAATGTTATAATAAAAAAAATCGACGGTGTCGATTGACATTCGTCAGCTATGTGGCGAAACTCTAAAAAAAAATTCCCTCGTGAAATGCCTCGCGGTAGGTCAGGAAAAATCATGCATTATTTGTCAAAGCGCACGGTGGCGCGCTTTCAAAAAAGTCGATAGTAATCCACCCACGAGGTCATAAAATGCGAAAAAAAGCCCCACGATCGGGTAGGAAAAGAAGCGCACCGGGAGTGATTAATCCCGTGGAAACGGCTCTTGCCGCGCTCCACGACTCGTGTGACCGATGGTGCGTACCAGAATAATCCAACCTCCATTCAATCATTCGGCCCGTGGGATTAATTCCAGGGGATTAGCATTAATTTCGTTCTGCGCGCGCGAGGTCAGTCGAGTGTCTCCGAGGTTCGGATGGGAAGAGAAAAGAGTATCGACGAAAGCGAAAACGGAATTCCGGAGATTTCCTGACCGTTCGACGTAGTGACGAAGTCGCAACGCGACAAGAATTCCCGTCTGTTTTAAACATCGCCAACGAATCGCTCGTACTAATAGAACTCTCGCCGCCTGTTACATACCCGATAAAAAAATATACCAGGTGCGTATTTGCGTAAAGATAGAACAGCATTACGTCTGATCTTTTAAATTACGTACACAGAAAGAATGACTATATTTACATTTAGTTTATAGATACAGATCTGAAATAATTTTATTGGATCATCGAAATAATTATGAGTGCTTAAACGTGAATGACAATACTCGAAAAAATTTTAACAACTGTTCTATAATAACCAATTTGATTCCGTCTTACCTATATTATTTTGACGATAAAGTTATTTTCAGATCTGTATTTTTAGCTGAATTTTTAATCACTTCGGCAAAACCGTTCTTCCGTGTAGCGAAAATAGCGACTATTATATAAAAGCAATTGTCAAAGGAAGAAAATGTATGCTTTTACTTTGCCACTGCACAATTTTCAGCAACATATCTTCTAACCAAGTAATATTTCAAATAAGTTACTTCATATACGTACTACCATTTTATATGTAACGAGGCTGTTTATTACATTAAAGCGAGTTCGCCGACGCCGTTTTTTACTTAACGAAGAGAGTGCTCGATCCCGTTTCGCGTGCGCGTACAAAGAAATTTACGAGGCGGATTCTCGAAGGCTCGCGATTTTCTGCGCGGCTCCGGATAAATAGCTCTCGATCGCCGAGGATGAGAGCCGACGGTAGTAGCCGACGAAGGCAAATAATTGGATTGGCTTCCGTATAATTAGTACGCAGGATTAACGAACATGAAAAACGCGTCTGGCTTCGAGAAGTCATATGCACGTAAAGTTTATTACGTGCATCGTTCCCATCCTTTGTGCTTCGACCGATTTTCTCTAATTAGGATAATATCGAACGATTATTTTCTCCCTTTTGTGCAGTATATGTACTTTAACCAACTGTCTGTATTCGGAACTGTTACAATTAATTTTTAATAATGATCGCAATTTTTTTATTATATACACGAAAAGTGCACGTAAACGAGAATATACGACTCACTGAGTCCCTAATAATTAATTCAGAAATGTTTAACGACTGTTTCTCAAAGAAACTTGCTTTTATGATTCGCACGTCAATTCGACTTAATGGTTTTACGTTGCGTGATAAGTGAATGGAGGCAAATTTTCTTAAACTATCTGACGAGTAGTTATAAGAGGAGTAAAGAGAAAGAGAAAGAGAAAGAGAAAGAGAGAGAAAGAACGGACAAAAATAAATCTACCTTTTATGATGTGGTTCATGTTCACTGGATATGAGATTTTATGGTTCTCGCTCTTTATCTTATCAAATTACACGCAGACCGTATATGTCTTGTTTAACTATATGGCAAAGTGACCTTAATTCCTCATAAATAAATCGTATTACTTATATCTGTAATTTGTCACAATAAATAAATTGATCTCAGTATAAATGAACTACATTTCTATATCAAATATAGATGCAAGTCTATAATAACTCCATAAATTTCAACTATTATTTTTGCAAAAATATTAAAAATAATCACTTCCATTATACTTTTTCACAGTCTTTCGGCTTAAAAAAATAGTAAGTACAAGATTCAGTTTTAAATATTGTACTTTGATATAAGCTGCTCCATAAATGACGACTTTGAGACGAGTTTTGAAAAAAAAAATTAGGTGTGAAAAACGGTAAAAGTCTATAACAACTTTTACAAAATGTGCCGCCGAGTAGCGCAATTAAAGGATGCAGGCGATTTGTTTTGTGTGCCGCCGAGACTCGATGAGAAATCCGTAATCGATACTTTTCGTTCGTTTGCGTGAGCTTCGCCTGCATGCAAAAGAGGTACCTTGATTATACGGGGTGGTCTCGATGCGCGCAGCCCTAGTGACACTTTACGAGGCGGTGCGCGGCCGTTTTGCAATTCGAGAACTCGCCGACACGTTTCCGTGAGAACAAGTTTTACTATTTCCCGCGCGTTATTCGCACGTTCAATACTTTCCCGTTAAAGGTGCACGTGTATGTGAAGCGATCGCTTTTAAGTATCAAAGACATACCATATTTCTCCTTTTACATTACGTCGTATTGATGCATGGATAACGGTTCGCAGACACATAACAGTGAAAAAACTGTCTGTTGTATTTTTGTAGAAACGATCTGTTCAAGTTTTTATTAAAATATTGTGTTGAATTTTTAACATATCCAAGAATAAATTTAACATCGTGTGATTTTTAAATATTTTGTATTAAATTGACATTCAACACTTCTTAGTATAAAATAACATAATTTAAGAATAAATAAATAACATAAAAGTATTTTTTAAATGTAAATTCTAAGATAAAAAGAGAATAAAATGTGTTAATTTAACATATTATAAATGTTAAATTTATTGAAGCATGTTAAAACGTATTATAAATACTAATTTTAACGCAGAAATATGATTGTTTACAAATTTAGTTAGTGTTACGTTTTTTTGTGTTAATTTTTTACATAATATTTGTGTTATTTCCTATAACATATTCATGCTTTGTTTTAAATTAATACAAAAATTTCAATAGACTCTGTTTGAAACACGTATAAAATGTATTAACGCAAATTTTCCTGTGTAAAATCTATAATAACCAGCCTATGTTGATCACGACAATATTTAGCACTAGAAATGTGTTTATGTTCCCACTGAATATGTTCAAAGCATTACTACAGTTAATATAAAACAATATTTCGTGTGTGGTTTTTCTCTACTCGGAACATGATATCGGAAACATGATTCTTTCAAACGCGCGTTTACTGATAACAAAATGATTCATCAAAGATTGACACAATCAGCTATCGGCTGTATGGTCGGTCGCTTTCTTTGTTATCATTTGCACGACATGAGACGATAAATCAAAGTGAGAGGGACATATTGAGACACGTCTACTTGGAAGAAACGGAAATGCGATTGCATTAGCGCGAAACTGAGGCGAAGGTTTTGGCGAAGGTGATTGGTGAAACAATTCTCAGGCACATACGTTTCTCCCACTATGAAACATACAGTACATACGTAATCTAAGAAAGGCGATACATATGCGACAAGTATGTCTTAAATTTCCACTCGAGATGATAAGTTCGACGAACGACAAAGGAGAACTCTGTCTTCTTTCTAATCAGATATAAATGAGCGGTGGGAGAAGAAGTGGTTAATCGAAAGGCTTAGGAATCCGAACGAGTGGCGTCACACCGATAAGATGGTTTTAAATAATCAATCCTCCATGCAGTTAATCTCCCCGGTGAATCGTGCCACCGGCAGGAGATGAAGATGTTTTTTTAAATACTCATAATGTCGGTGCGGGACGGGTTCTCAAAACAAGCCAGAACCGAGGAGAAAATAAATCAGGTGTGCTTATCTAGCTAATAAATATTTAGCTAATAGTCAGTCTATTCCAGATACGGCCGAAAAAGTAACCCGATATTTATTATTGCCACTCGACGTCGTGGAATGCTCACAGCTGCGTTGACTTTTACGCGCTCTTCCACACGCACTCTTGCCTACGTTCGCGCTCTTTCACACATATATTTATTTGTCTACAAGACATACTTAAAGTACAAATATACAGTCATGAAAGTAATTATCCAGATAATGCGCCATTATAGTAATTAAAGCCTTCTTCGACTGTTATCTGGGATGACGTATAAAATGTGGTTTTATGCATGCACTACAGAATAAATAGTTTATATTTAGTTATATTTTTAAACTAATATATTGTTATATATAATAATTATTACTATTATATGTTATATAATAATATTATAGCTCTGTGAAGCTGGCACCCCTAAATGCGAATTTTGATAAAATCTTTATTGCATTCGTTTGTCCACCCGTTATTTTCGTTTGTCCACCCTCCAAAAAAGTTATAAACAAAAAAAAATTGTAGCACTCCCAAGTGATTATTTTTCATAATTATGTACGGGAATCGTTTGTCCACAACGCGTACGTGATTGTCCACCCATTATTTTCGTTTGTCCACCCTCCAAAAAAAAGTTATAAACAAATTAAAGTTATCGTATTCGTCTTCGGACAAGTAAGTGCGTATATTTTATATTTATGCACAAGAATCGTTTGTCCACAACGCGTACGTGATTGTCCACCCATTATTTTCGTTTGTCCGAAGACGAATACTGTAACTTTAATTTGTTTATAACTTTTTTTTGGAGGGTGGACAAACGAAAATAACGGGTGGACAAACAGTGGACAAACGAATGCAATAAAGATTTTATCAAAATTCGCATTTAGGGGTGCCAGCTTCACAGAGTGAAGCTTATTACTAATATATTTATATTAATAGTTTATATTTAAACAACAATTATGGAACTAGTGTGTTATTGCACTAATTTAAAGAAAAGTCTAGAGAAATCGATGTATATATAATGACAATTCTCTCTATCTCTTTATTTCTCTCTCTCTCTCTCTCTCTCTGTCCGGACAATTAATTTTGCGACCGTACGTATACATATTTTAATATCTGTTCTTATACCGGTTTTTGTATAGAGTCGAAAGTTACGTTGCTCGAAAAAGATTGGAAAAATTAGTTACTTTAGAGTACTACAAAGTTATGTTACGTGTATACATATTATGTTCTCATTGAGATAATCACGACGATTATGTTCTCATGGGCGTCGTGTCGCGTTCTGTGAAGGCGATTTTCTGAGCAACCGAGTCCCTGAAGAAGACACAGTTAACCGAGTCGCATATCACTATGTGAATTTCGCATTCAGGGAGCGCATTTAGATGCAGATACGGGCGCGGTTAAATAGCCGGAGTCATAGTGAGAAAGAGAGAGAGATGAAGATGATGAGAAAGGGGAGCTGGTGGTATAAAAGGCGGTAAGAGAAGAGATAAAAGAAGAACGGGAGGAAAGACGGCTACCGGAGAGGAAGACAACGAGAAGGGGTGAAAGACGAGGATGGATGAAGATGAAGGAAGCGGAAGATGAAACGGTCAGATAGAAGCCTGAGTGCCACGTGCGAATCACGGCGGGCAGGTCTTTTCGCTGGAACTGCAACCGCGATCAGCCACGTTTCATCAGCTGCAGAATGAACTCTCTGCTACTATGAACATCCAACGGAAACGGGATAGCAAGAGGACGTTCTTTTTTCGGCAGGCAAGTTCCCGAAAACTTTGGATAAAGATAAGTTCTGCTCATCAAATATTGGAGTCATCGTTATTGTATGTTATTATAAAAGATCTCGAGGTCCAAAGTTCAAAATTCAGTAAGTAAAAAAAATTACAATGTAATAAAAAAAATACAATTAATAAATAAATTTTGTCTCAAATTCAGATACTTTTACAAAATAATAAATTAAAAGAAGTTTATGTTAATTAAAAGAAGGTTTTATATCATTTTATAAAATTTTATAAAAATTTCACCTGTGTGAAGCTGGCCCCCCCCCAATATTAAAAAATTGATTTTTTTTCTTCATGCATTGGTTTGCTCATCGTTCGCTCACGAAAGCTCAGTTGGAATTTTCGTTTGCTCACCCTTAGTTCAAAAGATATACGAAAATTATGTTTTGGGGGGTTAACTTCATACTAGCCCCCCAATATTAAAAAATCGATTTTTTCTTCATGCATTCGTTTGCTCACCGTTTGCTCACAAATCTTTTGAACTAAGGATGAGCAAACGAAAACTTCAACTGAGCATTCGTGAGCAAACGATGAGTAAACGAATGCATAAAGAAAAAAATCAATTTTTTAATATTGTGGGCCAGCTTCACATGGGTAAAAATTTCTGGAAAAACGAGCTAGAAGCTAGTTTTTATTGTCTAAAATTACTATCCAAATAAATAAGTGTCGTTTAAAGTGCGGGCCAGATACTGGAAATTGGCTAGTAACCAAAATTCCTGGCCAGTTACTGGCCAATTTTCTATTTGGAGTATCGCTAAAATTCACTAAACTCCCAATCAGGATTTGCTCTTGTCACTTAACAGACGTTCAATCGACAATTCGATAAGACCAATTCGAAACTGCAAATAATATTTTAGGCGCAAATTCTGTTATTAATTTGAAATAGATTTTTTCCGACCGAGAAAGAGAAACCTCGACGAGGCTTCAACAGGTTTCTGAATTATAATCGATCGAGAATTTAAGGATTGTCGGGAATTAAGTCTGGAATTAAAACTATCAGTTGTTTCTATCTTCGTGGAGATAAATCTTTCGGCGCGTCTATTTGAAACCTATTACCAGTGGATTTTCTCCTGATGTCCTCGGAAATCCGTCACGATTTTTATATATATACCTTTGGGTCTTCAATAATTTACTTTTAATGAGACATTACATATAAAAGTACACATAAAATTATACAACAGTATTTCCCTAAATTTGTTTCATTCATGTTTATTAGACTTTCTAAATGTCGGCTCTCTCTTCTCTCTCTCTCTCTCTCTCTCTCTCTCTCTCTCTCTCTCTCTCTCTCTCTCTCTTCTTTCCCCTTTTCTCGCAATTGATCGTGACATCAGGAAACGAGCTCGGCCCGCAATAGGACAATAAATTTTTTTAGATGAAAAGAACGGCAAGAGATCTCCCGATGGAATCACCAGTATTCGCCTTCGACTATACGATCGACGGACACTCGTGGAAGGAAGAGACCGTTACTCTCAATGGACCAATGGCCTCTGTGTTTCTCGCCTTCCCATTAAGCGTGCGCGCGCGCGATCACATCGCATCCCGTTTTCCTATTCATAGAATAAATTTCGACGAAACGCGCGAGAGACGAAAATCTATCCGATTTCAGAATCGTTACTGTTAGAAATCCGACTTGACGATTGACCTCCCGCGGAAATATCAAAAGATATCGAAACGCACCGCTGAGAAGCAGCTAGACCGGGAAATGTTTTTCCATCCGTTGAATTCTCGCGAGTCGCACGACTTTATCGAATTTCCAGCCAAGTGCAAGTCGATATTCTCAAAGGGTGAGCGAAACTTCTTCATTTCGACGGTCATGATCGGATTACGACTTCTTAAGCATGGAAATTAGCTTGAAGTAAAGTGGCGAGAACGAAATCAAAGAACGCCGTCGTTAGTCTTTCCTAAAGTGGTTTGGAATTTCAACGGAAAGTTTCTCGATTTCTTCTTTCGCTCTATTTTTCTTAAGATCTTACTTATCGATGCTACGATATATTATGCTAAATCCGTTAAGTTATACTCTCTTAGAATTATATATTCTCTTAGAAGAGATCAAGAAAAACAATATTTAATATACGCTTTTAAAAACAATTGAAATACAAATACTCAGAAATTCTATTTCTCTCTTTCTCTGATTTTCTCGCTGGCAACTAAAAATGAAGTTTAAAACCTGGAACAGAATTTATTATCAATGCGAAGTAAGCTACGGGGTCAGCGAGAAGGACGCTTAATTAGTTCCAGCGGTACGTTCCCCGCATCTTTCATCGGAAGTCGTCGTGGTCGAGAGGGGTACCGAGATAGAATATGTAATACGACGATAGAGCATGAGCGTGTATCTTTGGCCCTTTATGCGAGTTTTGACCCTCGCCGCCAGCATCAAAGCATCTTTTCGCTCGGAGCCTGGTCTTCCCTCTGTCGACTTGCTCAAATACTCTGAGCTAATTCCGTTTACTTGTATATTAATAACTACCCTGCTATCAGTTATAAAAGGGCGCGTACTTATCGTATTCGGGATATTAATGCCGACCGAAGAAGAGTGATTAAAATGACGGAAGAGAGCATTCACAAAGTCTTGATCGCCTTTTCCTACGTGCGTTTAAAATGTAAGTATGATCCTTTGATCTCTGCCCTTAATTAATTCAGAGTTACAAGGCTCTAGATGCCTCTTAAATAATGAGTACATTTACTAAAGTGTGTATTCAACTAGAAATAATTTCGCACTCTTTCTCGTTCGTTACCGTACAAGAAACTTGTCTTTCTATTCGTTGACATGGTCGGTTGTTTGTGTAATGTGTGGTGTGCGGTTAATTGGATCCGGATCTTTCCGAGAAAATTATTCATCCACGGAAATAAATTTCCTGTCACGTATGATCGAAAATAATGGCGTACGTGAGAGACGCGCTAAGCCCTATCCGAACAAACTGATTAGAGCGAGTCGTGAGAACATTCTCGTTTTTATCTATCTTGCTTTCGGGCGACACGACTTCCTTTGGAAAGGATCGCTCGAGGAAGCGGATCAGCCTGAACTAATCTAAGAGGATTCCCCACTTTAGTTCGCGCGTACATTGACGCATTCTTCGTATAGTGAGGGGAACCACGTGAAACGTGAATTCCTCGACCCGGGAAATGGAACATCGTCTCTCGTCATCTACGACCGTCAGGCAATGGACAAGTCTTGTCGCTCATCCGATCGATCTTCGGAACGTGCAAGACGTGAAATTCCGAGAGCGGGAGACTCGAACTTGTCAGGATCGAATACGGAAGATCGCCGATAAGCATCAAAATTCGAAAGAGACGGAATGTTTGAAAAATCGATTTGGAAAACTATACGGTTCATATTATTTTAACGTATATTTTAACGCTAAACGGTCGTCCATGCTCAAGTTTTATTTGCCCGGTGTGAGGAAGACGTTCACAGAGTGTCAATAGGTGACGAGAATCGTACGGACACCAACACTTAACGCCGAGAATACGAAGCTTTGGGAGGAACTTTAAAGGCTCGTAGGTGTAACTAATATCGCGGTCGTTTTTACGAGGAGCACGTGCGCTTAAGAGTTCACGGAAGAGAAAAAGAGACAGACAGAGAAGGGGGAGAGAGATCGTGTATTTGGACGTAGGCACTTCCGACGGGTGAGATGGAATGGGAGGTGCAAAGTGAACTCGAGTGGTTCACGGAGAACGAAGCGTGTAGGGAGAGCGTTCTTTTTCGGGTCATTCTCGAAAAAAAGAAGATCAGACACTCGTGCGTGGTCCGCCGGCGTAGCCATCCCTCTTCGGTCTGTTTCGTGCGGGGGAAGGCGCGTCGAACGTTTAGCACCCAGAAAAATCAACAGCAGTTTCAAAGAACCTTTTCAAACAGAGTGTTACGCTGGCCGATTAGCGCTGCGATACTAACAATCGACGTTGCGAGAGAAAGGAGCGGAAAAAGAAGAATGAGCACGCGTGTATCATTCGATCGTTTCACGATCGAGGGCAACAAACGGATTTTTCACAATTGAATAAAACAAATAAAGAATAGAAAATCTTGTGTGAAATCTCGATGACAAGCGAAGCGTTATTAAGTCTGTTTAAAGACAAATTGTCTTCTTTTTCTATTATATAAACAATGATGTTCTGCATAAATATTACGAGGGTATCGAATAAAGATTAGCACAGAGTAAATAATGGTAGGAAAAAAATACAGGGACGTAATAAAAATATAATAAAAAATTACAATAAGCTTCGCAAGATATCCGATGAGTTTGTCGAGTCGGCAAAAAAATTAAAAGCCGCCAGTTTATCGTCACGATCGAGAGCCGAAGCTTCGAACGCGAGATATCCGTGGCCGACACCCACGTAGGGTCACGAAGGAGGATGTCCCCCGTGCGCGCGAAACTGCATTCTCGGTGCCTACGATGTTTAAATAAACACACCCCGCGTGTCCCTCCTTCGCCCTCCTCCCGCTTGTCTTTTCGGCCGGCACCTCTGCCGGCGCGGCTGTATCACTAATTTGTCCGTTCAAACAAAAAGCAATTTGTTACCCGGTTGGACTGACTCACGGACCGAGCGAGCGGTGCATACGGTCCGACCGTGGAGCGCGAAGGAGGACGCGGGAGGAGGCGGGAGTGATGCTGCAGGAGAGAATCGGCAGAGGCAGAGAAAGAGGAAGAAGAAGAGGAGAAACGGAGAGAGAGGTGGAGGCTGATTTAAACCTGTCTGGCGGCCCGCTGCGCGCTTAACAACTGAAAAACAAACATGGCGCCGAGAGAGCGCATCGGCCAGCGGGAGCCCACGTATGTGCCGCGTGCGTACCGAGACTATAAAGTGCTTCTGGTACCCATCGGAACCCGGCCAGTCGAGTTCCAAAAGATCTCTCCTCTCCGCGAGGGGAAAAGAAAAAAATACAGAGAGAAGAAAATGTCGGGAGAGCCTGGAATTTTTTTCTATCTAGGCGTTCCTTTGTTGCGATCGTTGGAAGGGAGGAGAGAGCTCCTCTCTCTCTCTCTCTCTCTCTCGCTCTCTCACTGAATCACGTGCAACGACCTCGCGAGAGAGTATTAATTTATGTTTGAGACATTTTTAATATTTCCCTTTGGCCGCGTAGAAAAGGATGCCGAGCGTGCGTGCGAGCAAGCGAGTGGAATTCCTACGTCGACGGGAATTTCCCCGTGTTGCTGTTGGCACGTCGAATATTTCCATGGAAATTCGCGATATTTAAGAAATTGTTTCGTTCTTCCGTCGAGGAAGGGCGAATCTTACTTTCTCGATGTGCTGTATCGCTTGACGAGTCGAGCTATCAGAATGAATAATTTTCCTTCGTACCGAGGAAAAAATACATATTTTTAAGAAATCTAAGATTTATAACAAGTTTGATGTCTTCTATAACGCATACGATGGAAATTTTGATATACTTACGCCAGGAGTGTTAGCTTGAGGCCCAAAAGGATATCTCGTCCAGTCGAGTTTCTCCTCCGTCGTCGTGTCCAAGAGAACAACTGCAATCATAAAGAAAATGCGATGTTGACAGTTTGAAATAACACCGTAATAATCATAATAAATACTGTTTAGAAAATATATCTTATAAAAAGCAACAATTTTGAAGAATATTGCTTTTTTTTATATTTTTATCAATTCTTAATATGATGCAATTCCTTCAATTGTCGTCTTTCATACAATCGGTACACCTGTCGGAATAATTACACGCCACAATGTTACACGGAGAAACAATTTTGCTCAAGTATCTAAAAATTTAGCTACATGTATAGATCCGAAAATAATTATTTTCATAATTTAACAAAATTATTGTTAGATCTGAATCTATCTAAATTTTTCGATATACTTCAACAAAATTTCTTTCTTTGTACAATTATAGAAGCCGATACGAAATAAAACCATAACCAGACTTGAGCTTATCTTGAGAAAGACAGTAAGTACGTGCCAAAGTCATCAGGAGGAAATCCACTCACCGAAGGGAGATGAAATTATAGGAGCGCGCGTTCCCTCTCAAAATGGTGGATTGTTGAAAACGCAAGGGGCGAAAAAATCTCGAGAGAGATGATAGGCAAGAGGAGAGAGGGACACGTAAGGTCGGAAAAAGAAACGGGAAGACCCGCTATATCGGTGCACGTTCGCGCAAGAACCAAGTTCCGCGCTCTGTCCTGCCTCGTGCTCGTCGGCGTGCAGAGGTGGCGGTGGTGATGGTGGTATCGACCGGGTCTGGGCCGCCACCAACCCTCGATTCTCCTCTCTCTCCCTTTCGCCGATCCGTTCTTCCTCTCTTCGCCTCTCATCCACGCGCGCGCTCGGTACATTCCTCTCTTCTTTTCGCCTCGTGTTCTTTGTATCTCCAGCACCTTTCCTCCTTTCAGCCTTGACAGCACGTCCGTCCTTCCTTCCTGTATCTCCTTTTCATCGTTCCTTTCTTATGTTCTTTCCACGCCTTCCTTCCTCCTCTTTTATTTTTATAGTTACTTAATTCTCCTTCTAGTTTTCCCTCATTTCGCGATATTCAACCTACATCGAAGTAGATTGACTCCATTACTAATCTCTAATAACGATTGAGAATTTCTATCTAGATCGCGATCGGGTTTTTGAATTTCTAAACCAAAGCGCAACGCAAATACAACACACACACTCATCCACTCATCTCCGACAGCATATAGAATCTCAAAGGTGAGAGCACTGTGTGCTGTAAAATCTATTTTTGTTTGTACCATTTTTTTTTAACCATCCTCCCTCCTTCTATCTCCTCGCCCATCGACCTCCCATCCCGCCACCGATCGTTTCGACAGAGGCACTCGCGCGAACTGCAATTATCTCGCTGCATCCAGACCGATGCGGAGCAGAGTGTGAGCGACAGGTCGCGTGCTCAAAACAAAAAAAAAAATTGTACCGAATGTAACTTTGGGATTAATCTGGGACGAAGTTCTGGTTCAACAGAGACCTAAACAAATTTTTAGGCGATTCCACCCTAAATTGCAAAATATAAAACTTTCTGTTGTTGTAACAATTTTTATTTTCTATCTAAATAAAAGGATGTATTGGCGCTTCGTGTACCTATATTTTGGAATGCGCGGGAATCTGATAACGGCTAGTATTAATATCGCAAAAGGGATACTCCGTTTTAAGTCGAGGGATCAGCTGCCCTCTAAGCTATACCATTGTGAAGAGTATCTCGCAGAAGTGGAGTTTGCACTGCAGCGTGCCGATCTAATTCGAGTGCTCTCGTGAAGAACTTCGGATATATAGGCACGCGCGTACAACCGAATTCAAGGAGTATAAGATCCGAGAGAGAGTTTGCTCCTTCTATATCGTCCTTATCGTTCCTATAATAAACTTCGCGGAAAGCTTTGGCAGATTGACCTCAGGATTATTCTCTAACGCTGACGAGATTTACTCGACGAACATCCGACTCAATCCGTGGTGGCGTTGTAATAGTGTTTCTTCAAATTTGCATTTCAGACAGCGCCGTCTCCACCTTCTCGTCACATATGTTATTACGTTGAAGAAGATATCTATTTCTTGAAGGCCGAACGTACGAAGAAATGAATTATGGGATGACAAACCTCTCGGATCGATCTGACACTGCGTGGTAGACACGAATAAACTTGAGCCACGTAAGAAAGAGATATGTCTCTCCATATGTAGAAACTATCGAGTTTACTCTGAGCCACTTCCAATCTATATACACATATAGCTATATCGCTGTACCAGCTGTGTAGGGTAATTCCGGAATAAGATAACTATAGTACTAGCACAGATGACCGCGGAAAGAGACGTATACTCTGTAATAATTTCGACGAGCATGACTCTGACAACAATTCCAATCGACTGTCATGACGTTTTAGTAACTGTTCAACCGTATCACTATAGCGGCTATTAAAGGGACCGCAAGCGCTGGCCATTTTCCTCGTTTAAAAGGCTATAAAGGTTGCATTTCCTTTTATATCCACGATCAATTGTAACGATCAAGTCAATTTTATGTTACCAAAAATTGAATACAATTTTCTTCAGGAGAGAGAGAGGGGGGGGGGGG